>NC_133332.1:129975169-130345169 GCF_042186555.1 Aquarana catesbeiana | reverse complement strand
GCCCCCCCGAAGCGGAAGAATCCTATGGCTGCTACTTAGCCAGCAGGCTTCTTCAGATGAATAGGGAGCAGCGCCTCATTTGTGAGCGCCTATTTGGGGAAACAATCCATAAGGGGCTGCAGGGCACGCTAACACAAAACACCCAACTACATGAGGCAGCCCCCCCTCCTCCTCCTCCTCCTCCTCCTCCTCCTCCTCCTGCCACAACTGAAACACCAGAGCCACAGCCTCAAAAGAAGGCTACAGGGAAGGCTGCAGGGCAGCGTGGAGGAAAGGCTGCAGGGAAGAGAAGAAAATGATGACCTGGGTTCAGTCTGGTCTGACAGAAGACGCAGGCTGTTGTAGGACCACAGTCTGGGGACATCTAGATCATCTGCTGGTGCTGTTGATCTCTGGGATTCTTGGACCAGATTGTGCTCCCTCTTATATGGACTCCGCAAGATCCCAATTTTCTGGTACACCGACTTTTTCCAGCGTTGACTTCCTCTTTATTTTATTTTGACCATGAATAAATGGATCATTTTTTGAGTTTAGCAAAATACTTTATGTTTTTTCTTTGAAATCATTGATTTTACACACAATGTTAAATTAACAAGGGACAACAATCTCATTGAGTTTGAAAAAAAACACACCAAAAATACATTACTAATGTTAATAATGTTCAAGTGGTAAGTCTTGAAAATCCAAAAATTTACGTAACCAAAAACGGTGCTTTGGGTTAACTTTATCTAAAAACTAAAAAATAATCACTATAAAAAAAAAAAATAATAATGGGTTCTTTGTGTTAACTTTACAAACCTAAAAAAAAAAAGGGGGAAAAAGTATTATTAGTATGGAAACATTGTTTTTAAAATGCATACTATATCATTCATGAGATCAAAGAGAAAAAGAATCCAGAAATCAGTTTGGGAGAACTCTGATTAGGAACAGCAAAACACCTTCGTTCTTTAGAGCCTTCGTAAAGAAGAAATAAAATGCGCTGCATTCAACGATCACAGATTTTGCAGCGTGATGAATGTGCTACCTACAATACGAACACTAGTTTTACTAGACCGAGTGCTTCCGTTTAGTTTTTGCTTATGAGCATGCGTCGTTTTTTTGTCCGTCGGACTAGCATACAGACGAGCGGACTTCGGGGTCCGTCGTAGTTACGACGTAAAGATTTGAAGCATGCTTCAAATCTAAAGTCCGTCGGATTTGAGGCTAAAAAAGTCCGTTGAAAGTCCGGAGAAGCCCACACACGATCGGATTACCAGCCAGCTTTAGTCCGTCAGCGTCCGTTGGACTTTTGTAGACGAAAAGTCCGACCGTGTGTACGCGGCATAAGTGTCATGACTGGTGAGGCATCTGTACCTCATATTTCAGCTGTCAGTTGAGAGTGATGGGATGAGAGCAATGTGTGAGCTCAGTTGTACAGCTATATTCCTGGTCCCAACTGCTTGATGATAGTGCTGCGGTGTAAGCTATTTATGTATGAGTTGTGGTATCCATGTCTCTATTCTCAGCATTCCCTGGATAAAGTTGTGGTGTGAACAATGTTTTTATAATCTTTTGAAACAGACAGCGCTTTCTTTGGATGGTATTAAATTATTACCAGGGTTTTAATTTTTTGTTATATAAATGAAAAATGACCGAAAGTTTTGAAAAAAAAAGTCATATGCCGCGTACACACGATCAGAAATTTGGCCAGCAAAAGACCGATGAGAGCTTTTGGTCGGAAAATGCAACTGTGTGTATGCTCCATCAGACTTTTACTGGCAGAATTGTCGCCAGCAAAAGATTGAGGGCAGGTTCTCAAATTTTCGGTCAGAAAAAGTTCCTATCTGAAAATGTGATCGTTTGTACAAATTCTGTTGCGCAAAATTCCTATGCATGCTCGGAAACAATTCGACGCATGCTCGGAAGCATTGAACTTAATTTTCTCGCATCGTCAGTGTTGTACGTCACCGCGTTCTTGACGGTCGAAAGTTCAAAGAACTTTTGTGTGACTGTGTGTATGCAAGGCAAGCTTGAGCGGAATTCTGTCGTAAAAACCATTCAAGTTTTTTCCGATGGCAAATCCGCTCGTGTGTACACGGCATAACTTAGTTTCTGTTAGAACATTGGCTTTGGCCAATTATGGCTCAGGGGGTTTAGTACACGCCCCACACTATATAAGGCCGCCTGCACGTCGGCATTGAGAGAGAGATAGAGAGAGAGAGAGACAGTGTCATTTGATTTAAGTAAGATAGAGTAGGCAGGCGAGTCAGTTAGCTGCACTTACAGTGTATTGTGTATATATATGCATCCTAGGTGTTGTATATATATATAGCTACAGTATTCACAGTTAGTGTAGTGCGTCCTCTGCACAGTGTGCACCTAAAGCTACCTGAAGAAAATTGGTGGTGTTCTTCTGACCCTATTAGTACCGAAGGCAGCTGTATTATTTACAAGTTAATGTAGTGCATCCTCTGCACATTGTGCACCTAAAACTACCTGAAGAAAGTTGGTGGTGTTCTTCTGATCCTATTAGTACCGCAGGCAGCTGCAGTATTTACAAGTTAGTGTAATGCGTCCTCTGCACTGTGTGTACCTAAAGCTACCTGAAGAAAATTGGTGGTGTTCTTCTGATCCTATTAGTACTGCAGGCAGCTGCAGTATTTACAAAATAGTGTAGTGCGTCCTCTGCACAGTGTGCACCTAAAGCTACCTGAAGAAAATTGGAGGTGTTCTTCTGATCCTATTAGTACTGCAGGCAGGCAGTTGATTCTGCTAGCTGCAGTATCAGTATATATACTGTATATATACATCCCAGCTTTGTGCAGCTACATCTCACGGCAGGCCATTAGTATGTCTCGAAGGCCAATAAGGAGAGGCAGACAGTCACAAGCCCATAAAAGAGGGCAAGCAGGCTCTGTGTCTAGAGGCAACAGTGCTGGTCGTGGAGACAGTGCATCCTCATCAGCACGTGGCCGTGGGACACGCTTGTCTTTTTTTTCGGCAGCTGGCTGCGTTGAGCCGCCACATGCAGAAGACTTGGTAGAGTGGATGACCAAGCCGTCCTCATCCTCCTCATCCTCTCTCACCCAGGCTCAGGGTACTTTGTCTGGCAAAGCAGCTGCCAACGCGGCCTCTTCCCTCGGCTCAATGGCATCAGTCACTCCTTCCCTAGCCCCACCATGTCCTCTTGAGAAGTCCCCCAAACTGTTTGACCACAGTGTTGTATACATGCTCCAGGAGGATGCCCAACGTTTTGAAGGCTCCAATGATGGTACCCAGCTAGAGGAAGGCAGTAACATGACCCAGAGAGAGGGGGTGCCCAAGAAGGACAGCAATCTGGCAGTCATGTTCCCCCAGCTGCAGCATACTGCCAGCTTTGCTCCAGTGATGAGGAGGGAGGGGATGATGAGGTCACTGACTCCACTTGGGTGCCTGATAGGAGAGAGGAGAAGGAGGAGGCACATCTCCAAGCAGGCAGGATGCCCTCCAGGGGCCAGCTTAAGGGCAGCACACCGACTGCATCACACCGCAGAGCTCCACATGTGCAGGACGCTGCTGTCTCTGCGCATTATTCCAAAAGTTCTTTGGTGTGGGCCTTTTTTGAGAAGAGTGCATTAGATCCCACTGTTGCTATTTGCAACATATGTCCCAAGCGTATCCCGCGTGGCCAAAACATCACCTGCTTGGGCACCACATGCTTGTCCAGACATATATCGACCTGCCATGCAGTTAGTTGGCAAGCATACCTAAAAGACCCACACCAAAGAACAAAGCGGACCTCTCCTTGCTCCTCATCAGCTGGGATCTCCAACCCCACTATACCTTCAGTCCTCTCTGAAACCTGCACTAAGAGGAATGAAGGTGTAGAATTAGGTGTGTCACAGCCAAGTACTTGCGGGCAATCTGCTATCAGTACACCGACTTCAGATTGTACCAGGCAAATTTCAGTGCCCTAGCTGCTGCACCCCTGAAAGAAGTTCGCTCCCAGCCATCCACATACCCAGCGGCTGAATGCTAGCTTGGCTAAATTGCTAGCACTTTAACTGCTGCCTTTTCAGTTGGTAGACTCTGCCCCTTTCCGTGAGTTTGTGGAATGTGCGGTTCCTCAGTGGCAGGTTCCCAAATGCCACTTTTTCTCATCGAAGGCGATTTTGGCTCTCTACCGGCATGTGGAAGGCAATGTCTTGGCCTCGCTGGACAGGGCGGTCAGCGGTAAGGTGCATATTACAGCTGACTCGTGCTCCAGCAGGCATGGACAGAGACGTTAGTTATCTTTCATCGCACACTGGGTGACTCTTCTGGCAGCTGGGAAGGATGCAGGACAGGGTGCAGTAGTGTTGGAGGTTGTTCCGCCACCACGCCTCCAAAATTCTACTAGTGGTGATTCTGCCACACCTCTCTCCTCCACCCCCTCCTCTTCTTCTTCCTCCATGGCCTCTTCCTGTGCTGATTTGTCCTCGAGACCAGCGGTGCTCCGTAGGCATTCAAGGGGCTACGCAAGCACGCAGGCAAAAAGATGCCATGCGGTGCTTCAGCTGGTGTGCTTGGGGGACAGGAGCCACACTGGGGCAGAGATTCTGTCAGCTCTGCAGGGGCAGGTTCAGAGGTGGTTGACGCCATGCCAGGTTAAGGTAGTCGGTTCCTGAACTCTGGCTATGTTTCAACTACGTTTGTTATTTACTTTAATTATTAAAAAAATGTAACTTAACTGTACTTCTGTCTCGGTCTGATTTCATGGTTTCTGACAGTAGGCAAAGGCCATGAATTCAGAACATACAGTCAATCCACTAGTTTGGTAATATTTTTTCCAGATTGGATGAGCAAGATCACTGCATGTATTAGTTTGCCATGGCGTTACAAATGCTCCTGAGTCAAACGGCTCACCTGGAATCTCCCACTGTGGCAGCTCCAGTACAACCTGAGTTGCAGGCTGTTCCTGCAGCTGCTCCAGTCTCTGTGCAGGCCTTTTACCTCTGTAAGAGATATGTCTGGTTCTACTCTGCTCCCCCAGTGATTTGGGGGCGATCCAGTTCAATGCAAAGGGATTCTCAACCTGGTTGAGATATACTTTGAGATGGTGCCCCAGGCGTTTTCCACGGACAGAAGCAAAGTAGGTTTCGTGATATCTTTGCTTTATGAGTGAGCCTTGGCCTGGGAAAACCCTCTATGGGAGATGCAAAAACCTGTTGTCTTACGTTACCCTGAGTTTGTGGCCTCCTTTAAAAGGATATTTGATGTTTCCTCACACTCTGCTTCTGCTGCCAAGTGCTTCAAACAGAGTACCAGAACATTTGCCGACTATGCCATTGAATTCCGTACTCTGGCAGCAAAGGTTGCTTGGAACAATGAGGCCCTCATGGCTGCTTTTTCTCATAGTCTCTCAGATTCCATCAAGGATGATAGAAGCCCGAGATATACCCACTGAGCTGGAGAAGTTGATCACGTTTGCCATCCTCATTGACTCCAGACTCAGAGAAAGACTTTCTTTTAAGAAGCACTTGCGGAAACCTCCTGTATGTTTGCCTCCAAGCTTTGAAGTCCCACCTGTGTCCCCCTCACCTCCCGTGCCTCCTGGTCGGTCAGTGAAGATGAACCCATGCACTTGGGCTTCATGTGTCTCTCTTCGGATGAGAGAACCTTTAGGAGGAGGGAGAGATTGTGCCTTTATTGTGGCCAGGCAGGTCACTTTTTGAAGTCTTGTCCTACCCGTCCAGGGAACACCCGAACCTTGTGGTCCTGTCACGGACAGAGCTTAGGTGGCATTGTTTCATCCCCAGTTATCCAGAAGGATAAGCCCCTGGTTTCAGTCACCCTTTCTTAGGCTGAGTCACCCATCGAGATACAGGCTCTAATCGACTCTGGGACTGCAGGCCTGTTCATTGATGCTGCCTTTGTATTGAAGCACTTGATTCCACTGCAGCTGCGTGACACTCCACTTGCCATTGAGGCTCTTGACAGGAGATCCCTACAGCCTGCCCATGTAACTCATGAGATGGTTCCGTTGTCCATGGCCGTAGGGGCTCTTCACCATGAGATAATACAATTCCAAGTTATTTCCTCACCTAAGTTTCTGCTTGTTAGTGGTTATCCTTGGTTACAGAGGCACAACCCCGCTTTTGATTGGCTCCGTGCTGAGGTTCTCTCCTGGTTGCCACATTGCAGTAAGACATGCTTCCAGAAGGTAGCCAAGGTCCTGTGCATTTCTTCACTCTCCTCCCTGCTGGAAGAGTACCAAGATTTTAGCGATGTCTTTGACAAAGGTCAAGCCAGTAGTTTGCCTCCACACCGGCCGTATGATTGTGCAATTGACCTTCAACCTGGTGCCATACTCCCTCACAGCCAGGTTTACCCTTTGTCGGTCTTGGAAGATAAGGCCATGGAGGAGTATTTTGCAGACGCACTTTCTCAAGGTTTCATCCGCAAATCCTCATCCACTGCTGGTTTTTCAAAGGACCCAGAGAAACTTTCAGCAGTCCTACAGTGGCCATGAACCGTGGGTTTATGTCCTCTGCAGCGTTTCCTGGCCTTTGCCAACTATTTTTGGAAGTTTATTTGTAACTTCTCATCTCTGGTCAAGCCCCTGACTGATATGACCAGAAAGGACGGTAACCCACAGAGTTGGTCTCCGGAGTCCATTAGGGCCTTTGAGGGTCTCAAGGCTGCCTTTGTTTCTGCTCCTGTGTTGGCACATCCTGATCCTATGTTACCTTTTATCCTTGAGGTTGATGCTTCAGAGACTGGAGTTGGCGCCTTTCTGTCTCAACGTCCTACCTCTGAGATCGCTTTGCATCCTTGTGGCTACTTTTCTAAAAAATTGCCACCTGCGGAGTGCAATTACGAGATTGGTGACAGAGAACTGTTGGTGA
The DNA here is from genome assembly GCF_042186555.1 of Aquarana catesbeiana. Classification (NCBI taxonomy): domain Eukaryota; kingdom Metazoa; phylum Chordata; class Amphibia; order Anura; family Ranidae; genus Aquarana; species Aquarana catesbeiana. Next base: position 130,338,324 of record NC_133332.1, on the reverse strand, counting down.
TCATTTTAGCCCTGAAAGAATGGAGACATCTCCTCGAAGATACCACTGTGCTGGTTCTCATTCTTACTTACCATAAGAATCTCACATTCTTGTCTGAGGCTAAACGACTCTCTCCCAGAAGGGCGCAATGGGCTCTTTTCTTGTCAAGTTTAAATTACATTGTCTCATTCTTACCCGGTACTGAGAATGTAAGGGCTGACGCCTTGTCACGACAGATTTCCTCCACTTGGAGTCGGTTCTGGTTCCTGTGATTCCTCCTGATTGTATTCTGGCTATGGTTCGCACCAGTCTCACTTCTCCTTTGGATGACAAAATTCTTGCTGCTTAGGTCCATGTTCCTTCTGAGTAACCTTGTGACTGCTGCTTTTTCCCAGAAAGTCTCCGTACTGCCGTCCTCCAGACTTACCATTCTCCCAAGGCTGCTGGCCACCCTGGGAAGAATCAACTCTTTTGGGCCATTTCTCAACAATTCTGGTGTCCTAGTCTACGTGCTGATCTAACTGCCTTTGTAGCTGCCTGTTCCGTGTGTGCTCAGAGTAAGACTCTACGACATCTTCCAGTGGGCCTCCTACAACCCATAGCCAATAGAGAGAAGTCCTGAACCCACCTGTCTATGGTTTTCATTGTGGAGTTACCCAACTCCCAGGGCAACACAGTTATCCTTATGGTGTTTGACCGGTTTTTAAAAACGTCTCTTTGTATTCAACTTAAGAAGTTGCCCACTTCTAAGGAACTGGCTTCCATTTTTGCTCAGGAGATCTTTCGCTTACATGGGCTACCCAAGGTCATTGTCTCGGACAGGGGTAGTCAGTTTGTGCCCCAGTTCTGGCGAGCCTTTTGTGCACAGCTGGGAATTCAGCTTGCTTTTTTTTCTGTGTATCACCCGCAGTCTAATGGGGCCACAGAACGAGCCAATCAGTCCTTGGAGCAATTCCTATGTTGCTATATTTCTGACCAGCATAACAACTGGTCAGACCTATTACCGTGGGCAGAGTTTACTCACAATAGTGCCTTAAATTCTGTTTCCTGATTGTTCCCAATTATGGCGAACTATGGTTTAGAACCTTCCATTTTGTCTGACTCATTTTGCACTAGAGGAGCATCTCCATGGTCTTCGTTCCACTTGGGCACAAGTCCAGGAGGCTTTGCGACATGCTAATGATAGGTATAGACTCCATGCTGACCGCAGCCACCTGCCCGCGCCTTCCTACCAGGTTGGGGACAGGGTCTGGCTGTCATCTCGCAACCTCTGACTTCGTGTTCCCTCACTAAAATTTGTACCTGGGTTTATTGGGCCTTTCCGTATTCTTTGCAGGATTAACCCAGTGGCTTACGCATTAGACCTTCCTTCTAACATGCTTATTTCAAATGTATTTCATATCTCCTTATTAAAACCTTTGGTCTGCAATCGCCTTACCACCTCGGTGCCACGTCCTCACCCTGTACAGGTTGAGAACCATGAGGAGTATGAAGTACAGTCCATTGTTGACTCCCTGGGCGCATACAGTACCTGGTGCATTGGAAGGGGTACAGTCCAGAGGAACGCTCTTGGGTCTCATCCTCGGACGTACATGCCCCTGTCCTGTGTGATTTCCATAGATGTTTTCCCCTCAAGCCTGGTGCTCCTCTGAGGGGGAGGGGTCCTTGAGGATGGGATACTGTCAGGGCTGGGCTCAGCCCTTCCTTCTCTGAGCTGGCCGCTCAGCTGTTGACTAATTGCCAGGTCCTCTCTCCACAGTTACTCAGCTATTGATGATATCCTGCTCGTCAGTCCTGCCTACTTAAACTGTCCAGCCCAGAGGATCTCTGCCTTTGCCTTAGTCAACATCACAGAGACACTCTCCTGCATTCCCGTTAAAAGACTTGCTTGGCTGACATCCCTTCTGGCTTCAGATCCTGCTTGCTGTTTTACTACACTCATCTCCTGGCTCCATGACATTTGGCCTGTCTGACTATCCGTTCCGGTTCCTGAACTCTGGATATGTTTGGACTACATTTATTTTATTTACTTTTATTATTAAACAAGTGTGATTTAACTGTACTTCGGTCTCGGTCTGATTTCATGGTTTCTGACAAATGTTTATGCAAAGTTGTCAGTTAATAATATATTTTTAACACACAGCATAGTCATACTTAGAATTACACCCCAAAGCACATTCTGTTACTCCTTCTGAGTGTGGTAATACCACAGGTGTGAGACTTTTTCACAGCCTAACTACATAGAGAGGTCCCAAATCTAAGTGGCACCTTCAGGCTTTTTAGGAGCATAAGTTATGATTCAAATTTCCTGACTACCTATCACATTTTTGGAGGCCCTGGAGCATCAGGACAGTGGAGATAGTTTACAAAATGGCCACATTTTGATGAGGAAACACGTTAATTTTAAGAGGCATGGTGAGTCTTTTGAAAACATTTTTTTTACCAGATACTTTTGAAAAATTTAAAAAATGTTTACATATTTTTACACAAAGTTGTCAATTTATTAAAATATTTCTAACACACAGTATGAGCATACTTAGAATTACAACCCAACACACATTCTACAACTCCTCCTGAGTATGGTGATACCACATGTGTGAGACTTTTTCACAGTTTGGACTGATTATGTATTGGACAATGTGTCTTGTGTACTGCACAAATCAATCAATTGTGTCAAAAGCAATGTACTGTAATGGCCGTGTCACTTACCTTATGGCAGAGCCTGATGTGCAGAAGGAGAACTCTCATACAGCCCTGGCTCAGGAACCACTGGAGTTGCAACAGTGGTTGCGAAAGCACAGTGAGATAGGAGTGCCTGTGAGATCCTTCATTGGCGGCAGAGACGTGTGGCCGATGAGTCACCAGACTGTGCTGGATCGCTGAGCAGCAGGTGGCAGCAGGAATGGCAGGTGCAGACACACAGCGGATGCAAGACAGCGTCACCAGGCACTGAACAGAGCATGATAGCTAGAAAACTGGAACAAGGTCAAACAAGCTGGGTCAGTCACCGATAATCAGATATGGCATAAACAGCAGGCAGAGGATATTTAGTATGCAGGCAGATGTTGGCAACAGAATATCAAGCAGAACAGCAAGTATAACAAGGTCTAGGTAAGCCAAGGACAGGACTGGAGATAAGCAAGCATGGTCAAGAAAGCCAGGTCAATACAGGCACAGGAACAGAACTCAGGTAAAGCTGCAGATCATACAGCAATGCACTAGTTCAGCTGCTGCCCTTATATAGGCCATTTGGCACCAGCATTAATGGCTAATAGGTGCGTATCTGTCTCTGCCTAGGAGCTTTTCTGCACTATAGCCAACACATCCCTGACAGGTCGCCTCTGTAGGAATGGTAAGAGAATTTAGCCCAGTGTAGCATCACCTATAGTAGTCCCAGTGTAGCGTCACCTATAGTAGTACCCATTCCTATAAGCCAAACAAATCTAGTCTACTGGTACATGGCTGTCCCCAGCAGTGCCACATTCACTGGTCGGGAGGTACAGGAGGCTGAACAAAGGGTGAATAAAGAGTTCCTGTGGTTTCAGATTTGCAGTTATCTGGGACTTTTGTGGCAGTAATCAGGGACACTGTGACTGGTGTGGCAGTGATTAGGGACAATAAGACTGGTTTGGCAGTGATCAGGGACACTGTGAATGCTGTGGCAGTGATTAGGGACACTGTGAGTGCATGTCAGTGATTAGGGACACTGACTGGTGTGCTGTTGATTAGATATACTAGTCTAGTGCATTGTACTGCCGTGGAGGTGATTAGCGACAAGGACTGGCAGCACTGGCAAACAGTGATTTCAGAGCAGCCAGCTATTGTACATGATAACTGAAACAGCAGTACATCACTAGGGATGAGCCGAACACCCCCCAGTTCGGTTTGCACCAGAAGTTGTGAACAGGCAAAAAATGTGTACGAACACGTGAACACCATTAAAGTCTATGGGAAACGAACCTGAAAAATCAAAAGTGCTCATTTTAAAGGCTTATATGCATGTTATTGCCATAAAAAGTGTTTGGGGACCCGGGTCCTGCCCCAGGGGACATGTATCAATGCAAAAAAGTGCTCAAAGTGAAACAATAAAAATGAAATATTCCTTTAAATATCGTGCCTGGGGGGTGTCTGTAGTATGTTTGTAAAGTAGCGCATCTTTGCTGTATTTAGAACAGTACAACAGCAAATTACATTTCTAAAGGAAAAAATGTAATTTAAACTGCTCGCGGCTGTAATGAATTGTCGGATCCCGGCAATATAGATAAAAATCATTAGAAAAAGGGCATGGGTCCCCCCCCCAGTCCATTACCAGGCTCTTGGGGAGGTCCCCCTCAAAATCCATACTAGACCCTTCAGGTCTGGTATGGATTTTAAGGGGAACCCCACGCCAAAATTTAAAAAAAAGGCGTAGTGCCCCCCAAAAATCCATACCAGACCCTTATCCGAGCATGCAACCTGGCAGGCCGCAGGAAAAGAGGGGGAGACGAGAGAGCACCCCCCCTCCTGAACCGTACCAGGCCACATGCCCTCAACATGGGGAGGGTGTTTTGGGGTCCCACCAAAACACCTTGTTCCCATGTTGATGGAGCCAAGGGCCTCTTCCCCACAACCCTTGACCAGTGGTTGTGGAGGTTTGCGGGTGGGGGCTTATCAGAATGAAAGCTCCCTTTAACAAGGGGAGATCCTGGCCCTCCCATGTGAATGGGTATCAAGTACATTGTACCCCTACACATTCACCAAAAAAGTGTCAAAATGGTAAAAATTACAGTAGACAGTTTGGGACAAGTCCTTTATTTTAAAAAAAGTGTCCCGCAATGTACCTCTATCTCCAACGACCAGAGAAAAAAAAAACTGAAAAAGGAGGCGACCGCAGGCTTTTTGCAATGACAGCTGTTATATAGCTGAGGCGGGGACCCCGACCCTTCTGACGTCATGTGACATCACATAACGTCAGAGGGGGCGGGGTCACCCATTTATGTCACCGGGTGGCCACGCCCTCAGCTATATAACAGCTAACATTGCAAAAAGCCTCCAGGATTTTTCCATTGGCGCTGTCATCGAAGATGGAGTTACATCACAGGACACTTTTTTTTAAATATAGGACTTTTTTGGCAATTTGTAGAGGTACAATGTACCCGATACCTATTCACATGGGGGGGCGGGATGATTCCTTCCATTCCATACGCATTACGTCCTGTGGGTGAGACTTCATCAGTGGATATCCGTTGACAAAGTCCCGCCCACAGGACGGAATGCGTATGGAACAGAAGAAACATGACGTCACCCGCGGCCATCAACGTGGTTATACTGAACGCTTGTTTATCTGGCACTAGGCGATAGTATCATGTCTGTAAGTTTTATTCTGCAATTTTTTAATAAAATAAGGTTTATACAGAGAGCAGTAGATATCTCACTTTGTTACATGTGCCATAACCATTTGGAGATCCGGTATATTGCCATAAGGAGATCAGGATTTGGTATATCAGACCTACGCCCTTGTCCCTGCTGGTGGTTAATTCATTCATTCATTGATGCGGATATTTACCCTTTATGGGAAGGCATAATTAACCCATCTGTTCATTCAGAGGGTCCACGATTTGAGATGAGTGGCTAGTGACACCAAAGGTGGAGGCTCTGCACGTTGTCACCGTTATGAAACTACATCACAAGTGGTTACCACTTTGGGGAATCTAATATATGGACTATATTTATTTTCTCTGTTTATTTAGTTATTTATTGCTTTAGTGCTGCACTAATTCCTTTGATATTACTGTGCTGGGATTTGGTTTATGTGAGTGTTTAGCAGCTTTATTTTATTTATCTAATTTTGGATGGTAGCGCTGATTGATTTTCTGTATAGTCTTTTATTATTGGTTGAGTCTGAGTGACTATGGTAGTCAAAGAGCTATCTCAGATTTAATGAATAAGACTGGGTTTACACTGCAGATGAATGCAGCTCACAGCAGGGGTCCGTTCCGTCCCTGTTCTCTATTTCAGGGACGAATCAGGGCCGCATGTTCTCTGTTTCAGGGATGAATCCGCAGCCACCACGGAGATATGTTAACCGGCTCCATTGAGAGCTGGTCACAATCTCCTGTCATGCGAATTGTGGGGAAACCCACATCCAATTTTCACTAGTTTGAGCCCAGCCTAAAAGGCTGTGGGCAGCCAAACAGAGACTTCTAAGAGGGAGGACAGAACCAGGTGGATAGAGGAAAGGGGGGGATGCACTCAGGCGGCAGGAAGGAAGGAGCCAGATGAACAGAGAAGAGAAGGGAATGCAGCCAGGTGGAGGTGAGGACAATGCCAGATGGACAGAGGAGAAGTGGGAATGCAGCCAGGAGGAGGGGAGAATGGAGCCAGGTGGACAGAGGAGAGGGTGGATGCGGACAGATGGAGGGGAGAACAAAACCAGGTGGACAGAGGAGAAGTGGGGATGCAGCCTGGTGGAGGGGGGGGACAAAGCCTTGTGGACAGTGGAGAGAAGGGGCTGCAACAAGGTGAAGGGGAGGATGGAGCCAGGTTGACAGAGGAGAGGGGGGATGCAGTCAGGTGGAGGGGAAGGGATGGAGCCAGGTGGACAGAAGAGAGGAGGGGATGCAACAATATCCCCCACTTACCTGATATGGCTCTTTTGTCTCCCATGCTCTGCTGTGAGCATGAGGCCCAGACAGCAAGGCAGAAGCAAGCAGCTACACCGACCCCGATCACACACAGGCCAGCCAACTGTCTGCCACTGCACGTGACTAGTTCAACCAATCACAGCCAGACAGCTAGGGAGGCTCTGGCTGCTAATGGATGGATAGCGGTGGTCAGAGCGCAGTCAGTGCAAGGAGTGAAGGGCTGATACTCAGAGTGAGTGCACAGCACACTCGGGAGTCAGGACAGCAGGTGTGGGACTCTTCTGTGCCCCTCTAGATGTTGACCGCCTCCCCCCATGCAAGGCCACTGCTACTGTGATTGGCCAAAGCTATCACATGGTACAGGGCTCCTGTGATTGGCCCTGTACCATGTCACTGCTATGACCAGTCACAGAGATAACTGTAGCAAACAATGGTATCATAAATGACAGCCAGTGTTTACTACTATTTATTGTGATTACTGCTATTGGTCACAGCAGTAACATGGACAAGGTCAATCACAACAGTCTTGTACAATGTACCCGATATGAGGTCTGCTGTGTCTGGTGGACACAGCGATCAAAGATGACACAACTGTGCAGCCTCAAGGCCCCACATGAATGCCCAAACAGCTAAGACTTACAGGTACATCCTTCCAGAATGACGCTTGTCCCACCTTGCTGTATATGTACAGTGGCTCGGGAGGAAGCAGTTAAACTGGTGAATCATGTAAAGATATCAGAGTGAATAGAGCTCCATGGAGAGAATAGTATATCTTTTAGAGTTGTATCTAGAACTGGCTGGTTCAAAACTAGAAAAGCTAGAATGGAGTTGTGAAATTATCTTGTATCATCAAGGGTTAAATCAGGTGTGCCCATCTCTTCAATAGTGCTGACAGGCTGAGTGAAACTGAGTCTGGCTTTTGCTGGTGGGAAAGGGAGCCTGGGATGCAGAGCCTTTAATGCCCAGTAAACTGTTTGTCTTCTCTGTATGCCCTATTAATGCATCACCTTCATCTAGCAAGCGGCTGATTGGAGACACTAGAGACCTGCAACTGTTATCTTGACTACAATGTCAGAGCGATGGCGAGAAGAAGTCAGTTATTTTCCCTGGTCTCCCCCACTCCTTTTATTTTTTAAGACATCCCCCAGATTTCTGCTGCTGAAGGAGGGGTAAAATCGCCATTGTTGAGCGAACGTAACCCCTGCTTTCTGCTATGGCTTGTTGTGATGGTGCAGAATGGCACTCTTACATGGCCATCTTCCTCAACTACTGGACACGCCCCTCAAGTTTACAAATTATTGAACAATCGGTAAGAAGTCCAAAGAGATCACTTAATTAACTTTTCAAGAAGGAAATATAGCAACTAATTACTTTGGAGTCGCAAGTAAGTTACATATACTGTAACCTCTTTACTTTGCATTACTTCTTGGGGAACCGCTGATGAATAAACATTGGTCATTGGTAATTTGTCCCATATTAAAGCGTTAAATTCTGAAGTTGTATAGGTCAATATCAATGTAGCTCTCTTTTTGTATGGACATCACCAGTTTGTGCACTTAGTGTGCTTGGTCTGTATCTCTTGGAGTAATATATTTTAATCCTAAAAGTAGATGAAAAAAAAAATAAAATGAACACTGCTTTGTTAAAATTACCAAGGAAATACAATATTGAATGAGTATTTCAGGACCACAGACAGCAAATAACTAAACTAGCTATCACCATAAATACAGTGTAAATCCATACAAACTTTACATTACTAAAACTGAAGCGCACACAATATAGTGCACCTGGCATAGTAACTAGGAATCAGCTTCGAGTTCGAGTCAAACCCATGTTCGACTCGAACATTGCATGTTTGACCGTTCGTCGAATTGCGAACGATATGGGCCGTTCACGCCAAATTCGAGTGGCGCGTCACTGCCCATAATTCACTGCGGCATCGCAGTGCATTGCTGGCTGATGATTGGCCAAGCATGCACTATGACCCGCATGCTTGGCCAATCACAGCGCTGTCTGTACAGAGAGCCATAATTGGCCAAAGCCAGGGTGGCTTTGACCAATTATGGCTCAGGGGGTTTAGTACACGCCCCAGACTATATAAGGCTGCCTGCACATCAGCCTTGTGTAGTGTGTGTTCCAGCGTTGAGAGAGAGCTAGAGAGAGAGAGAGACAGTGTCATTTGATTTAGGTTATATAGAGTAGGCAGGCGAGTCAGTTACCTGCATTTACATTGTATTGTATGCATCCTAGGTGTTGTATATATATATATATATATATATATATATATATATATATATATATACTGTATTCAGTTTAGCTAGATCCGTTCCTGTTATTCTCTTCCTACTGACAGGCAGACAGGTGTTTTTACAGTATTTACGGCTACCTGAATAAAATTGCTGGTGTTCTTCTGATCCTATTAGTCCTATTAGCTACAGTATTTACAGTTAGTGTAGTGCATCGCATCCTCTGCACAGTGTGCACCTAAAGCTACCCAAAGAAAATTAGTGGTGTTCTTCTGATCCTATTAGTACCGCAGGCAGCTGTAGTATTTACAAGTTAGTGTAGTGCGTCCTCTGCACAGTGTGCACCTAAAGCTACCTGAAGAAAATTGGTGGTGTTCTTCTGATCCTATTAGTACCGCAGGGAGCTGCAGTATTTACAGTGTACTGCGTCCTCTGCACAGTGTGCATCTAAAGCTACCTGAAGACAATTGCTGTTGTTCTGCTCCTATTAATATCACAGGCAGGCAGCTACAGTATTTACAGTTAGTGTACTGTGTCTTCTGCACAGTGTGCACCTAAAGCTACCTGAAGAAAATTGGTGGTGTTCTTCTGATCCTATTAGTACCACAATAGCTGCAGTATCAGTATATATATATATATATATATATATATATATATATATATATATATACATCCCAGATTTGTGCAGCTACATCTCACTGCAGATCATTAGTATGTCTGGAAGGTCAACAAGGAGAGGCAGACAGTCACAAGCCAATAAAAGAGGGCAAGCAGGCTCTGTGTCTAGAGGCAACAGTGCTGGTCGTGGAGACGGTGCATCCTCATCAGCACATGGCTGTGGGACACGCTTGTCCTTTTTTTCGGCAGCTGGCTGTGTTGAGCCGCAACATGCGGAAGACTTGGTAGAGTGGATGACCAAGCTGTCCTCATCCTCCTCATTTCTCTCACCCAGGCTCAGGATACTTTGTCTGGCAAAGCAGCTGCCAACGCGGCCTCTTCCCTTGGCTCAATGGCATCAGTCACTCCTTCCCTAGCCCCACCATGTCCTCCTGAGCAGTCCCCCGAACTGTTTGACCACAGTTTTGGGTACATGCTCCAGAAGGATGCCCATCATTTTGAAGACTCCAATGATGGTACCCAGCTAGAGGAAGGCAGTAATGTGAGCCCAGAGAGAGGGAGTGCCCAAGAAGGACAGCAATCTGGCAGTCATGTTCCCCCAGCTGCAGCATACTGCCAGCTTTGCTCCAGTGATGAGGAGGGAGGGGATGATGAGGTCACTGACTCCACTTGGGTGCCTGATAGGAGAGAGGAGGAGGAGGAGGAGGCACACCTCCAATGAGGAAGGATACCCTCCAGGGGCCAGCTTAAGGGCAGCACACCGACTGCATCACACCGCAGAGCTCCGCATGTGCAGGGCACTGCTGTCTCTGCGCGTTATTCCAAAAGTTCTTTGGTGTTGGCCTTTTTTGAGATGAGTGCATCAGATCCCACCGCTGATATTTGCAACACATGTCTCAAGCGTATCTCGCGTGGCCAAACCATCACCCGCTTGGGCACCACATGCTTGACCAGACATATGTCGACCTGCCATGCAGTTCATTGGCAAGCATACCTAAAAGACCCACATCATTTGAGGAGGCCACGAGGATGGTGAGCAGTGGCAGTGCATGCATCAGTGACACTGTCCCTCTTGTCCACCTGTTGGAGCACACGCTGTGTGGAATAATGGACAGGGCACTTGAGGCAGAACAGAGGCAGGAAGAGGAGAACTTTCTTACCTCTCAAGGCCCCCTTTATCCAGACAGTCTTCCTGCATGCCCGCCAATCACACAGGAAAATGATGAGGAGGAGGATCATGTCAGCATGGAGGTGGAGCCTGGCACTCAGCATCAGCAGCAGTCTTCAAGGGATCATTTACAGTCCCAAGAAACCCATGGACTTGTACGTGGCTGGGAGGAGGTGGCTGCGGATCCTGTCATCCTTAGTGACCCAGAGGACTCTGGACCGAATGCCTCAGCAAACCTACGCTGCATGGCCTCCCTGATCCTGCAAAGCCTGCGGAAGGATCCTCGTATTCGTGGTATCAAGGGGGGGATGATTACTGGCTGTCAACCCTCCTTGATCCACATTACAACAGTAAGGTTGCGGACCTTATCTTGCCATCGCAGAGGGAGCAGAGGATGAAACATCTTCGGGAGGCCTTGCAGAAAGGTTTGTGCAACGCGTTTCCAGAGCCTGGGAGGTTACAATTTCCTGGTCCTCCTGGACAACATGTTGCTGAGGCTTCGGTCACTCACAGAGGGAGCGGTGGAGATGGTGGCCGTCTGACTGATGCGTTCAGACAATTTTTTAGTCCACAGCCCCAAGGTCTGATCGGTTCCAGCAACCATCGCCAGCGTCTGATTCACATGGTACAGGATTACCTAGGGGCAAGATCAGACTTGGACACCTTTCCCACCAAAAATCCTCTGGGTTACTGGGTCTTGAGGATGGATCACTGGCCAGAGCTTGCACAGTATGCAATTGAGCTACTGGCCTGTACTGCATCCAGCGTTCTTTCAGAACGCACATTCAGTGCTGCTGGAGGCTTTGTAACCAATCACAGGGCATGCCTGTCCACCAAATCGGTCGATCGGCTACCCTTCATAAAAATGAATCAGTCTGGGATCACCAGCTACCAAGCACCTTATGCTGATGTAACCGATTGATTTTTTTTTTAATGTGAGATGCCTTCAAGACTGGCTATGCTGATGCTGAGTGACTATCCTGTTATGCTGAGTCACAATCCTCTTCCTCCTCAATTTTCATGCTGATAGCTTGTAAGAACATTTTTGTTTCTGGGCACCGCCACCAGTAGCCAAGGCCCAATTTTTCAGCCCCTGTTTAACAGGGGCGTATAATTACGCCCCTGAGGATGGGATGAACAGTTCAATCTCTGTATTTGCAGACGATACTAAGCTAAGCAGGGCAATAACTTCTCCGCAGGATGTGGAAACCTTGCAAAAAGACCTGAACAAATTAATGGGGTGGGCGACTACATGGCAAATGAGGTTCAATGTAGAAAAATGTAAAATAATGCATTTGGGTGGCAAAAATATGAATGCAATCTATACACTGGGGGGAGAACCTCTGGGGGAATCTAGGATGGAAAAGGACCTGGGGGTCCTAGTAGATGATAGGCTCAGCAATGGCAGGCAATGCCAAGCTGCTGCTAACAAAGCAAACAGAATATTGGCATGCATTAAAAGGGGGATCAACTCCAGAGATAAAACGATAATTCTCCCGCTCTACAAGACTCTGGTCCGGCCGCACCTAGAGTATGCGGTCCAGTTCTGGGCACCAGTCCTCAGGAAGGATGTACTGGAAATGGAGCGAGTACAAAGAAGGGCAACAAAGCTAATAAAGGGTCTGAAGGATCTTAGTTATGAGGAAAGGTTGCGAGCACTGAACTTATTCTCTCTGGAGAAGAGACGCTTGAGAGGGGATATGATTTCAATTTACAAATACCGGACTGGTGACCCCACAATAGGGATAAAACTTTTTCGCAGAAGAGAGTTTACCAAGACTCGTGGCCACTCATTAAAATTAGAAGAAAAGAGGTTTAACCTTAAACTACCTAGAGGGTTCTTTACTGTAAGAGCGGCAAGGATGTGGAATTCCCTTCCACAGGCGGTGGTCTCAGCGGGGAGCATTGATAGCCTCAAGAAACTATTAGATAAGCACCTGAATGACCACAACATACAGGGATATACAATGCAATACTGACACATAATCACACACATAGGTTGGACTTGATGGACTTGTGTCTTTTTTCAACCTCACCTACTATGTAACTATGTAACTATGTAACTATTACAATTTTTGATGCAATACTTTGCAGCAGGGCTCATTCCTGCGCTCCAACTATCGCATCTGTGAGGGGTTGCAGTGTTGTGGCAATTTTTCTGCCCCTGTTTAACAGGGGCGTATAATTACAATTTTTGATGCAATACTTTGCAGCAGGGCTCATTCCTGCGCTCCAACTATAGCATCTGTGAGGGGTTGCAGTGTTGTGGCAATTTTTCTGCCCCTGTTTAACAGGGGCATGTAATTACAATTTCTGATGCAATACTTTGCAGCAAGGCACATTCCTGTGCTCCAACTAGAGTATCTGTGAGGGGTTGCCTTGTTGTGGCACCAGCACCAGTGCCCAAGGCCCAAATTTTCAGCCCCTGTTTAACAGGGGCGTGTAATAACAATTTTTGATGCAATACTTTGCAGCAGGGCTCATTCCTGCGCTCCAACTATAGCATCTGTGAGGGGTTGCAGTGTTGTGGCACCAGTGCCTAAGGCTCAATTTTTCTGCCCCTGTTCAACAAGGACATGTAATTACAATTCTTGATCTAATATTTCACAGCAGGGCCCATTCCTGCGCCCACCAAGAGTAACTGTGAGGGCTTACAGTGTTGTGGCAACACCACCACCAAAGGCTCAATTTTTCTGCCCCTGTTCAACAGGTGCATGTAATTACAATTCTTGATATAATATTTCACAGCAGGGCCCGTTCCAAAACCCACCAAGAGTAACTGTGAGAACCTACAGTATTGTGGCACCACCACCACCACTACCACCACCACCAAAGGCCCAATTTTTCTACCACTGTTCAACAATGGCATGCAATTACAATTCTTGATCTAATATTGCACAGCAGGGCCCGTTTCTGCGCCCACCAAAAGTAACTGTGAGGGCTTACAGTGGTGTGGCAACAACAACACCTGAGGCCCCAATTTCTGCAGAGTATATAGGGCAGGCCCCTACTTTCAAACATCCAACTTACAAACGACTCCTACTTACAAATGGAAGGAGACAACAGGAAGTGACATGAAATCTACCACTAGGAAGGGAAATTCTCTCCTGTTAATATGGGAAAAAACGTGTCTCCTCTTCACTGATACTTTATCATCAATCCTTGTTTCACTAAAACCCCCACATTTTCAAAAAACATTTGTCATTGGGACAGAAAGTGAGGTGAAATCTTCTGAAGAGGTGCACAGACAGCAAAACAAATGTTACAGGGGTGTTTACCCTTCCCTATGTTTTCAAAAAAGCTTAAAAATAGATTTTTTTGTCTGGAGCTACACTTTAAAAATGTACCAGTTCAAAATTACAAACAGATTCTACTTAACATCAAACCTACAATCCCTGTCTTGTTTGCACCGCCTGTATGCTGCTGTTCAGAGTATATAGGGCCTGTGGGCCCCACGCCTTTCCTTTTTTTAATTTGGGTGTGGGGTTCCCCTTAATATCCATACAAGATCCAAAGGGCCTGGTAATTGACTGGGGGGTACCCATGCCTTTTATCTCACTGATTTTCATTCGTATTGTCGGAACCCGACATTACATTAAAGCCGCAAGCAGTTTTAAATGACTTTTATTCCTTCAAAAATGTAATTTTGTGCAGGGACTGTTCTAAGCATGGGAAACACGCGCCACTTTACAGGCATACTATAGACACCCCCAGGTATGATATTTAAAGGAATATTTCACTTTTTTTTCACTTTAAGCATCATTAAAATCACTGCTCCCAAAAAAACTGACGTTTTTAAAACTTTTTTTTGCATTGATACATGTCCCCTGGGGCAGGACCCGGGTGCCCAAACCCCTTTTAGGACAATAACTTGCATATTAGCCTTTAAAATTAGCACTTTTGATTTTGAACGTTTGAGTCCCATAGACTTTAATGGGGTTCTAAAGTTTGCGCAAACTTTCGGTCCATTCGCATGTTCTGGTGCGAACCAAACCAGAGGGTGTTCGGCTCATCCCAATAGTAACCAATCAGTTTCTGGGTTTTAGCCACACTTGAAATCACACAATTTCAAAGCTGCATGTCAGTGCTACTTCATGTGCAACTTGGCATACATCTGTGGGACTTCATGCGCATATGTCTATGCAAGTCGCACCTGAAATTGCCAAAAATAGTGCAGGAACTTCTTTTTCAAATGGTTGTGACACCGCAAAGTCGACGTTGCATCTATATGAACAGTTCCATTGCCTACAATAGGGTGCAAATTGCCATGCTTCAGTTTTATTAAATCTTCTCCCTTCTGTCATTCAACGGAACATCATTCTATCCTGTGAATATTGATGACCTCACTGATTCATCTGAACTGAATTACCACCAAGAGAAAATGCTGAGAAAATCAATCCAATCAATTATTAATATGTCCTGTCAGCAAGTAAGTAGAAGTTAGTTGTCACATTGAATGCAGGATATTAAAATTCCCACACACCAACAGGACCACATGAGAAAACATAGAACTTCCATGTTTAGGTACTTAAATCACAGGGATGGGGAACATTTTCCCAGTATCATCTGCATCCCCCTTGGCTAGTCCAATGCACTCTAGTCAGATTGAAAATATCCCTTGGATTGAGCAGTTTTCATCTTGTGCTCCATTTAGCTGCAAAGCAAGAGAAATGTCTGATTTTTGCTTATCATTGGTAACATAAAGGTCATTGATTCCAAATAGTTAGAATGGGACACTTGGCGCAGATCAATTAACTGTACTGCCCTGTACACACGGTCGGACTTTCCGACGGAATATGTGCGATCGGAGCTTGTTGTCGGAAATTCCAACCCTGTGTGGGCTCCATCGGACTTTTTCCATCAGAATTTCTGACACACAAAGTTTGAGAACAGGCTATAAAATTTTCTGCCAACAAAATCCGTTTGCATAAATTCGGACCGTGTGTGGACAATTCCGACGCACAAAGTGCCACACATGCTCAGAATAAATTAAGAGACTAAAGCTATTGGCTACTGCCCCGTTTATAGTCCTGACGTACATGTTTTACGTCACCGTGTTCAGAACGATCAGATTTTCTGACAACTTTGTGCTACCGTGTGTATGCAAAACAAGTTTGAGCCAACATCCGTCTGAAAAAAATCCATGCACAGTATGCATGAATTAAATACTGAACTTCATTAAACTGCTTATTTATTGTTATTAATAACATAGATTAAAGGCATTTTCATTCGACATTACAAAATCACCATTTAAACAGTTAAAAGAGGTCAGAAAAATACTAAAGTTAAAATGTTATACCAAAGCTTTTGGAAAAAGCATAGTTTAAGTAAAAATTGAATCTAATACAATGCCACATTTATAAAAGCATGGCATTAAAACAGATTTTTTCAGAAAATAACATATTTTTATTGGGTTATTATTTAAAATCAAAACTATTTTCAAAGTGCACCTGCCTGGTTTGAAAAATGCACTTGGGTTAACTGTGTCTGTATCCATGGAAACAGCTTCACTGTGATACACTGATGATCCAACTACAGTTTTTGAATTCTAAGCTGTAAACATATTAAAAGGAAAAAAAACTATGGCAAATGTGTGTGTGTGTGTGTGTGTGTGTGTATATATATATATATATATATATATATATATATATATATATATATATATATATATATATATACACATATATGCATATTTGGAATTGTATATTTTGTACACTAAATCAAAATGATTGTTATTTTTTTAAAACATAGCTCTTAACAAACTTTATTATTAAGACAACAAACACAAACACTGCTACTGAACATTCCAGAAATGACCTACTTCAGCAGTAAATCCATAGTTATTGGTTTGAAGCTTATAGGAGAGAATATGTAAACTAGTTGTTGAGGCACATGTTGGCCATTGGCAAACAGAAACCAACTGGGTCTAAAATCCCTTTTCTCTTAAGAAAAAACCCTAGCCTGCCTGGTAATCTGGTAGGCTGAGGAAGGATCAGTTACTCTTTCAAATTATTTTATTAGTTTTTGCAGAGAAATACAGAGTACAATTGAGAGATTGTACGTCGTGCAACGACGTAGAGTATAACTAGAAATAAAACAACAAAAATTTGCAAACAGGCATTATACATAAAAATCAGCAGTTTGTCATTGGTTTGAGCGCGCTCAGATGGTCATGGGTATCTTATTTCGCTGTATTATGGTTGCATTACTTTGCAATTAAGGCCTCTTCTCCCCTCGCAACACCCCTCTTGGGATCTCTTTGTGTTGCAAGGGGAGAGCGGCTCCCACGTGAACTTTGTTAGGTACAGAGGGTTTCCAGTTGTGATAAGTTGTTAAATTTCTATAGTAGTCGAGATGTAACTCGCATGCCTAAGATATGGTAAACAGATTGCTCGGTCAAGAAGGTCTAGGGTTGAGTTTTGGGAGTCTGGGTTTGGGGTGCAGCATTAGTCCAGTTAGTCCAGGGAGACCATTGTTTACTGGCTTGTGTGACTTGACCATTGCTGGTAGCCACTATCATTTCGTAGCTGAAGTGTAGTGATACCAGGTCAATGGTTTGTGTTATGTTTGGAGGTATATCTGATTTCCAGTTCCGTGTTATATTGAGTCTGGAAGCCAAGAGAATATGAGTTATTGTGTGTCTGAGAGGTCCAGGTATGTTTTCTATGGTTAAATTTAGAAGCGCCAATTCTGGTGAGGGTGGGATGGGGCACTTTGTAATGTTGGCTATCAGAGCAAACGTGTCTAACCAGAATTTTCGGATGAGGGGGCATGTCCAGAAAATATGAATCATGTCTCCTCTAGATGCTTTACATCTCCAGCAAGTCATGGGAGTGTGGGAGTGGAAGGTAGCTAACTTTACTGGGGTTAAGTACCAGCGGAGCGAGATTTTTTGGGTGAGTTCCCAGAGTGATGAACATTGGGTTACTTTGTAAGTGGACTTGAGAGCCAGTTGCCATTGTGCGTCAGAGAAGGTACTGCTAAGATCTTTTTCCCATTGGTAATGGGGGATCAACTTAGTAAAGGATCTTTTCCCTTGTAGCAGGTTGTAGAAGTAGGATATACCTTTGGGCTTTGGAGTGGGGTTTGTGAGGAATTGCCAGGATTTTTGAGGGATGTTGTAATGGAGGCGAGGAAGTTTACTTAGGCAGTGATGTATACGAAGGAATGTAAATCTTTCCCCGTCTGGCAGATTGTATTCTGTTTGTAGTTGGGAGAAGGATTTAATTTGGTTTCCTTGTAGTAGGAGGTGTATCGAGTGTATTCCATTGATGGACCAGTTGGAGAGTCTGAGGTCAGGTGATAAATGATGTAGTGACTCCAGGGGAATATGGAGGTGTGTGTTGGGGGGGGTGCATTCTGAGAGGGCGAGCATTTTTTCCCAGGCGTAGACTGAGGCCTTCATTGTCGGGGAGATGGAGGGTGAGACATACGAGCCCAGAGGGATACTCATTAACCAGTTTTTTAGGTTTGGGCGTACTAGTGAGGAATTTTCTATCTGGGCCCAAAGAGATTGAGTTGTGGGTTGGAACCACTCTGGGAGTTGCGCGAGTATGGCCGCTAGGTAGTAGTCTCTGAAATCTATGGATCCTGTGCCTCCCGCTAGTCTGTGTTTAATTAATTTGGCGTGTGCGCATCTGGGCTTTTTCCCGTTCCAAAGAAACTTGGTAAAGAGTGATTGGAGAGACTTAAAGAACGAGGCGGGAATGGGGATTGGTAGTGTTCGGAAGTAGTATAATATTTGAGGTAGACATGTCATCTTGAAGGCTGCCAGTCTCCCCGACCATGAGAGCTCGTGCTTTGTGATTTGTTGTGAATCAGTTGTGATTTTGTGAAGGAGTGGGAGAAAATTAGATGAGTATAAATTCTTTGTCGTTTTCGGGAGTTGGATTCCCAGGTATGTGATTTCTTTGTCTGCCCATGTGAAGGAGTATTGTGCCTGGAGTAAGTTCTTAGTGGTGGCATCTATATTGATGTCTAGAATGGAGGATTTGGATGTGTTTAATTTATAGTACGATACTTTACTGAACCAGTTTAATGTGGATTGTACTTCTGCTAGTGATGTTGTGGGATTAGTGAGTGTTAAGATAACATCGTCCGCGAAGAGACTAATTTTATGGGTGACGGGACCTATTTGTATTCCGGATATTGTAGTGTTGGATCTAATGTGCTGTGCTAGAGGTTCCATTAATAAATTGAAGATGAGTGGGGACAGGGGGCATCCTTGACGCGTTCCATTTGTGATTGGGAATGGTTTTGAAAGCATACCTTCCGTGAATACTTGGGCCGAAGGGGTGGTATACATAGCTAGTATGGCTCTAAGGATGTGGTCTCTGAAACCAAATTTCTGAAGAACCAATTCTAGGTAGGTCCAGTGAACCCTGTCGAACGCCTTCTCTGCATCCAAGGACAAGAGCAGAGAAGGCGTTCCGGTGGATTCTGCGTGGTGGATCAGGTTGATCATTCTTCTGGTGGCATCTGGTGCCTGTCTTCCTTTGGTGAATCCTGTCTGGTCTCTATGTATGAGGGTGGGTATAATATCTAAAAGGCGTGTGGCGATTGTCTTAGCGTAAATTTTCAGGTCAAGGTTGAGTAGGGATATTGGTCTAAAGTTTTTGGGGGAGTCTGGGTCTTTCCCTGGTTTGGGAATCGTAACCATTAGTGCATTCAAGTAGTCATTCGGAAAATTGGAAGAGGAGGCAGCGTTATTAAATAGCTCAGTAATGTGTGGGACTATCTGTGGGGAATAATGTTTGTAGTATTCGGCTGTTAGGCCGTCAGGACCTGGGGCTTTCCCATTAGGTAGGGAATCAATTGATGTCTGAACTTCCTGCTCTGTAAAGGGCTTATTTAAATTATCTAGTTGAGTGCCTGTTAGGGTGGGTAATTGAATAGATTGGAGAAAATGGTTGATCTCGGCTGATGTTGGTTGCGGTGTGCTAGCATCGCGTTTTAAGTTGTAAAGGTCGCTATAGTAATCGCTGAAAGCGTTAGCTATTTCCTGGGGATTGGACTGGGGGATATTCGTGTGGGGGTGGATAATCTGAGAGATTTTAGACTTGAGTCTTCTGCCTCTGAGTTTCAGAGCTAGATTTTTACCTGCCTTGTTGGAGGTGGCGTAGGAAGTGGCTTTTAACTTACGCTGGAGGTATTCAAATGAGTGGAGGAGCAAGGTTTTCAGTTCTTGCCGTAGATTCAATAATTGGATGGTTTGTGGGGGTTGGGGGTTGGCTTTATGTTGTTGTTCTAGGGAGGTGATTTGGGTTGTTAGTTCATCTAAACGCTGCGTCCTCTTTTTTTTGTGAAGGGAGCTCATTTTAATTAACATACCTCTAATATAGGCCTTGTGGGCACTCCAAACCACCCCATGGTCAGACACTGTGCCTTTGTTTATAGAAAAAAATTCAGTGAGAAGGTTGGAGATTTCTGTTGTGTATTTTTCATTTTGTAGTATAAAATTGTTTGCTCGCCACAGGAATGTGTTGCGTTGTGGAGTGGAATCTGAGATAGTAATAGATATTGGGGCGTGGTCTGACCATGTTGTGGCGTGGATTTCAGATTTGCATATATTCTGAAGGAGCCACTTGTCTGTGACAAATAGATCAATTCGCGAATACGAATTATGCACGTGAGAATAGTAGGTATAGTCCTTTTCTGAGCCGTGGTGGCATCGCCATACATCAAATAGTTCCTGTGAGGACAAAAGATTTTTCAGTGGCGATATACGCCTCTTCGCCGGGGACGTAGTGTCCATGGCGACATCAGGAGCCATATTGAAATCCCCACATAAGATTAGGTGTCCTTTTTTTATCTGCTTGATTAGACGTAGAACCTTATGAAGGAATTTCTTTTGGTTGGAGTTCGGTGCATAAATGCTGGAAAGGGTATAAAAGACTTTGTTGATGGAGCATACTAAAATTAAGTAGCGACCTTCAGGATCAATTAGCATCTGGGATAGTTGGAAGTCCACTGTGTCTTTTATTGCTATCATGACGCCTTTGGATTTGGTGGAGTGACAGGCATGGAAGATATGTGGGAACTGACGATTGGTGCATAGTGGAGAGTCTGATTTTATCAGATGTGTCTCTTGAATACACAAGATGTCGCTCTGTAGAGCATTGGCAGATTTCCAAAGAGAGTGGCGTTTGGCTGGATGGTTCAGGCCTTTAGCATTAAGCGATAATATATTTAGTGGCATGGTGTTGGGAGGTGTAGGTATGTTGGTGAGGGAAGTCACTTACAGTTAGACGACCTGGTTTACTTGCCGGAGGAGCTTGGTGGCTGTAGCAGTTGGTGGATGGTGGTCTGTCGCTGGAGCCGGTAGAGGGAGGATAATAGAGCTGCAGATAGAGCAAAATGTTAATGACAGTTAACGATACAGTGCCAACGAGCAAACCGCTGAAAAGGTAACTTTGCAAAAAGTGAAAAAAGAGACGTAGAGGAGGTGTATCACACCGCTTCAACCTCTAAGTGGGGGTTTAAACAGTTAGTAACGAGAGGAGCTGAGTAATCAGTGGAACAATTCGTCTAACTCCAGGGGATGTGCTGTACCGTAGTTAGGCCTATTACGGTATTAACTGTGAAGCCACCTCAGCTGGGGTGGTGATCCATGCGGCTGCGGGCCTGAGATGTGCCGGTGCGAGTTGGTGGGCTCTTGGGGGGTTCCAGAATTATTCCCCAGTTGTGGAGGAGGTGTAGGCCTTTGTGCAGGTCATGTATGACGTGGGATTGCCCATTTCTAGTGACCAGGATAGTTGCTGGATACCGCCATTTGTATGGTATTTTGTGGTTTTGAAGCCCTTTGGTTATTGGGTTTAGGTTTCTTCTTTGTTGGAGAGTGTATTTGGATAGATCCGGGAAAAATTGAATTCCCGTGTACGGAGCAGGCAGTGGTGACTTATTTTTGACCCCCAGCAGGAGTTTTTCTTTGACATGGAAGAAGTGGACCCTCATCAAGACATCTCTGGGGATGGAGGCAGCTAGGTGAGATGGCTTGGCTATTCTGTGTATTCTGTCGATGATTATGTCCCTGGGGGATGCTTCTGGGACTATGACATGCATCATTTCTTTCGCATAGCGAGGTAGATCTGCAGGTAGTATGGATTCAGGGACTCCGCGCAGTTTGATATTGTTCCTGCGAGATCTGTCCTCTAAATCGGCCAGCTTGGCGCGCATCCATGTCTGTTCTTCTCTCATATCAGCACATACATCCATGACCTCATTCACTTTGGAAGTGCAGTCACTCATATCATTTTCAATGCATGTCACTCTGTCATCCATTGAGTGTATGTCTGAGGAGATTTTTGCAAACAGTGAGGAGAGATCCGTCATAAGGGAGGTCTGCAGTGAGAGCAGCATGTCTTTTAATGTGGTATCCATAACAGGCTGGCCTGAGGTGGGGAAAGCTGCCATGGATGAGTGTAGGGCCTGGTTGTTGAGAAGGGAGTTGAAAGCCTGGGCCTCAATTTGTGGGATGGGCGGCCGCTGCGGCGGCGCATCGAGCCTCATTTTAGCCTTAGCAGGGCTATTCATGAGGGTGTCACCCTCCGGGGGGTGATGGGGTAAGGCTGGGGGGTCTGATGTAGCCGGATCTGCCAGGAATTCGTCCGGCAGATCCGTGTATGAGTCCCGCGGCGCGGCATGGCCGGCGCCATCTTGGATATCACTGACCTGCTCCGCCGGCTTGTAGGAGAATTCAGTGAGTTTTTTTGGTTGATATTCCGGGTTTCTCTTCCTAGATGTGCTGGCCATGGTCCCCGGTGTCTTGGAGGCTAGGATGGCACTGGATGAGCTTCTCTGTGCGGCCTGAGTGGTTGCTATATCTCCCCTGTGAGACGAGCTGTGGTATCAGGCGTCCATCTACAGCTCCGGTCGGCCACGCCCCCCCGTCAGAAGGATCAGTTACTAACCACAGTATGGAGCTTCAATGTGAATCAGTCCCTGTGTCACTACATCTAATGTAAGTGCAACTAAAAAATAAATCTTTGTGCAGTTCTATTAAAAGCTAAAATGGACTTCCAGTTCCGGAGCCGTGTGGAGTAGCTTTTCTCCATAACAGCTGCCGCAGCACCACCCAAAAATCAGCATAAAAATCCTGCCCAGACCTCTTCCGTTGCCCACAGATCTTCTGGGTGGCTCCCCCTCACTCATGGACCGCTTCCTGGAGAAAAACAGCCCACGATTGTAAGCAGCCCAGTCTGTACCAGACACAGCAGTCTCGGCCCTGTCATCTAATATGGCCGAGGCACCCGAGATGGAGGTGAGTGCCGGCCCTGCTCCTCCCTCCCAGCAACAGGGAAACAGCAACACAGAATGCATTGCCCAAGCTATGGCTGTGCTTCTAACCCCCACAATAGCAGCCTCAGTAGAAAATGCTGTGAATGCAGGGATGATGCAAATTAAAAAAGAGCTAGGTGAACATGCCTCCAGGCTAAACGGAGTCGAGCATTGGCTCTCAAATATAGAAGATGTACTATACTAGGCACAAGCTACGGAACAGACACAGGATAAAACTAACCAATATATAATCCAGAAACTGGAGGACCTGGAAAATAGGTTGAGCAATCTGTGATTTGTGGGTATCCCAAAATCCTTGCAAGCATCAGCTCTCGCAGAATTCTGCGCCCGGCGCATTCCAGAAGCACTAGGCCTACCAGTCCCTTGCACAGTGGAATGGGCTCATCGCATGGGGACACATGCCACTGACCACGCATCCCTCACCCAATCATCACCAAGTGATTAAACTACGCAGACAAAGCCATTATTCTGCAAAAATAGGTAGTCCAGATCCTTACAAATCGATGGAGTCAAAGTCCTGATCTTTGTGGACTACTCCATTGAAGTCTCAAAGAAAGGGAAAGCTTTTCAATACATTTACACAGGACTTCACCAGCAACAAGTAAAGTTTACTCTATTCGTTCCTGCCATCCTCCATCTCAAGGCAACCAACGGGGACCAGCTCTCCTTCCATGACCCATCAGAGGCTGAGGTCTTTCTGCATTCACTACATTCAGAATCACACTCAAATCTCCCCTCCAGGGCTTTGCTCATCCCCTGTCCTCTAGTTCAAGGAATACCACGGAAGGACTCCCCCAAGCGCCTCAAATATTCTGGCTCAAACAACCGTTCCACCCATTGTTAACTCTGGATACATGGAGCTCCTCTCAACTACCACACGGGCAAATGTATGCTACAACTGTTATTACTTTTAGTGGCCTTGACTAGCCATTAGGACTGTATTTATCCCACTATTTTTTTTTTCTCTACAAAGTTTCCTCACGGGCCTCACTGAATACAGCTGAGTCCATCCGTCTTCAACGACCGAAGCCCCCTGCAATTGAGCACATCAACTAAATGGGCAAACCCATGCATCATCTGCCGGGTTGGTTACTGGGAGCTGGTTCTATTAATGTTCTGTATTATGGTTTAGTTATGTTATTTTCCCTCAATATCGTCTCACATTTTGTACACCTCTACCTCATACTATCATCCATATGCCTGGCACTCAGGCATTATATGACTCACATAAGGTACTTGCACCAATATCTGTCAGCATAATAGCTCCTCCTACCCTGGTAAAATCCTATGCCATTACAACTCCAGCCCAAACCATTCTCTCAGTATTCCCCCCATGAAAGTTACATCATGGAATGTGAAAGGGCTTAGGTCCCCCCATTAAGCGACATAAAGTACTTTGTCATCTTAAGAGACTAAAAACTGACATTGACATCTTCTGACTTCCACCGTATGAAAAAGCTTTGGGTGGGTACTGTGTTGGGATCTGATGCCATAGGATGTAAAGCCAGGGTGCTTATTCTAATCCACAAGAACCTCCCATGTGAAGTTGTGTCAGTAGAATCCGAAAGTCAGGGACGTTTTCTCACTGCCCATATCCACCTGGGTAATAGAGATCTCATAATATCTAATGTATATGCACCTAATAACCCTGAAAAATAATTCTTTGGGATCTATCTGCTAGACTACTAAAGATCTCATACATCCCTCATATAGTTGGTGGGGACTTCAACTCTACATTGCACCTGGATGGATGATAGATCTACACCCAACCGCCCCTGTAGGCCAATGAAAGACCCCGGCCCGACCTATTTTGCCTCTATAATGAACTCCCCTTCTCTTCACTGTTATCTGGTGACTCTTTCACCCAGCAGACAGGGATTTCACATTCTACTCCTCATAACGTATTCAGCAGAATCGATTACATTTTTTGCACTGACGGTATTGTTTTAATGATTAGGGATGAGCTTCGTGTTCGAGTCGAACCCATGTTCGACTCGAACATCGGCTGTTCGATCGTTCGCCGAATTGCGAACGATATGGGCCGTTCGCGCCAAATTCGTGTGGCGCGTCACGGCCCATAATTCACTGCGGCATCGCAGTGCATTGCTTGCTGATGATTGGCATGCTTGGCCAATCACAGCGCCGCCTTAACAGAGAGCCATAATTGGCCAAAGCCAAGGAGGCTTTGGCCAATTATGGCTCAGGGGATTTAGTACACGCCCCACACTATATAAGGCCGCCTGCACGGCGGCCCTGTGCAGTGTGTTCCGGTGTGCTTAGAGAGAGAGAGAGACAGTGTCATTTCATTTGAGTTAGCTAGATTAGGCAGGACAGTCAGTCAGTTAGCTGCACTTAAAGTGTATTGTGTATATATATGCATCCCAGGTGTTGCATATATATATATATATATATATATATATATATATATATATATATATATACACTGTATTCAGTTTAGCTAGATCCGTTCCTGTTATCTTCTAGACTATTTACATTTAGTGCAGTGTGTCCTGCTCACAGTGTTCAGCTAGATCCGTTCCTGTTATATTCCTACTGACAGGCAGGCTTGTCTTGTTACAGTATTTTGAAGAAAATTACTGGTGTTCTTTTTATCCT
Source organism: Aquarana catesbeiana (assembly GCF_042186555.1). Lineage (NCBI taxonomy): Eukaryota > Metazoa > Chordata > Amphibia > Anura > Ranidae > Aquarana > Aquarana catesbeiana. The sequence continues at coordinate 130,312,777 of NC_133332.1, read as the reverse complement.
ATTAGTACCACAGTCAGGCAGCTAGACTATTTACATTTAGTGCAGTGCGTCCTGCTCACAGTGTTCAGCTAGATCCGTTCCTGTTATCTTCTTACTGACAGGCAGGCTTGTCTTGTTACAGTATTTTAAAGAAAATTACTGGTGTTCTTTTGATCCTATTAGTACCACAGTCAGGCAGCTAGACTATTTACAGTTAGTGCAGTGCGTCCTGCCCACAGTGTTCTGCTAAACCTAAAAGTAAGTGGGGTGCGTCCTGCTCACAGTGTTCAGCTAAACCTACAAGTTAGTGGGGTGCGTCCACCTCACAGTGTTCAGCTAAACCTACAAGCTAGTGGGGTGCGTCCTGCTCACAGTGTTCAGCTAGATCCGTTTCTGTTATCTTCTTACTGACAGGCAGGCTTGTCTTGTTACAGTAAATACAGCTACCTGAAGAAAATTGCTGGTGTTCTTTTGATCCTATTAGTACCACAGTCAGGCAGCTAGACTATTTACAGTTAGTGCAGTGCGTCCTGCTCACAGTGTTCTGCTAAACCTACAAGTTAGTGGGGTGCGTCCTGCTCACAGTGTTCAGCTAAACCTACAAGTTAGTGGGGTGCGTCCACCTCACAGTGTTCAGCTAAACCTACAAGCTAGTGGGGTGCGTCCTGCTCACAGTGTTCAGCTAGATCCGTTCCTGTTATCTTCTTACTGACAGGCAGGCTTGTCTTGTTACAGTAAATACAGCTACCTGAAGAAAATTGCTGGTGTTCTTTTGATCCTATTAGTACCACAGTCAGGCAGCTAGACTATTTACAGTTAGTGCAGTGCCTCCTGCTCACAGTGTTCTGCTAAACCTACAAGTTAGTGGGGTGCGTCCTGCTCACAGTGTTCAGCTAAACCTACAAGTTAGTGGGGTGCGTCCACCTCACAGTGTTCAGCTAAACCTACAAGCTAGTGGGGTGCGTCCTGCTCACAGTGTTCAGCTAGATCCGTTCCTGTTATCTTCTTACTGACAGGCAGGCTTGTCTTGTTACAGTAAATACAGCTACCTGAAGAAAATTGCTGGTGTTCTTTTGATCCTATTAGTACCACAGTCAGGCAGCTAGACTATTTACAGTTAGTGCAGTGCGTCCTGCTCACAGTGTTCTGCTAAACCTACAAGTTAGTGGGGTGCGTCCTGCTCACAGTGTTCAACTAAACCTACAAGTTAGTGGGGTGCGTCCACCTCACAGTGTTCAGCTAAACCTACAAGCTAGTGGGGTGCGTCCTGCTCACAGTGTTTAGCTAGATCCGTTCCTGTTATCTTCTTACTGACAGGCAGGCTTGTCTTGTTACAGTATTTTAAAGAAAATTGCTGGTGTTCTTTTGATCCTATTAGTACCACAGTCAGGCAGCTAGACTATTTACAGTTAGTGCAGTGCGTCCTGCTCACAGTGTTCTGCTAAACCTACAAGTTAGTGGGGTGCGTCCTGCTCACAGTGTTCAGCTAAACCTACAAGTTAGTGGGGTGCGTCCACCTCACAGTGTTCAGCTAAACCTACAAGCTAGTGGGGTGCGTCCTGCTCACAGTGTTCAGCTAGATCTGTTCCTGTTATCTTCTTACTGACAGGCAGGCTTGTCTTGTTACAGTATTTTAAAGAAAATTACTGATGTTCTTTTGATCCTATTAGTACCACAGTCAGACAGCTAGACTATTTACAGTTAGTGCAGTGCGTCCTGCTCACAGTGTTCTGCTAAACCTACAAGTTAGTGGGGTGCGTCCTGCTCACAGTGTTCAGCTAAACCTACAAGTTAGTGGGGTGCGTCCACCTCACAGTGTTCAGCTAAACCTACAAGCTAGTGGGGTGCGTCCTGCTCACAGTGTTCAGCTAGATCCGTTTCTGTTATCTTCTTACTGACAGGCAGGCTTGTCTTGTTACAGTAAATACAGCTACCTGAAGAAAATTGCTGGTGTTCTTTTGATCCTATTAGTACCACAGTCAGGCAGCTAGACTATTTACAGTTAGTGCAGTGCGTCCTGCTCACAGTGTTCTGCTAAACCTACAAGTTAGTGGGGTGCATCCACCTCACAGTGTTCAGCTAAAGCTACCTGTAGAAGGTTGGTGGTGTTCTCATACTACAGGCAGGCAGTTGATTTTGCTAGCTGCAGTATCAGTACATATATATATATATATATATATATCCCAGCTTAGTGCAGCTACAGGCCATTAGTATGTCTGGAAGGCCAAGAAGGAGAGGCAGACAGTCACAAGCCAATAAGAGAGGGCAAGCAGGCTCTGTGTCTTGTGCTGGTCGTGGAGACAGTGCATCCTCATCAGCACGTGGCCATGGGACACGCTTGGCCTTTTTTTCGGCAGCTGGCCATGTTGAGCCGCAACATGCGGAAGACTTGGTCGAGTGGATGACCAAGCCATCCTCATCCTCCTCATCCTCTCTCACCCATGCCCAGGGTACTTTGTCTGGCAAAGCAGCGGCCTCTTCCCTCGGCTCAATGTCATCAGTGACTCCTTCCCTAGCCCCACCATGTCCTCCTGAGGAGTCCCTCGAACTGTTTGACCACAGTGTTGGGTACATGCTCCAGGAGGATGCCCAGCGTTTGGAAGGCTCTGATGATGATACTGAGCTCGATGAAGGCAGTAACATGAGCACGGACAGAGCCCAAGAAGGACAGCAATCTGGCAGTCATGCTCCCCCTGCTGCAGCATACTGCCAGGTTTGCTCCAGTGATGAGGAGGGAGGGGATGATGAGGTCACTGACTCAACGTGGGTGCCTGATAGGAGAGAGGAGGAGGAGGAGGAGGAGGAGGCGGCACATCACCAACGAGGCAGGATGCCCTCCAGGGGCCAGCCTAAGGGCAGCACATTGACTGCATCACACCCCAAAGCTCCACATGTGCAGGGCGCTGCAGTCTCTGCGCGTTATTCAAAAAGTTCTTTGGTGTGGGCCTTTTTTGAGATGAGTGCATCAGATCGCACCGCTGCTATTTGCAACATATGTCTCAAGCGTATCTCGCGTGGCCAAAACATCTCCCGCTTGGGTACCACATGCTTGACCAGACATATGTTGACCTGCCATGCAGTTCGTTGGCAAGCGTATCTAAAAGACCCACACCAAAGAACAAAGAGGACCTCTGCTTGCTCCTCATCAGCTGAGATTTCCAACCCCACTAGACCTTCAGTCCTCTCTGAGACCTGCACTGAGAGGAATGAAGGTGTAGAATTAGGTGTGTCACAGCCACGTACTTGTGGGCAATCTGATTTTGGTACACCGACGTCAGATTGTACCAGGCAAATTTCCCTGCCCCAGCTGCTGCACCGCCGAAAGAAGTTTGCTCCCAGCCATCCACATGCCCAACAGTTGAATGCTAGCTTGGCAAAATTGCTAGCACTTCAACTGCTGCCTTTTCAGTTGGTAGACTCTGCCCCCTTCCGTGAGTTTGTGGAATGTGCGGTTCCTCAGTGGCAGGTACCCAAACGCCACTTTTTCTCACGGAAGGCGATTCCGGCTCTCTACCAGCATGTGGAAGGCAATGTCCATGCCTCGCTGGACAGGGCGGTCAGCGGTAAGGTGCATATTACCGCTGACTCATGGTCCAGCAGGCATGGACAGGGACGTTACCTAAGTTTCACGGCGCATTGGGTGACTCTGCTGGCAGCTGGGAAGGATGCAGGACAAGGTGCAGTAGTGTTGGAGGTTGTTCCGCCACCACGCCTCCAAAATGCTAATGATTGTGACACACCTCTCTCCTCCACCCCCTCCTCTTCTTCTTCCTCCATGGCCTCTTCCTCGGAACCAGCGGTGCTCCGTAGTCGTTCAAGGGGCTACGCAAGTACGCAGGCCAAAAGATGCCATGCGGTGCTTGAGCTGGTGTGCTTGGGGGACAGGAGCCACACTGGGGCAGAGGTTCTGTCAGCTCTGCAGGGGCAGGTTCAGAGGTGGTTGACGCCACGCCAACTTAAGGTAGGTGGTTTGTGACAATGGCACCAACCTCCTCTCTGCCCTCCGACAGGGACAAATGACCCATGTGCCCTGTTTGGCTCACGTCCTTAACTTGGTGGTGCAGCGGTTCTTGGGCAGGTACCCGGGCTTACAGGATGTCCTGAGGCAGGCCAGGAAAGTCTGTGTGCATTTCCGCCGGTCATATAATGCCAGTGCTCGGCTGACGGACCTCCAAAAGGAGTTTAACCTGCCCAAGAACCGCCTAATCTGTGACATGCCCACCAGGTGGAACTCAAAGTTGGCCATGCTGCAGCGGCTGCACACGCAGCAGAGGGCCATCAATGAGTACCTGTGCGACTATGGCACCAGGACAGGGTCAGGGGAGCTTGGTTTTTTTTCCCCACGCCAGTGGGCCATGATCAGGGATGCATGCACTGTCCTGTCACCATTTGAGGAGGCCACGAGGATGGTGAGCAGTGACAGTGCATGCATCAGTGACACTGTCCCCCTTGTCCACCTGTTGGAGCACACGCTGCGTGGAATAATGGACAGGGCACTTGAGGCAGAACAGAGGCAGGAAGAGGAGGACTTCCTTAGCTCTCAAGGCCCCCTTTATCCAGACAGTGTTCCTGCGTGCCCGCCGATCACACAGGAAGAGGACGAGGAGGAAGAGGAGGAGGAGGAGGAGGAAGATTGTGTCAGTATGGAGGTGGAGCCTGGCACTCAGCATCAGCAGCAGTCTTTAAGGGATCAGTCCCAAGAAACACATGGACTTGTACGTGGCTGGGAGGAGGTGGCTGCGGACCATGTCGTCCTTAGTGACCCAGAGGACTCCGGACCGAATGCCTCAGCAAACCTACGCTGCATGGCCTCCCTGATCCTGCAAAGCCTGCGTAAGGATCCTCGTATTCGTGGTATCAAGGAGAAGGACCAATACTGGCTGGCAACCCTCCTTGATCCACGTTACAAGGGTAAGGTTGCGGACCTTATCTTGCCATCGCAGAGGGAGCAGAGGATGAAACATCTTCGGGAGGCCTTGCAGAAAGGTCTGTGCAACGCGTTCCCAGAGACTGGGAGGTTACAAACTCCTGTTTCTGGACAACGTGTTGCTGAGGCTTCGGTCAGTCAAAGAAGGAGCGGTGGAGAAGGTGGCCGTCTGACCGATGCGTTCAGACAATTTTTTGGTCCGCAGCCCCAAGGTATGATCGGTTCCAGCAACCATCGCCAGCGTCTGTTTTACATGGTGCAGGAATACCTAGGGGCAAGATCAGACTTGGACACCTTTCCCACCGAAAATCCTCTGGGTTACTGGGTCTTGAGGATGGATCACTGGCCAGAGCTTGCACAGTATGCAATTGAGCTACTGGCCTGTCCTGCATCCAGCGTTCTTTCGGAACGCACATTCAGTGCTGCTGGAGGCGTGGTAACCGATCACAGGGTGCGTCTGTCCACTGACTCGGTCGATCGACTGACCTTCATAAAAATGAATGAGTCTTGGATCACCACCAGCTACCAAGCACCTGATGCTGATGTAACCGAATAATTTTTTTTGAAATCTCAGATCCCTTCAAAGACTGCCTATGCTGATGCTGAGTGACTATCCCTGAGTAATTATCCTCTTCCTCCTCAATCATCACGCTGATAGCTTGTAAGAACATTTTTGGTTCTGGGTGCCACCACCAGTGCCTAAGGCACAATTTTTCAGCCCCTGTTTAACAGGGGCGTGTAATTACGATTTTTGATGTAATACTTTGCAGCAGGTCTCGTTCCTGCATTCCAACTAGAGTGTCTGTGAGGGGTTGCAGTGTTGTGGCACCAGCACCAGTGCCTAAGGCCCAATTTTTCAGCCCTTGTTTAACAGGGGCGTGTAATTACAATTTTTGATGCAATACTTTGCAGCAGGGCTCGTTCCTGCATTCCAACTAGAGTGTCTGTGAGGGGTTGCAGTGTTGTGGCACCAGCACCAGTGCCTAAGGCCTAATTTTTCAGCTCCTGTTCAACAGGGGCATGTAATTACAATTCTTGATCTAATATTTCACAGCAGAGCCCTGTGAGGGCTTACAGTGTTGTGGCCACAGCAACACCTAAGGCCCAAATTTCTGCTGAGTATATAGGGCAGGACCCTACTTTCAAACAACTAACTTACAAACGACTCCTACTTGCAAACGGAAGGAGACAACAGGAAGTGAGAATAAATCTACCCCTAGGAAGGGAAATTCTCTCCTGTAAGAGTTAATATGGGAAAAACATTTCTCCTTTCCACTGATGCTTTCCAATCCATTGGGACAAAAAGTGAGGTGAAATCTTCTGAAGAGGAGGAAAGACAGCAAAACAAATGTCACAGGGGTGATAACCCTTCCCTATGTTTTCCAAAAAGCTTAAAAAAGATTTTTTGGCTGGAGCTAAACACGTTAAAAATGTACCCGTTCAAAATTACAAAGAGATTCTACTTAACAACAAACCTACAGCCTGTATACTGCTGTTCAGAGTATATAGGGCCTGGTGGCCCCACACCTTTCCTTATTTTAATTTGGGTGCGGGGTTCCCCTTAATATCCATACAAGACCCAAAGGGCCTGGTAATGGACTGGGGGGTACCCACGCCGTTTGTCTCACTGATTTTCATCCATATTGCCAGGACCCGACATTACATTAAACCCGCAAGCAGTTTTAAATGAGATTTTTTCCTTTAAAAATGACATTTGGTGCAGGGACTGTTTTAAACATGGGAAACACGCGTCACTTTACAGGCATACTATAGACACCCCTCAGGTACGATATTTAAAGGAATATTTCACTTTTTTTTTTTACTTTAAGCATCATTAAAATCACTGCTCCCGAAAAAACGGCCGTTTTTAAAAGTTTTTTTTGCATTGATACATGTCCCCTGGGGTAGGACCCGGGTCCCCAAACCCTTTTTAGGACAATACCATGCAAATTAGCCTTTAAAATGAGCACTTTTGATTTCGAACGTTCGAGTCCCATAGACGTCAATGGGGTTCTAACGTTCGTGCGAACTTTCGGTCCGTTCGCAGGTTCTGGTGCGAACCGAACCGGGGGGTGTTCGGCTCATCCCTATTAATGATCTCAGGATTAGAGATCCATGACAGACATTTTGGACCACACTCCAATTTCGGCAGCATTTAACCACTCAGACTCCCAATCTAACCCCCGCCTATGGCGTTTTCCATCTTATATACACAACAACTCTGATTTCCAGAAATATATGGATGAGGCTTGGAAAGAATTCTCCTCTGCCAACTCATCTCACATAGACAACCCAACTTATACTGGAAAGCTGGTAAGGCCTATCTTCAAGGCCGGATCATTTCTTATGCTGCCTCCTATAAAAAAAACACCCTAGCTAGTTATAGGAAAGCAAGCGTTCAGCTCAGGTTGGCTCAGCATTCCCTATCTACTTTAGAATCCCTCGAAAACAGAGCCGAATGGTAGGCAGCCAAGAGAGCTTTTGACACATGGGCAGGCACTTTAGAGCTGACAAAACAGGCTCACATGGATGCCATGCTACACAAATTGGGCAACAAAGCGTGCAAGCTATGCAAAGGCCCTAACCATCCCACACATATCACTTCCCTATGAGACACCTAAGGCAACATTAAAACCATGTCACGACTTCCGGTTCTGGCGCCACATGAGGAGGAGGTAAATAGCTCCAGCTCCCGCAGCACTCCCCACACAACTGGCATTTAAGCCCGGCTACTGCTTTGGGGAGACCCCCTCTATCCCTGCTTCACTGTGGGCACACATGGATTGCTTTGTGGAGCGATCGTATGCACGGGCGGTATTCTCCACAATACCCCCCCCCCCGCGGGAGAAACAGTGGCTGACACAGCCAAGATGGCGGCCGCCCCAGGCACACCAGAGCTGCTGCAGACGCAGCTACAGCCTCCTACTACTCCAGAACTGAAAGGTACGGATCCTGCCTCCCCTGCTGGCATCGCACAAGCAGTGGTTACACTGCTGGGACCCACATTAACAGCCACTGTGGATGTAGCAGTTCACAGAGCACTGGAGCAGCTCCATATAGAAATTCAAGCTCAGGCACAGCGAATCACTCATGTGGAAGAGAGGATATCATCCCTTGAGGATGAATTCACAGCTTCATCTGCCGCGATCGCACGCATCACTGCCACAAACAGGGACATATGGGATAAACTCGACAATTTGGAAAATCGTTCGAGAAGGAACAATTTGCGCATAATTGGTTTACCAGAATCGGTCTCCGCTTCCCAGCTTACGAACATCTGCGCAAAAACCATCCAAGAGCAACTGGGCCTCCACATACCATGCACTATTGAACATGCACACCGCATGGGTCAATACTCAGAAACCCGCGCCAAACCTCGTCATGTTATAGTTAAATACTTGAACTATGCTGACAAGAATGCCATAATGCAAAAATTTTCACGCTCCTTAACTGTGGATGGCGCAAAATTGCTGCTCTTTGCGCACTATTCCATGGAGGTGATGAAACAACGTAAAGTGTTTTTGCGGATCTGCTCAACTCTACATAACAACCAAATCCGGTTCTCCCTAGCTTACCCAGCTATCCTCCGCATCCAAATGCATGAAGGAGAACACCTCACTTGCAACACACCTGATGAGGCAGAAAACTACTTAACCACCTGGAGCACCGAGATGGAACACAGCAACACTGCAGAAGGCCCACCATCAACATCACCGTCTTCTTCGATTGCACCACCTAAACATCAACGCAGCCCAACCAAACCTCCATATAAAAGCAGCCGCTTCACCAACCAGGAGGACCACTCTGGGAATCACTGAAGGACTTTAGAAACCCACTTTCACCACTTGTGCTTGCACAGACGGGTAATATTACCCCCCCATCTCTCTCTTTTTTTTTTTTTTATTAGGTACTTATATTGTTCTTTCAACTTATCATGACTGAACTTTTTTTGATGCACTACCTATGTCAGCCTGTTGCTTACAAGTTTATTTGCTCTACAGCCTACTACCCCAGTCGCCAATAAGGCCACATGCTGTCTGTTTAGAAGATCACTCTAGGGACCCATGCAATAATCGCAATCACTGTACCTACATAGTTTGGCCCATGAGCTGAGCCTTCACTCATCTGAGCCTACCCCAGTGTCTAAATGTGAGCTGCTCTTTCCCTGACCTTCTTCCCTCTGACTACCCTTCCCTGTCACCCTCTACCTATCTAACTCCCCCCCCCCATCTTTCCCATCTTTTCCTCCCTCCCTCCACTCCCCATAGCTTACAGCCTGCCCCTACGTGAGGAGCTAGTGACCGGCGGGGGATATGATAGGTAGTTGAACCTCATGTGGAAAAAAGTGACGTCCACTATGTTTATTTTGTTTTTCCTTAACCGAAAATCCACTTTGTTAATGTTTATTCTCTATTTTTGTTTAGAAGATTTGAAATTCATGTTTACCTCTCTAGTACCTATGTTCTCAGGAGATCTACAGCACTTTGGTGACTCCCGAATGGTTGATACTCTACCCACAGAGAGGCTCCATTGCAAGCCCCTAACCCAAAACATTGCTTATTTCCAGCCATGTCATCATCTACCGACGGGAGTCACCTAAATTTGGTTTCATGGAATGTTAAAGGGCTCCGCTCTCCAAATAAACGCATGTCAATCCTTAGGCACTTGTGGCGCCTCCGGGCAGATGTGGCTCTGCTCCAGGAGACACACCAGTCCGCAGACGATTTAACGCGCCTTCGAAAAATGTGGGTGGATTCTATCTATTGCTCACCGGCAGTAGGCCGAAAAGCGGGAGTTGCTATCCTATTACACAAAAACTTACGTCACACTGTCAGAGATGTCAGGGTTGATTCGGTAGGCCACAAAATAACCCTACATTTGACCTTAGGCGACAAAGCTGTTGCTGTCACCAACATTTATGCTCCTAACTCGCCTGACGCCTCCTTTTTTCAAGATTAGGTGCAATGGGAGCTAACTGCCCCTGAGATGCTACACCTAGTGGGTGGAGACTTTAATTCCATTATGTCCACACTGGCAGATCGCACGTATCACCCGACACATAGACGGTGTACCTATACCCCCCCGTACCGAACTCTACTCTCCTAGCGCAATCCATCGCTTCCATGCAATTCGTCGATGTTTGGTGTTTAATGCACCCTACGGATAGAGAATATACCTTTTTTTCGCCCCCGCATAACACCTTTTCTCGCATAGATTATTTTTTTGCCTCCCCTGCTCTAATCTCCACAATAAGTGCCCCAGACATACATGACGCCAGAATATCAGACCACAGCCCTATTGCTGTACACATAACTCAGGCTAAACCTTCATCTCCCTCCCCTACCTGGTGCTTCCCTTCGTACCTGGCAGATAGTGAAGACTTCCGACACACACTGTACGAAGCCTGGGAAGAATACATCTCCACAAACGGAGCTCACATTTCTGACTCCAACCTTTTTAGGGAAGCTGGCAAAGCCTTTCTAATGGGTAAAATCATCTCATATACTGCCCAATTTAAAAAACGGACCAGACAACAATATAGGCAGGCCAGTGAAGCTCTACGCTTGGCTCATGAGCGGCTAACACTAAACCGTACCTCTGTTAACATACAAGAATGGCGACACGCTAAACATACTTTTGATCTTTGGGCAGAACAACGTGAAGCGGCCAAAACATCATACTCTACTCTTCATTTTCACAAGTTTGGTAACAAAGCGGGCAGGCTGCTGGCTAAATTATGTTCAGGACCAAGACATCCTACTCATATCTCTACCCCGAGAAATGCGGCCAGCTCTCTGGTTACCTTGCCTGCTGAAAGTAGTAAACTACTTGCAGAGTATTACACTAATTTATATAGAGCTGACCCAAATGACCAACCTAGGGCAGAAGCTCTGCTGGCCAAGATACGTCTGTCCAAACTCAAAAATGCACAATTAGAGGCACTCAATGCTCCTATTACCGCAGATGACATCCGGCATACGATTAAATCCATGGCATCTGCCAAAGCCCCAGGACCCGACGGTTACATGGCGGAATTTTTCAAACTGACAAACGACTTTATCCCCGACACCCTGAAACATGTATACGCAGCCATGTGGGATGGAGGCCCCTATCTTCCAACAGGGACGCAGGCTCACATCAAACTAATTTCCAAGAAAGGCAAAGATCCCCTATTACCAGGATCATATCGTCCAATTTCATTAACCACTTCAGCCCCGGAAGGATTTATCCCCTTCCTGACCAGAGCACTTTTTACAATTTGGCACTGAGTCTCTTTAACTGCTAATTGCGCGGTCATGCAATGCTGTACCCAAACAAAATTTGCGTCCTTTTCTTCCCACAAATAGAGTTTTCTTTTGATGGTATTTGATCACCTCTGCCATTTTTATTTTTTGCGCTATACACGGAAAAAGACCGAAAATTTTGAAAAAAAATTATATTTTATACTTTTTGTTATAAAAAAAATCCAATAAACTCAATTTTAGTCATACATTTAGGCCAAAATGTATTCGGCCACATGTCTTTGGTAAAAAAAATGTCAATAAGTGTATATTTATTGATTTGCGCAAAAGTTATAGCGTCTACAAACTAGGGTACATTTTCTGGAATTTACACAGCCTTTAATTTATGACTGCCTATGTCATTTCTTGAGGTGCTAAAATGGCAGGGCAGTACAAAACCCTCACAAATGACCCCATTTTGGAAAGTAGACACCCCAAGGAAATTGCTGAGAGGCATGTTGAGCCCAAAAAAAAAAAAATTACAAAAAGTTGTCACTAAATGATATATTGCTCACACAGGCCATGGGCATATGTGGAATTGCACCCCAAAATATATTCAGCTGCTTCTCCTGAGTACGGGGATACCACATGTGTGGGACTTTTTGGGAGCCTAGCCGCGTACGGGGCCCCGAAAACCAATCACTGCCTTCAGGATTTCTAAGGGTGTAAATTTTTGATTTTACTCCTCACTACCCATCACAGTTTTTAAGGCCATGAAATGCCCAGATGGCATAAACCCCCCCAAATGACCCCATTTTGGAAAGTAGACACCCCAAACTATTTGCTTTGAGGCATGTTGAGTCCATGGAATATTTTATATTTTGACACAAGTTGCGGGAAAGTGACAATTTTTTTTTTTGCACAAAGTTGTCACTAAATGATATATTGCTCACACAGGCCATGGGCATATGTGGAATTGCACCCCAAAATACATTTAGCTACTTCTCCTGAGTATGGGGATATCACATGTGTGGGACTTTTTAGGAACCTAGCCGCGTACGGGGCCCCGAAAACCAATCACCGCCTTCAGGATTTCTAAGGGTGTAAATTTTTGATTTCACTCTTCACTGTCTATCACAGTTTCGGAGGCCATGGAATGCCCAGGTGGCACAAATCCCCCCCAAATGACCCCATTTTGGAAAGTAGACACCCCAAGCTATTTGCTGAGAGGCATGGTGAGTATTTTGCAGCTCTCATTTGTTTTTGAAAATGAAGAAAGACAAGAAAAATTTTTTTTTTTTTTTTTTTTCAATTTTCAAAATTTTGTGACAAAAAGTGAGGTCTGCAAAATACTCACTATACCTCTCAGCAAATAGCCTGGGGTGTCTACTTTCCAAAATGGGGTCATTTGGGGGTTTTTTTTGCCACCTGGGCATTCCATGTCCTCCGAAACTGTGATAGGCAGTGAAGAGTGAAATCAAAAATTTACGCCCTTAGAAAGCCTGAAGGCGGTGCTTGGTTTTCGGGGTTCCGTGCGCGGCTAGGCTCCCAAAAAGTCCCACACATGTGGTATCCCCATACTCAGGAGAAGCAACAGAATGTATTTTGGGGTGTAATTTCACATATTCTCATGGCATGTTTGAGCAATATATCATTTAGTGACAACTTTGTGCAAAAAAAAAAAAAAAAATTTGTCTCTTTCCCGCAACTTGTGCCACAATATAAAATATTCCATGGACTCGACATGCCTCTCAGCAAATAGCTTGGGGTGTCTACTTTCCAAAATGGGTCATTTGGGGGGGGTTTGAACTGTCCTGGCATTTTATGCACAACATTTAGAAGCTTATGTCACACATCACCCACTCTTCTAACCACTTGAAGACAAAGCCCTTTCTGACACTTTTTGATTACATGAAAAAACATTTTTTTTTTTGCAAGAAAATTACTTTGAACCCCCAAACATTATATATTTTTTTAAAGCAAATGCCCTGCAGATTAAAATGGTGGGTGTTTCATTTTTTTTTTTTTCACACAGTATTTGCGCATCGATTTTTCAAATGCATTTTTTTGGGAAAAAACACACTTTTTTAAATTTTAATGCACTAAAACACACTATATTGCCCAAATGTTTTATGAAATAAAAAAGATGATCTTAGGCCGAGTACATGGATACCAAACATGACATGCTTTAAAATTGCGCACAAACGTGCAGTGGCAACAAAATTAATACATTTTTAAAAGCCTTTAAAAGCCTTTACAGGTTACCACTTTAAATTTACAGAGGAGATCTACTGCTAAAATTACTGCCCTCGATCTGACCTTCGCGGTGATACCTCACATGCATGGTGCAATTGCTGTTTACATGCTGTTTACATTTGACGCCAGACCGACGCTTGCGTTCGCCTTAGCGCGAGAGCAGGGGGGACAGGGATGCTTTTTTTTTTCTTTATTATTTTTTTGCTTTTTTATCTTATTTTTAAACTGTTCCTTTCAGAGAGAATAGAGAGAGAGAGAACAATAAAACGACAACTATTTTTTTTTTATTTTATATATATTTTTTTTTTTTACACTTTTTTTGTAACTAACTTTTATAACTGTAACCGGTTCCAGGTTCGGGTCTCTCAAAATGCGATGGCATCTTGGGAGACCCTGTGAAAGTGTGTCCTAGTCTGTGCAATGTTGTACCCTACGCTAATACTCAACTAGTGCATGGTAGTGTTCAAAACATTCACCAATGCAAAGACCAGGATTGTCAGGACAGGAGGGACAATAATAGCGGGTATCACGCCTATATCCGCGCTTGCTGCAGACACGACATCTTTTTTGGGGGGGTTCGTTGGGTAGGGGTACTCAGGAGGACATAAAGAAAATGCCTCTCATGCAGCCGACTGCATTTGGTTGGGGATGTGAATGGGGGAAGTACGGGTGCTGCAGAAGTGGTGGGTTCCCAATTAGGATTGGCGAATGCAGCAGGAAGGGCATTATGGGCACGACGGGCCTGTGTTTGTCTTTTTGGTGGCAGCGGGACACTACTTGTGCTTGCCACCTCGCCAGCTTGAACTGCACTTATGGGACTCGCCACGTCACCAAGTGTTACTGCAGTGCTGGTTTGACTACGACTGGGGTGTACTAGGCCGCTGGCGCTTGCCAGTTGACCAAAACGCTACCAAAAAAACTGTTAGCGATCGCAGGGATCAGGCCTTGACTCTGCGAACGCTGCAGTTATGCGTTTAGTGTTTTGTAAGTGACAGTGATCGATCGATACTGCACTTGGGTGGGCTGGGCTGGGCCGGGCGGAGGGGCCAAACGCAGGTGCTAGCAGGTATCTGGGCTGATCCCGCTAACACTGCATTTTTGGGAACCCTAAACTGCTGGGGACACTAGTATAGATCTGATTGGATCAGATATTGATCCGTTCAGATACTATACCACTAAGGGAGGTGTACGGTGCGTGCGTGGGTGTTAGCGCTACTGGCACTAACCTGACGCTGCCTGGGGCTGGTGCTTGCCAGTTCACCAAAACGCTACCAAAAAAACTGTTAGCGATCGCAGGGATCAGGCCTGACTCTGCGAACGCTGCAGTTATGGGTTTAGTGTTTTGTAAGTGTCAGTGATCGATTGATACTGCACTTGGGTGGACTGGGCCAGGCGGAGGGGCAAAATGCAGGTGCTAGCAGGTATCTGGGCTGATCCCGCTAACACTGCGTTTTTGGGAACCCTAAACTGCTGGGGACGCTAGTATAGATCTGATCAGATATTGATCCGTTCAGATACTATACCACTAAGAGAGGCGTATGCTGCGTGCGCGGGTGTTAGCGGTACTGGCGCTAACCTGACGCTGCCTGGGGCTGGTGCTTGCCAGTTCACCAAAACGCTACCAAAAAAACTGTTAGCGATCGCAGGGATCAGGCCTGACTCTGCGAACGCTGCAGTTATGCGTTTAGTGTTTTGTAAGTGACAGTGATCGATCGATATTGCACTTGGGTGGGCTGGGCTGGGCCGGGCGGAGGGGCAAAACGCAGGTGCTAGCAGGTATCTGGGCTGATCCCGCTAACACTGCGTTTTTGGGAACCCTAAACTGCTGGGGACGCTAGTATAGATCTGATCAGATCAGATATTGATCCGTACAGATACTATACCACTAAGGGAGGCGTATGCTGCGTGCGTGGGTATTAGCGGTACTGGCGCTAATCTGACGCTGCCTGGGGCGACGCATATCACCGCCGGGCGATCAGGGGGCTAAACCTTTATTCGGTAATAAACGGCGGGTGCCCTGACACTTTAAAAAATAAACGAACTAACCAGCATCACCCGTAACAGTTATACGGTGATCAGTGGTGAAAGGGTTAACTAGGGGGCAATCAAGGGGTTAAAACCCTTTATTAGGTAGTATATGGGGGTCCCTGTCGCTATAAAACGCTGCCGGCGAACCTAAATATTTACGTTACCAGTGACACTAATACAGCGATCACAAAAATGATCGCTTAGCGACACTGGTGATGGGGGGTGATCAAGGGGTTAAAACTTTATGGGGGGGTTAGGGGGTATCCTAGACCTAAAGGGGGCTAATACTAACTGCCCTACCACAGTAACTGTCACAAACTGACACCATGCAGTAATCAGAAAAAAAAAAAAAAAAACTGCTTGGTGTCAGTGTGACAGGAAGGGGGGAGGGGTGATTGGGGGTGTAAAGTATGCCTGGCATGTTCTACTGTAAGTGTATGTGTTGTGTAACTCACTCAGATGTCTTCTCTCCTCGGCGCCGGAACGGAAACTGCCGAGCCGAGGAGAGATGGCATCACATCCTCTGCCTGTGTGTACTACACACAGGCAGGGGAGGATTCTCATTGGCTGGGAGCGATCGCCCCCTCATCACTGAACGCTCCCAGACCAAAGCCGACCGCCTCGGCACCGGGGGGAGGGGTTTCGATCGGACCCCCCACCCGCGGGAGGCAGATCACGTATGGGTACTGACGTATATCAGCGTGAGGCGGTCGGCAAGTGGTTAATTAAAGTTGATGTAAAAATCCTGTCTAAAATAGTTGCATCACGCTTAGCTCTCCTACTTCCATCTTTATTACACCTAGCCCAATCTGGCTTTGTTTCAGGATGGTCAGCTACCCTGAACATTCGCAAGGTTTTAATGGCTTTAGAATATGCTAAAAATCACCCCGACCAAGACGTTGCCATTATGTCTCTCGACGCAGAAAACGCCTTTGATAGCATCAGTTTCTCCTGGCTTTTCAGAGTAATGGAACAATTCGGCTTTTCGGGTCAAATTATGCAATTTTTATTACAAATGTATGCCTCCCCAACGGCACGGCTTGTCACCCCTGACTTTGTCTCCGACACAATCCCCCTAGCAAAGGGAATGAGGCAGGGATGCCCCCTGTCCCCGTTGTTGTTCAACATAGCGATTGAACCCTTATCTAGAATACTCAACTCAGCTAATGGGGTCAGTGGCATCACCTTAGGCAACCAAACTCTCTGCTCCGCCCTGTTCACGGACGACATACTCTTATTCTCTACCGATCCCATATCAGACTTTGACAGACTCAAACAAATCTTTGCAGCCTTCCGACTGTGCTCGGGCTTCCGCATTAATTTTGACAAAAGTGAGGTTTTAGCACTGCACCCACGCCTATCTACTAAATGGAGACATCTATCTCCACTTGCCCTGGCAACTCAACATATCACATACTTGGGTATTTGTATAGCACGTGAACCATCTTCTTTATATTTACTCAATTATCCCCCCTTAATAACCAAAATTGTGAAGGAGTTGGAAGCTTGGGGGGCCCTCCCCCTCTCGCTTTTTGGGAGATGCCACCTTTTTAAAATGGTGTCATTTGCGTGCCTGCTTTACCCAATGCAGACCATACCTCTCTTATTGAGACACTCTAATGTTCAAAAAATCCAGAAAGCTTTAACTGCTTTTATATGGTCTTGCAAGAAACCATGCATCGCGCTACAAAAATGATGTCTCCCGAAGGGCCAGGGCAGGAAGGGACTACCCAATATACGTTTTTATAACCTAGCCTGTTTACTTAGGCAGGGCCTAGATTGGTTGACTGGAGGATCTAAATCCTCCAACTTTGCACTTGATGGCACGATGGCCTCCCCCTATGACCTTTCAGCCATCCTTCATTCTAATCCTAATACTTAGCCTCCCCACCTCAAGTCAAATGTACTTTTCAGGGATACAGTCATTGCCTGGAGAGAGGTCAGAAAACTTCTCAGACTGCCATCTAACATCTCCCGCCACCTAAAAATCCAAGGTAACCCTATGTTCCTCCCATCCACTCTACATAAAGCTTTTGGTCAATGGAAACTCAGGGGCATTACGAACATAACATCCATCTACCACGACAAACCTGGTGAATTTAAACCTTTTCAAACCTTGATGCGGGAATTCTCGCTACCAACGCACATCTTTTTTTATCACCAACTCACCAATTATTTAAAGTCTTGCTGTGGGTCTGAGTCTGATCCCCTTCAAACGTCCTTCATTGACACTCTACTTCAAAGCAATAATTATTCTATCTCCAATATATATTCCTACCTCATACAACACCAAGCACGGAAATATTGCCTCAAACCTTTTAAAAAATGGTCTCACTTACTGGGTGACAACGAGCTGCCGGAAAAAAATCCTTGAGGGATACAGGCATATCCGCAAACTTATAACATCTGAAACATGGCGGGAGACGCAATTCAAAATTATTCACAGGGCCTACTGTAAAGCGGACCCAACTCAAGCACAATGTCCCTGGTGTTCCTTACCTTGCCCCACATTGCTTTTCCCTGAATTTGGGACTGCACTACTATCACTATTTATTGGAACGCTGTGATAGCTTACATCAACAAAATCCATAAAACACAGATAACTAAAGATTGTCTCTTATGCTTGTTCAGTATACCACCATCATCCTCTTCATCAGCGATGGACCTACAAAATATTCCACAATGGGCTCATCTATGTCTTCTAGTTGCCCGCAGGACTATTATGTCTCACTGGATCTCAGCAACACCACCTAATTTAACGGCGGTTAAAAAAGCCGTGACCTCACTCTTCTACTTGGAGATATTAGACACCATCACACTGAACTTTCGTTCTACCTCTCGCTTTTTCAAGAGATGGAGAAGTTATATGGAAGCCACATTCACTCAACAATGCAAGATATAATGCACCCATTCCATTTTATGGATTGGTACCTAAGGAGAGATCTTACCAATTCCCTTGGCAACCTCAAAATATCTCACACTTCTGACCCCTCTACCTTTAAGCCCCTGTAAGATGTTCGCAAGCCCATGCTGCTCTTTGACATCCACTATTTTCTTCTATTCGTTCCCAGTATTATCTTTTAGTTCTGCTGTTTTAACTAGACCAATTTATCTGATCTCTAGCTAGTTATGTCCAAATGTTGCTTCCACTTTTGAAGGTACAAAGATGTTAAGTTTCAGCCTCTCAGGCACTGTTTTGCTTAATAACGATGATAAGATGGTAGATCTGAATTTCTGTCCCCCCCCCTCCACCCTTACCTGTATTTAAGTATAAAACTATCTTACTGCTTAGAGAATTTATGTGTACCTGCTTTATAACTATTCTGTACTCTGTTTTATACTACTGTATTCTGTAAAACTCAATAAATATTCTTCAAAAAAAAAAAAAAACATGTCACAGGAGATTAAAAAAGTTGTGTTACATTACTATACCTCCCTATATGCTCCTGACTAGGGATGAGCTTCGAGTTCGAGTCAAACTCATGTTCGACTCGAACATCGGCTGTTCGCAAGTTCGCTGAACAGCGAACAATTTGGGGTGTTCGCGGCAAATTCGAAAGACGCGGCACACCCTTTAAAAGTCTATGGGAGAAATTAAAAGTGCTAATTTTAAAGGCTTATATGCATGGTATTGTCATAAAAAAGTGTTTGGGGACCTGGGTCCTGCCCCAGGGGACATGGATCAATGCAAAAAAAAGTTTTAAAAATGGCTTTTTTTTGGGAGCAGTGATTTTTATAATGCTTGAAGTGAAACAATAAAAGTGTAATATTCATTTAAATTTTGTACCTGGGGGGTGTCTATAGTATGCCTGTAAAGGGGCGCATGTTTCTGTGTTTAGAACAGTCTGACAGCAAAATGACATTTCAAAGGAAAAAAGTCATTTAAAACTCCTCGCAGCTATTAATGAATTGTCGGTCC
This sequence comes from Aquarana catesbeiana, assembly GCF_042186555.1. Taxonomy (NCBI): domain Eukaryota; kingdom Metazoa; phylum Chordata; class Amphibia; order Anura; family Ranidae; genus Aquarana; species Aquarana catesbeiana. The sequence goes on along the minus strand of NC_133332.1, from coordinate 130,293,447 downwards.
GACAATAAACATAAAAGTTCATTGATAAAAACAGCATGGGATTTCCCCACAGGGGAACCCCAAACCAAATTTTTTTTAAAAATGGCATGGGGGTCCCCCTAAATTCCATACCAGGCCCTTCAGGTCTGGTATGGACATTAAGGGGAACCCCTGTGCCAAAATTTTTTTTTAAATGGTGTGGGGGTCCCCCTCAAAATCTATACCAGACCCTTCAGGTCTGGTGTGGATTTTAAGGGGAACCCCGCGCCAAAATGTAAAAAAAAATGGCATAGGGCCCCCCAAAAATCCATACCAGACCCTTATCCGAGCACGCAATCTGGTAGGCCACAGGAAAAGAGTGGGGGACGAGAGAGCGCCCCTCCTCCTGAACCGTACCAGGCCACATGCCCTCAACATTGGGAGGGTGCTTTGGGGTAGCGGCCCCCAAAGCACCTTGTCCCCATGTTGATGAGGACAAGGGCCTCATCCCCACAACCCTTGGTCGGTGGTTGTGGGGGTCTGCGGGCGGGGGGCTTATCGGAATCTGGAAGCCCCCTTTAACAAGGGGACCCCCAGATTATTTAAAGTCTTCTTCTTTCCATCTTCTTCGGGTCTTCTTCCTTCTTCCTTCCTTCTTCCTTCGGTTTCTTCCTCCATCTTCTTCTTCCTCTGGTTCTTCCTCCGATCCTCTGCTTCTTGCTCCGGTGTTCTCGTCCGGCATCTTCCACCACGGCATCTTCTTCCCGCTTCGTTCTTGGGCCACTCCGCATCCATGGGAGGCTCCCGCTGTGTGACGCTCCTCTTCTTCTGACACTTCTTAAATAAAGGATGGCGAGGCCACCCGGTGACACCACCCCCCTCTGATGCACGGGGACTTGACGGGGACTTCCCTGTGGCTTTCCCCGCCCCCTCTGACGTCACGGGGAAAGCCACAGGGAAGTCCCCGTCAGGTCCCCATGCATCAGAGGGGGCGGGGTCACCGGGAGGCCCCGCTATCAGTTATTTAAGAAGTGTCAGGGAGGCGCATGCGCGGTAGCTTCCAAGATGGCCATGTAAGCCGGGAGCTCCACACTGCCTCAGCCATCCAGCCGGATCAGGACCAGCGGGATCCCCACTAACCACGGGATCCATTTGGGGAAATCCCAGGAGCATTTACATACCAGGCAGCACAGCTAGGAGGGACCCCGGGCTGCATTTTTCTGCAAAAGCAAATGGCAGAATCCAAGATGGCGGCCGCTACTCAGCCACGAAACCAGCTTTTAGGAGGACAGCAGGAACACAGGCAAGTTCTGACCCCAGCTGCACTTGCTTACACCCCCCTGGCTTCAACTAGCATCCCACACAATACCTCCCCTTCTCCTGCCTCAACAGAATTTCTAAATGGGGCGATCGCTGGACACATACAGGCTCTCCCATGGGTGAAACCCCTGCCCGCATGGACAATATCACTACCCCAGGAGGCCCAGAGATGGACACCCCTCTGAACACAGGAGACCTGTACCTCAAACTGTCTGAGCTGCTTGAGAGGGGTCTAGCTCATACTGCCAACAAAATCACCAGTGACAGCCGTTCTGACTTCCAAAACCTGGGAGCCAGAATGAAGGCGATTGAACACAAGCTCAACATAACAGTGTCCAGGGCCAACCAAAACACCAAACATATACAAATCATACAGGAGCAATTAGACACAGCCCTTGCTAGGATCGATGATCTTGCAAATCGTTCACGGAGGGACAATTTTAGAATCAGAGGTCTGCCAGAGTCCATCACGGATATCCCCAAGACAGTTCAGGAGCTCATCAAAACCCTCATCCCGTCCATAGCGCCACATAGGCTTGAGCTAGACAGAGCACACAGATCTCTGGGACCACTTAGGAAAGATGGAGCCCCCAGGGATGTAGTGGTCAAGTGGTCAAGCCTCACTATTACGGGGTGAAAGAGGACATAATAAAAACCTCACGCAAGCAAACACACATCTCCTTTCAGGGAAATGACATTCAGATTTTTGCAGACATCTCTCCCATGACCATCCAACGTCGCAGATCCCTCAAACCGTTACTATTGATTCTCTCGCAGAAGGAAATCAAGTACTGGTGGGGCTTCCCCTTTGCCTTAAAATTTGCTTTTAAAGGAAAAACCCATTCCTTCGCCAGCTTTCCAGAGGGTGAAGGGTACTTCTTCAATTGAATCTTATCTCCCAAGACCCCGGGATGGATACCACAAATCTACAATCAGGATCTGCCAAACGGCCCACACCCATGAGTCCAATCTCTCCCTCGTGGAAAACCATAAAAAACAGGAGAGTGAGGGAACCCATGCCTACCTGAACAAATCAGTGGGCTTTTCCCATTGCATCTTGCTACAGCTCGGCCTTGCTGCTTGTATCGGGACCTACCTACCGGATTCGATTTTACCCCAGAGACAACTCTGGCTCCCTACTCCAATTTTTTATACAGACTCCTCCTTCAGCCCAGAACTGTCAGCTCGAGTCTTCTTTCTGAGTCTCCCGTTTGCCCTCAACAAACTGGGGACCATTGGAAAGAACGCTTGCTACCCACACTCAACAGAAACACCCATAGTCTTTGGTGCTGCCTGAGAAGGTCATCCTTCTATGAATGCTAACAGACTCCTTAGGAGACCACATGAGGGTGTAGACATTGAACACGCTCCAGAGGAAGTGTGGGAAGATGCTAAACTTGCCTGATCCTCCAAGAACTGTTAGGAGGATCTCTCCCTTCAAGGCTCCTCAATGTTACTCAGTTTTCGGCTCATGAGGACTCAAGCCACTCCTAAATCTTCAGTTCCTCTTAATACTCCAAATGGTCTAACGGCCTAGTTCTATGTTTAATCGCTGGTTGCGATCCTTAATCCAGTTAACGTTACAATTTTCACATTCATTGTCTGTTCTTTTTTGTCATGTGATAATTTGCTTTCTTTTTAGGGTTGCCTTTGGCTGAGGCAGCAGTCATGCGCCTCCACCCATCATTCACTTATGGAATATCCATACCCGAAGGATGGGACCCAGGCCCAACTTGAGGGCTATGTTTGTTCACCAGTTGATGATAGGGAGAGACATTTTACTCTCCCCTATCACCTCAGGCCCATTAAGGGCTCTCTCTCTCTACGACTCCTTCTACTCCCTCTTTCTCTCACTAACCTCTTTTTCACTCTTGCCAGTGCACGAATGTCACCACGCTTGTCGGTTCCTCCAGGTTCCAGTCTCCACTCCCAGCACCATCCAGACCCGCTCTCAACTGCACTGATGAAGGTAAGTGCTGCCTGTATTGATCTCGAACTTAGATCAATACAGATACCCCTGTATTCAGAGTAGTCTCTCACAATGTTCAGGGCCTAAACTCAGTGGTCAAGAGAAAGAAAGTGCTCCAAACTTATCACTCACAAAAAGTGGATGTGGTAATGCTTCAAGAGATGCACTTCCCAAGACGGTACATCCCCTCCTTCCTCCACGCTCAATTCCCACAATTCTATTTAGCAAATGCTGAGGACAAGTCCAAGGGTGTAGCTATTCTATTCGCAAAGAAATGCAAATTTTCAGTGCAGCAGGAGTATAGAGACCCAGACGACAGATACATCCTAATTAAGGAACTTATCGAGGATCATCTCTTTTCATTTGTCTCCTATTACACCCCCAACAAGGGACAGGTTACATTTTTCTCGACAATGTTCCAAGCACTAGGGCCAAAGCTAGAAGGGACTGTTATCTTTGGAGGAGACTCCAACACAGCCTTCGATCAGTCAATGGATAAGTCGAAACCCCCAGCCTCACAACTAACTCGCCCCACCAGGAATAGCTCTAGCATTGCTAAACTTATTTACCAACAAGGCCTAGCAGACATATGGCGGGAACTTAATCCGACAAAACGTGACTTTACACACTACTCGAACCCCCATCAAGACTACTCCAGGATAGACCACATATTCATCTCCACTAAACACTTCCCCTTTGTCAGCAAAGCCCACATTATTGACTCAGTCCTTTCAGACCACTCCATGGTTCACATTACCTTTCGAGGCCCCCCACTAGTCCAAATAGGACACACTGGACTCTCAATGAATCGCTACTTAACAACCCCATTAGAGCCACTGAAATTGAAAAAGCTTTAAAAGAATATTTCCTCCTTAATGACGTGGATGGCATCTCGGCCGAGACTCTATGGGCAGCATATAAAGTAACGATCCGAGGCAAGATCATTCAGATAGCTATTCTGAGCTACAGCTCAAAAAGGAAAGATCCTCGGACATTGTTAAATTGGAAAAGGAGTTTGCGATTTTAAGCAAACGCCACAAGCAAGATCCCTCTACGGTCTCCATAGCGCAACTTCATTCTGCCCGCTTATCTTTAAACTTAGCGCTCACGGTCAGGGTCGAGAGAGCCATCCGCTGGAGTGGTGTAAAAATTCTATCAGCACAAAGACAAGATGAGCAATATGCTAGCCACCAAATGAACCCCCAAGTTTTGGTCCCACACATTCCCAAAAATTAGATTAAAAGACGGTTCAACAACTCTAAACCCCCAGCATATTTTACAAACATTTGAATCGTTCTACTCCAAACTATACCAGGGAGAGACCAACACTGACAAGACCAAAATACACTATTTTTTAGAAGATCTTCCCATCCCCACATTTAAAGATGAACATAGGGAAATCATGGAAGCTCCTGTTTCAGCAGACGAAGTGCTTGATGTAATCAAGAATCTGAAAAGGGGATCAGCCCCTGGTCCGACGGTTTTTCAGTTCCGTACTATAAAACCTTCACAGAAACCCTAGCTCCACGTCTAGCCAAATTCTTCAATCCTAAAAGAAAGGGAGACCCGGTAGACCCTTACCATAATGCGGCTTTCATTTCAGTCATTCCCAAACCTGATAGAGATTTAGAACTGGTGAAGAACTATAGGCCCATTTCATTGATCAACAATGACCTCAAAATACTGACCAAAATTTTAGCAAACAGAATAGGATCCTTCATTAACCGCTATATATACAAAGACCAAGTGGGATTTATCCCAGGACGACAAGGCCCAGATCAAGTGCGACGGGCGATAGACATAATCTCTGTCCTTCAATCGGGGTGGGACAGGGATCTCCCTCAGGAGGGGCTTCTACTGTCATTGGACCTTTAGAAGGCCTTCGACTCTCTCTCTTGGCCTTATTTGTTTGCAGTCCTTAGACGTTGGGGCATCGGAGAGAACTTTCTGGAAGTTCTGAGATCCTTGTACCACAACCCTGAGGCAAGGATTAGATTGCAGGGCTATTATTCGGACCCTATCAAAATTTCTAAGGGCACCAGACAAGGTTGCCCTCTATCGCCCCTGATATTCGCCTTGGCAATAGAGACCCTAGCAATAGCAGTCGGGACTAATCCGAATATCAGTGGTGTCCAGTGTGGCCAAACCAACCACAAATGTGCACTATTCACAGATGATATCCTATTATTTATCACCTCCCCAATCACTTCATTGCCTAACTTATGTAAATTATTAGATTTATTTGCGGCTGTCTCAGGTCTGCAGGTGAACCTGGCCAAATCCCAAGCTTTAAATGTCTCCATAACCCAATCTGTTGTAGAGCATCTGAAACCTGCTTTCAAATGTAAATGGAGTGAATCCTCAATCCGTTATCTAGGTATAAATCTCACCCCCAAGATTCAACTACTATATCAGGTGAATCCCCCCCCATGTTCCACTAACTCGAATCTGACCTCACAACTTGGTCCTCATTTCAAATATCATGGCTTGGTAGAATCAATTCCATCAAGAAGACCCTACTACCCAGGCTCCTCTACCTCTTCAGATCACTTCCCATAGCGATTAAAACAGATCACTTCAGAGTATTCCAAAAGAAAATCATCAAATTCATTTGGGGGAAAAAGGGTCATAGGATTGCCCAACGGGTCCTATTTAGCCCCAAAACACAAGGGGGCCTTGGACTACTCAACCTCCTATGGTATTATAAAGCTGCTAGATTAGCACAGCTATCCATGGTGTACTCTAAATATGAAAAACCAGATTGGATTCAAATGGAAAGACAGGCGGTCCCAGAATATACCTTAGACTATCTCATGTGGTGCCCCCGAAAAGCTAGACCTCCCATAATGTCTCTCACTCTCTCCCATTCACTAACGTTATGGGACGAATCCTCTCTAACCTCTGATCTCCGCCCGTTGGCGCACATTTTTCGCAACCCAAAATTCCCTCCAGGCATGAATGTCAAATCTTTCCAATGGTGGTTGGACAAGGAGATGTACCGTATTAGACACTACTTCTCGAGGACAGGACCGCTGTCCCTGACACACTGCATAAATAAACTTGATCTGCCAGTATCAGAGAGATTTCAGTTTCATCAAATCTCTCACTTGCTTTCTTCCATCTGGAAGAACAAATCTCTACCCCTTGAATTCACAAACTATGAACGCTGGTGTGGACAGGCGGCGGAGCAGAGGGGGGGATCTCCATAATATATGCAGCACTTTCTAAACCCTCTTCCAGGCTTCCATATATGGATGCATGGGAGAGTGATCTACAAGAGGCCTAGACCCTGGAGGAATGGCACCATGCAGTAGCGAGAGCTTTTAAAGGTATAATGAAAGTTTTCCTTGTTGAAGCCAACTTAAAAGTAATCATCAGATGATACCTGGTCCCCACCAGACTGGCCACTATGTTTCCCTCAGCCTCTCCACTGTGCTTTAGGGAATGTCACACCCTCAGGTCTATGATCCACGTTTGGTTGGAATGCCCGAATATCAGAGGATTTTGGAAAAGGGTGTTCAACCGCATCAGGAAAGTAACAGGAAACTCAGTTCCAAAATCAGCACAAGTGGCTCTCCTAAATTTCCCCATACTGCTAACCCCCAAATACACTCAAAAATGAATTCTCTTTATAATTTTGGGGGCAAAAATAACAATTGCAAAAGCATGGAAAAAACCCAAGGTCTCCTTCCACGCTGCAAAAAATGAAATATCGTGGATCATGACCCAAGAAAAAAATGGCTAGTTCCATTCTAGACCCCACCAAATCATTCCAAGCAATATGGGAACCCTGGGCCAGATATGTAGGTATCTCACTCATCCCTAGAACCTATAATACAAGCAATAAGAGCTATCACTGGACTTCACTCCACCACTTCTTCTTCCTTTCTCCTGTTTCTCTTCACTCTTTCTTCTCTCTTTCTTCAATGTGAAATGATTGATGACAAAATCCACGTTTGATTTTAGTTGTCTTTTAGCTGTCACTGACATCTAAATAGCAGACAGTGGAGGAGTGCCATAGGTTGAGTACCTAGAAAAACACTGCCAACATGGGATTGTTTCCTCCCTTGCTATACTTCACACTGTTAGATCACTTAGCATTCCAGGTAACCACTGTCATTACCAAGTTGCTTGGATGTGAAACTCCATAGATAGCTCCAGCCCCATATATCCTTGGCTGCCGTCTCATGACACAGTATGCACCCGATTGGGATGTCATGAGCGACAGTCCAACATAACGCCTTGTTAACAGTCGGGATATATCTCCCAGCTATTTCTGTTTGTCTACATTTTCCAACTTGCAACAACATTGAGTCAATACTTTAAAGTGTGATTTTTGTATAGTTGGACTACAGTTATGAAGAAGATCATTTGTTTTTTTGTTTTTTACCTTATGTATTGTGGTTGTCATCTTATGTCATGCAATTTATTTTCAATAAACATTTTATAACCCCAAAAAAAAGAAGTGTCAGAAGAAGAGGAGCGTCACACAGCAGGAGCCTCCCATGGATGCGGAGCAGCCCAAGAATAAAGCGGGGAAGAAGACGCCGCGGAAGAAGACGCCGCGGAAGAAGATGCTGGATGAGAACACCAGAGCAAGAAGCAGAGGATCGGAGGAAGAACCAGAAGAAGAAGAAGATGGAGTAAGAAACCGAAGAAAGAAGGAAGGAAGAAGGAAGAAGACCCGAAGAAGATGGAAAGAAGAAGACTTTAAATAAAGGAATTGTCAAAAACTGTCTCTTGTCATTTTTAACATTTTGATACTTTTTTTGTGAAATGGTAGGGGTACTTTTGTACCCCATTACAATTTCACACGGGGGGGCTGGGATCTGGGGGTCCCCTTGTTAAAGGGGGTTTCCAGATTCCGATAAGCCCCCCCGCCCGCAGACCCCCACAACCACCGGCCAAGGGTTGTGGGGATGAGGCCCTTGTCCTCATCAACATGGGGACAAGGTGCTTTGGGGGGCCGCTACCCCAAAGCACCCTCCCAATGTTGAGGGCATGTGGCCTGGTACGGTTCAGGGGGGCGCTCTCTCGTCCCTCCCTCTTTTCCTGTGGCCTGCCAGGTTGCATGCTCGGATAAGGGTCTGGTATGGATTTTTGGGGGACCCCACGCCATTTTTTTAAAAATTTTGGTACGAGGTTCCCCTTAAAATCCATAGCAGGTCTGCTATGGATTTTGAGGGGGACCCCACGCCATTTTTTTAAAAATTTTGGGGCGGGGTTCCCCTTAATATCTATACCAAATCTGAAGGGACTGGTATAGAATTTAGGGGGACCCCACGCAATTTTTTTTTAAATTTTGGTTTGGGGTTCCCCTGTGGGGAAATCCCAAGCCGCTTTTATCAATGAACTTTTATGCGTATTGTCCGACCGACAATTCATTATTAGCGAGTATTTTAAATGACTTTTTTTCCTTTGAAATGTCATTTTGCTGTCAGACTGTTCTAAACACAGGAAACATGCGTCCCTTTACAGGCATACTATAGACACCCCCCAGGTACGAAATTTAAAGGAATATTACACTTTCATTGTTTTACTTTAAGCATTATTAAAATCACTGCTACCGAAAAAACGTCCGTTTTTAAAACCTTTTTTGCATTGATACATGTCCCCTAGGGCAGGTCCCAGGTCCCCAAACACGTTTTATGACAATAACTTGCATATAAGACTTTAAAATTAGCACTGATTATTCATGTTCAAGTCCCATAGACTTTAACGGTGTTCGCGTGTTCGAACAAATTTTTTGCCTGTTCGCATGTTCTAGTGCGAACCAAACAGGGGGGTGTTCGGCTCATCCCTACTCCTGACCCTATTGATAAAAATGTCTCACACAAATTTGTAGATAAACTACACTTACAGATGGTTACTCCTGCTCAACTTGAGACCTTAAATGCACCTATATCTATGTCTGAAATCTCAACAACTCTTCTCCCCCAGCCCTGGTGGATTTACAGGGGAATTCTACAAAACTCTACAAAAAATAGTGAAGCCTACCCTCTTCATTGTGTATACAGGCATATGGATGAGCCAGGCTCCTATAGGCTTATATCACTTTTAAATCTAGATGTCAAAAATTGCTGCCACCAGACTAGCCAACATTATCCCCTCTCTGATACATCCCCCTCAGTCAGGCTTTGTAAAAGGGAGAACAGCCACATTAAATATCCCTAAAGTAATGACGGTCCTAGAACATGCCAAGTGTAACCCAGAGAAAGATTTTGCTATAATCACTCTGGACATGGAGAAAGCCTTTGATTATGTCAGCTTCGACTGGATTTCGATGGTTCTAACTAAAATGAGCTTTACTGGTTCTTTCAATCATCTGGTAAACTCGATGTACACATCTCCCATGGCCAGACTGATGGTGGCAGGTTTCCTTACTGAAGAATTTCACCTATCCAAAGGTACGAGGCAAGGCTGTCCCCTCTCACCATTGCTCTTCAACCTGGCATTTGAATCCCTCTCTAGATATCTAACCGGGTAGGCCCCATTACATGGATACATATCGGTGATTACGAGTTATGTACTTCCCTATTTGCTGATGACGTACTTACTTTCTTAGCAAACCACACTTCTAACATAAATACCATCAAAAAAAATTTGATGTGGCCTTCACATTAATTATAATAAGAATGAGATTCTCCCCATAGGCTCTTCTCCAAACCCTCTCTGGACTTCCCACTCACCCTTCACCATAGCCAAATCACATATAACCTACTTAGACATCAAGATAGGCAAATTGCCTTCTTCCGTATACACCCTAAGCTATCCCCCTTTAGTCAAAAAGTTATTCAAGAACTGGAAAACTGGATGGATCTGCCTCTTTTGCTTTTGGGGAGATGTAATTTAGTAAAAATGGTCAGCTTTGCCCACCTACTATATACACTTCAAACTATACCATTACTCCTAAAATACAAATATATTTAGCTATTGAATAGAGCCATTACTAAATTTATCTAGCCGAAAAAGTGACCACGCAATGCACAAAACTATATCTTTCCAGGATCGAAGGGGGTATCAGTCTCCCCAATGTCAGGGCATATAATTTAGCCTGTCTTCTCAGAAGAGATCGGGACTGGATATCACAGGCTTCAGGCTATTCAAACTACCTTATTGAATCATTAATAACCCACCCCTACTCTTTGGTGGCTCTCCTACACTGCAAATGGAAATCCATACCTTCAGACCTGCAACATAATATCCTTCTGCATGATACAGCCATAGCCTGGAGGGAAGTGAGAAAATGCTTGAAGCTCTCCCCATTAATCTCTAGACATCTACCAAGGCAACCCCAGTTTCCCCCCTGGGATGGAACACAAAACTTTCTCCATATGTCAACAAAAGGATCTCACCAACCTTCTTCCCTTTGTGACCTGGAATCTGGACTAGAAATTCTCCCTACCTAAGTCACATGCTTTCTATTTTTGGCAATGTGTCAGCTTCATTTGTGCCTCATGTAGAGAGGGGGGGCAAAAGATTCTGAGTTGCTATAATGGACTGTTTACTCCAAGAGGGTTCATATACCATTTCAGACATCTACAAACCACTTACCTGAAAGATCACTCCTACTATTATCTCCTCCTCAGCGGCTAACTGGGGCAGAGACTTTCCAGACGCAGAAATAGTAGACAAAATACTGCAAGGCTACAATAAATCCTGGAGAGAAACACGAGAAACACAACTGAAAATACTTCATCGTGCTTATATACCCTTCCTATCGGAAAAAACAATCCTCAATCTGCCGTCTACCCTCAATGCCACCAGCCAAGACCTTCTTTTGCTGTTACTCTACAAGGACATCAACAAATCAACACTTTATTTTAACTAGAAAGCCTCTAGTAAATGCCTCTACTTGAGATGACAGGCCTTCATGGACTTAACACTATCTCATGAGGAACGCAAGACCTTTGAGAGTTCTTTTTCATACTATAAGGGCCTCCCAATGCTCTACGATAAGGATGATACCTCTGGAAAGTAATCCTTTCCCAGTAGGCCTCATGAACCTGAACATAACAAACTTTTATTCCCCCCTCCCCCATTTCTGGTAACCCTGCAAAGAGGATCCATCCAGTTATCTTCTGTTCAGATTGTCTTCTGTATGAAATGTTTTTATCTCTCATGTTTTTCTTCCTTTGTTTGCACCCCCCCCTAGTTATGTGAGACCAGGGTATAACAAATTCTACTCCACCTCTATATCTCTCTCACAGCTTAATATACCTTGTACTGCCTAGGAGTGCATCAGTGCACTCTGAAAGGGAAAAAAAAAATTGTTATTTATTTCTTCTTTGTAGACTATACCTAGTCGAAAATGTACAAACCAGGTGATGTGTGATAACGTCCTGTTGCTTTTACCATATATTGTACTGTTACTTATTTCAATAAAATCTATTGAAAAAAAAGCTAGAATGCAGGAGCACAGCTAAATCCACAGTTGAAATATTTAGGTTTAATGGATTCATACATATGTCCATTCATCCATTTCTGTGATTACCACATCCAGGCTGATGACCTGATTTCAGTTAATAAATACAGCAAGGACACTTGTGTTTGAATAGTAAAGGAACATTCGTCAATGGGGGGCATGGCCTGGAGCGGCATGGGATAGGACGCTGAGAAGCTGAGCTCTGCCTGCTGTATATCCTTATGAGCATATCCTGTAAGTGTACCCGCTGCTAGACACCCCAAAAGAACCTCACCACATCGGGCAGTCACCAGGAATATATCACCGCAGAAAAGACCTACGGCAACGACCTCAAAACTCGATCAGTATCGCCGTCAGGAGAAGGACTCCCCAGGCAAAGATGGCGGTGCCACGAGGGGAGAGGAAACAGCAGTGACTACAGATACAGCGAAGGTGCTGGAGGCAATTACCTCTTGCCCAGAGGCTGTTGCAGCATGTCAGTCCACCCTTACAGCTAGAATAGAAGAAGTAAAAGTGGACATTTCATTGGTGAGGCAGGATTTCCAGAAGCTGAGAGAGAGAGTCACTGAAGCAGAAACCAGGATAAGCACGGTGGAGGACTCCCTCCCCCATCTCCAGCATTCTACTGAGGCCATACAAAAGCAAGATGACCTGGAAAACAGAATTCAGAGGTGTAATCTCCAGTTCATAGGCCTCCCTGAGGGGGTAGAAGGGAGGGACCCCCCTACATTTCTTGAGATATTGCTATGTGACACTTATGACAGAGAGGCGTTTTCCCTCACATTTGCTGTGGAGCGAGCACACCGCATGTCAGGCAGGCCTCCGCTAGTAGGGGCACCCCCTAACACATTTATCACCAAATTTCTCAGTTTCAGAGACAGGGATGTTATACTCCATCTCAGCAGGGAAAAAGGCAATATCCCCTTTGGCAATAAGATGGTCGCCGTCTTCCCGGATTTTTCCGCAGAGGTGCAGCGTAAACGTAAAACCTTCATGGAAGCAAAACGACGCCTGTGCATTAAAAATATCAAATATGCAATGCTCTTCCCAGCCCGCCTACGAGTGGAAGGTGATGATCGAGCACATTTCTTTGAAGATCCGGAGGCAGCCATTGCATGGCTTGAGCAAAGGGAAGAACACAGATAAGTGACCTTATACTCAGTACTCTTTACTTTTCATTTTGTTTTCTGTCCATCCACGCTCTACGGGCACCTCCGATTAGTTCTCTGCAAGGAGACGGGACAACGAACTGCATCTAGACATTGCTCTCTACCATACTTGCCCCTGAGCTGAGCTGAAAGGTGCTGAACTTTAAATCCAGGTATGTATGACACGGCTCTAATTATTTGCCTACATGTGGTCCTTTGACCGATGACCATGATAACCGAAGATACACTATACCCCCTATTAGTTTCTCTCCTAGGGGATTTCCTGGGAAACTCTACTCACAACTAAGACCCCTATAGGGTCCAACTACACGAGCTACCTGCTCTCCAAATTAATGTTGCTATCCTCTTTGGGCGGAGGAAAGTGATTAGCCAGCAGGCTCACTGTGGAAAGTGAGCTCAGTCCTGTATTGTGTCACATTACGCAGCGAAGTTGCGAAGTACACAATACCCAACCTAAGATGGATTTTATCAACCACCGATATACAGACCACATCTCTGGCCACTACTGAGATGATGTTTACGCTCTCTTTGGTAGCATCGATACAGGTTTTCTTTATTTTTGGTCTTATACATTTTCTTTACAGGTTGGACAATGTTCACGCCATGTTGGCAGTTACGAGTAAAATCCCTCACCAGTTGGGGACAGTGCAGGGCAGGGAGGGGGGTTGCAAGGTTTACACTGTTGTGAGACGGATTTTTTTCAATCTGCTTAATCTTGTTTTTTTTTTTTTTTTGGTACCATGATACTATTGTTGTGTTGCTGCAAATAATCTAATGCCCCGTACACACGGTTGGATTTTCCGATGGAAAATGTCCGATCGGAGCGCATTGTCGGAAATTCCGACCGTGTGTGGGTTCCATCGGACATTTTCCATTGGATTTTCTGACACACAAAGTTGGAGAGCAGGTGATAAAATTTTCCGACAACAAAATCCGATCGCGTCAATTCCGACCGTGTGTGGCCTGTTCCGACACACAAAGTGCCACGCATGCTCAGAAGAAATTCCAAGACGGAACAGCTCGTTCTGGTAAACTTAGCGTTCGCAATGGATACAGCACTTTCGTCACGCTGCAATGTTCAAAATGGTTTAATACAACGCACTCTCTTCTTCTTTATAATGTGACAAGAATTAAGTAGTTTTGCTGCTCATATTCACACACACTTCTCACAAACTTATTTCGTTACTATTTATCGTGATTCCCTCAATATATTTTGATTTCTCACATCTGACAACATATTTTGGTATATTTTTTATATATTTTTTGGCTTTAATGTAGATTCTTTTTTTGTGTTTGTATTTTATTTTTATTTTTTTTGCGATTTTGATTTGTACTCCCGAAAATGTTTGTGTGTGTTTTTAGTGACAAGTTCCCACAACACCATTGATATGTTGTTCTATTTAATCTGTAGGAGATTGTTTGGTGTTGTTGTCTCTTGTTAATTTCACATTTTATGTTAGAAATGTACCTGAATCCTCACCAACAAACTGTCCTTTTTGGATGAAAACACACACAGGAGAGTAGAATTTACCTAAAAAATTTTATTAAGGGCTCACAACTAAACAAAGAGGGAGGCAACGCTGGAGAAACTGCAGAAGTGGGCGAAGCCTTGGACCCCCAGGGCAGACATCAACTATTTTTAAGCAAAATTGGTGACCTGAGGAGTACTTATCTAAGGGAGGGCAGTCTGGTCCAGAAGTCCCAGAGATCCGGAAAGCAGCAGATGACATCTGTGTCCCCAGGCTGTGGTCATACGAGAGGCTGCATCTTCTGTCAGACCAGACTGAACCCAGGGTCATCACTCTTTGGTCTTCTTTCCATGCCTCCTTCCACGCGGTGGCTGTGGTGGTGGAGTTGTGGCAGCAGGAGGAGGAGGAGGAGGATGGTCCAACTCAACCACGTCGGTCTTGGGTGTTAGTTCCCCACTCACCCCCTTACGTAGGACTTTATAAAGCAGGTCCTCACAGAGCTTGCGTTGACCCTCCTGCATGCCCTGCAATTTGGTGGCAGCCATGCAGGCAAAGGCCTCTTCAGGAGTTGGTAAAGCTCTGAGGGATGCCGAAGCCTCCTGGATCAGCCTGAACGCTGAATCCTGCACGGGACTCGGAGTGGCCTTCCTGGCTCGTTTATATGGCAGGCAGAGGGGAGGGACCTGAGACTCAGTCAGGCTGCGACTGGTCCCAGGCTTCTCTTGGCTGACACTTAGCCCCGCCTCCTCCTGGCTGCCACTAATCCCCGCCTCCTCCTGGCTGCCACTAATCCCTGCCTCCTCCTGACTGCCACATTCCACAACCTCCTCCTGGCTGAGGTCTTCCTGTGTATGAAAAGGACATAGTTGTAGTATTTTTTCAATCAATCACACACAATTTTCACCTCCTGACTGTTGCAAATTGAATGTTAACAAATATAACAGACTATCATTCTGAGCCCAGGATTTTTCATTCTTGTCCCAATTTTGGGTGCCCACTACTGTCTATTGATATGTAAAACACTTTTTTTAATCAGCAATTAGTGATCAATAATAACATCTAGTAAACATCATTTATTTATTGACCAGAAATCTGTAGAAGAATGCTATACCTGACTCCAGCTGGGCTCCTCCACCTCTTCCTGGCTGGAAGGCCCAGGTTGGACATCAGAAGCCTCAGCTGGTATGGAGGGAAGCGTGGAAGGAAGAGTAGAGAGTGATTCCCTGACTTCAGTGTGGTCTGACAGAAGTCGCAGTCTCTCATAGTACCACAGCCTGGGGACATAAACGTCATCTGCTGCAGCTCCGGACCTCTGGGAATCTGTGACCTTCTTGCGCTCCCTAAGATAAGTGCTCCTCAGGCCACCAATTTTGGCTTTTAAATAAGGGATGGTTGCTGTGGGGACCACCGGCGTCACCAACTCCAGCAGTTTCTCCAGCGCTGCATGCCTCTTTTGTTTATGATTATAATGGGGATGTCTCACCTGCCACAGACAGGGCAGCTCCCTGTACTTGTCTATGAACAGGGGCAAGAAATTGTGGTCGTTGAACCCATCCATTTTCTCTGCAAGACACAACACAAGACAAACCCTAATGTCAGGCAAAACTCCCCTAATCTTGTTACAATATAGGCTTCCATTTCGAAGCAGTACAGGCGCAAGTTTAGATCTTACCTTCGTTATCACGATCGGCGTCTCCGATGCTCCTTCCTCCGCTCACAGATCGTACGTAATACACACGTGTGTTACGCTTTATACACACTGCGCATGCGTATAACTCCGCCCGCCCCTGACGTTCTTTCTAGTCTATTCCCCGCCCCTTTTCGTTCGGTGCTGTGGGGGAAGAGCACATGGCGGATAGACAGCAGGATCGTGCTAATTGTAGCAACGAGGAGGAGGAGGAAAGGCCGGAGCCTGAAACGTCCCGATCCAGAAGGAGATTTAAGGACTCAAATATGTCCTTTGGGGAGATGTTGGAAATGGTGGACATCCTGAAGAAGGCCGACTATGATGGAAAGTATGGGCCTTACCCCAACCCCAATGTCCGAAACGCCAAGATCATGGCGAAAGTGGTCAGGAGTCTGCACCGGAATTTCGGGGTACGACGATCGAAAGATCAGCTCAGGAAGCGGTGGTCGGACCTGAAATTACGAGAACATGAGCAGTACAGAAAGATCCGGAGAGTGCTGCAAAAAAGTAAGTAGTTGTGCTGTGTTCCTATTCTTTTTGTGTTTATTACGTTCGTGCTGCTCCATGTGCTTTTAGGAACTGTTGTACAGTTTAAAATGGCAACTTTCATGTTCATGGGCACATTATTCGTTCGGATCAAACATTTTTCGTTCCAACTATAAAATACCATTGTTTAGTCCATATGCATTTGGCCACCATTTTGACGCCCTATACTTGTCTTCAAAGAATTGGGTTGTGTAGATGGCTTTGTTACTAGAATGAAATGCAAACTAGATTCTGTGTAAGGAGAGGACACTCAGCATCTGTTTTCACATCTGGACACTGGAGCACTAGTGTGGGACACCAGAACACCATTTTTATTAGGGGGGCCACACAGGTGCTCCAGTGTATATTATAGGGGGGTCTCCATCTGTGAAGCTTGTACCAAACAGGTAAAGTATTGCAGGTTGACAAAGGACACTAAAAAAGCTACATCTTGGAACTCTGCTAAAATTGACAATTGTACCCCACTTCCAACCAATGTTTCCTATTTCTAGTTCTGACATTAAATATCTGTGTGCTAAGTATACCATTTTTGTTTTACATAAGGGAGAAAAGACTTGGAGGACACCCCTCATCCGAGGAGACCAGAGCCCCCCCTCTGGAAGAAGGTGAAATACCACCAACCCAAGCTGAGCAGGAGGATGAAGACGTGGTGGAACTAGTCACCACAACAGGTGAGTGTCTGCAACCACAGGCTCAAATAAGAGATGGATGGCGGCATTTTTTTGAAACCAAATTTATTTTGGGGTTCCTCTCTTTTTAGGTGATCGTGAGGTTGTGGATCCAGATCCTTTCACATCCGAAAGTGCCCAGATCCTGATCGGGGAGATCATGGGGTGTAATTTACAATTGGAAATCATCAAGCAAAACATCAATGATGTTATTCCAAAATATAAAAATATCATTGATGTTTTGGGGCGAGTTTAAAACCCCTCCAAATCAATTTCTTCTTTTGTGTGCTACAATGTGCTAAATGTTTTTATGATTTTTCCCAAAGCCAAATTTGGAGGATGCACACAGTGTGTCAACATGTGCTATCTGCCATCATGGGAGATCAATGGACGCGTTTTGGGGTTGCAACCCCTTCCTCAATAATAAAGTAGCGGTGAGGAAGGGGTTTCTCCCCCAAAACACATCCCTTGATCCCCCGTGATGGCAGGTCATACATGTTGACATTGGGAAATTTGTGTGCATCTTCCATATTTGGCTTTTCCTTGGGGTGATTTCCCCCCATCTGAACCCAATATCAAACACAGTTTCTAAATACTCATGTCTGATATTGCCTTCAAATTCGACCAAATGTGACGTTTGTAAGTTCAAGATTTGTGTCTTTTCTTGTTGGTTTTACACAGGCCTGTTTTCTATAAAATGGACATTTAATTTTGGATAATGCCACCATAAAAATATATATATATTATACAACAAACATGTTGGTTTGTTTGAAAAACCTTTGGTAAATGCACATGTGATTGTGCAGGTATTAAAAAGATTGTTAATCAAGAATGTGTGGATTATTGTCTCAACGCTACAACACTTTTGGGGTGATGTAATTGTTGCTTTCTGAGAAAATGGGGGTTATTTCCTAAGGGCAAATCCACTTTGCACTACAAGTGCAGTTTCAGTGCAGTTGCAAGTGCACTTGTAGTGAAATGTGTTTTTGCATTTAGTAAATAACAGCCAACAGTGCTTTGTATAAGGTTACACAATCACGCCATTTTCTGCACTCAAAACATTTCTGTCAGGGTCAGCTAAAACAAACACAAGCAGTAAATGTCCACAAAGAATTTTTTTGTTTTTTTTATTATAAAAAGGCTTCACAGATTGTCTGGCATATTGATAGCCCCCCTACCCGCAAAGAACTCCAGGTAACGTTACCGGACATCACGGGCACTCAGGGAGGGCAAGCCAGGACGGCCGCTTTCAAGCGCCATCAGTGTGGTTTGATGTATGTTTCCGGCCTCAGGCCCAACTGAGCCAGCATAGTTGGCCGAATGTTTCCTTAAAAAGTTATGGAGAACACAGCACGCAAGTATAATATGGTTCAGTTTATACTCCGCCATATGGATGGGTGTCATAAATAGGCGGAACCGGCTGGCCAGGATTCCAAATGTGTTCTCCACCACTCTTCGGGCTCTGGCCAGCCTGTAATTAAAAACCCTCTGTTCCGGGGTGAGGGTCTTCATTGGGAATGGCCGCACCAGGTGGTCCCCCAGCGCAAATGCTTCATCAGCAACGAACACAAATGGGAGTCCTTCAACATTGTCCTCTGGAGCTGGAAAGTCCAAGCTGCCATTCTGGAGATGCCTGTAGAACTCCGTCTGGGCGATGACTCCACCATCGGACATCTGGCCATTCTTCCCCACGTCCACATACAAGAAGTCGTAATTAGCCGACACCAGCGCCAACATCACTATACTATTGAACCCCTTGTAATTATAATAGTACGACCCCGAGTTGGGTGGTGGGACGATGTGGACGTGTTTCCCATCAATTGCCCCTCCTCAGTTAGGAAAGTCCCACCGCTGGGCAAAGTGGGAGGCCACAGTCTGCCATTCCTGTGGCGTGGAAGGAAACTGTTGAGGAAAAAACAATAAACATTACTATTTTTTCACAGAAACATGGCAAGCACAAACATTATGGGGCAACCTCAAGATAGCATTTAGTAAGGGGAATTTAACAAGGCCAAAGTATAAGGTACACCTATCATATTCCCCCTCCCCCCCTCTCATGGGCCATTTCTAACATTATAAGGGGTGTGTGTAAATCTTGGACAGGTAACCCTCTTCACTTCATTGAGAGATGAATGCCTAAATACAGGGTATTACTTTGAACAGCCCCTCCTTAGTTACACTATTGGCAGCCCACTGGACAGGTAAGAAGTGTCATAATACAAAGATATAAATACACACTGTACACATTTGAGGACATTTGGACATTCTGCTATTACCTATCAAGATAATAATAGGATACAAAAACTTTAAACAGTACCATTGGAAAGTATACAGGCAGGCCCTTGCACTACATGCTTTGGGGAATTCATCCATACATCTGAGCACTAAAGAGATGGGTATAGTGTGTATGGGTTTGGCAAAGTCAGCAGATAGATGATTGAGGATAGAGAATTGGGATCAGCTGACTTAGCAGTTGGGGGGAGGGAGGGTTACTAAAAATTATTTGGGGACACCACAAAAAAAAAACCTCTGGCACTCTGCCTGAATTTAAATCAAAAATAACATTTCCAAACATTTTAGGGGGTGTTTGGGGTAAAGCACTACTATGGAGCTGATAAAATACATTGTTAAGTGACTACATGACGTGAATATAGGGCCAGGAGACACCATGCTGGGGAGGTTAGTGAAGGGCAAATATGTATGAAGGACCTAAAATGATAATTACATAAAAATCCAGCATGCATGAGGACAAAGGGGACATTCACAGCATATTACAGTCATGGTAATTAGGGAATGAGGAAAGAAATACAAGATATTATCAAACATTCAATACGATAAAATGTGATATAAAAGGATAAAAATCTTACCTTCATATACTCCTTCTGCAGGACCTGGATGATGGCAGAACAGGTCTCTGGGATAATGATACCCAGAGCCTGGGGGGAGATGCCTGTTGAGAACTTCAAGTCCTGCAGACTGCTCCCTGTCGCCAAATACCGCAGGGTAGCGACCAACCTCTGCTCCGGAGTGATGGCTTGCCTCATGCAGGTATCCTGCCTGCTAATATAAGGGGTCAGCGAAGCCAACAGACGGTGAAACATGGGGTCCGTCATCCTGAGAAAGTTCCTGAAATCATCAGGATTATTCTCACGGATCTCACAGAGCAAAGGCATATGAGAGAACTGGTCACGCTGAAGCAACCAATTCTTGGTCCATGAACTCCTCCCCACCCTGTTCATGGACTGGACTTGTGTCAAGGTAAGGACCCCAACACCAAGCCCCCGCACAGCACGAACTCTACGAGGAGTACGCATACGAAACATGGCTAGAAAACGGTCGGCTGCTCAGAACGAAGTAACAGAACGCACTGAAGAACAGCAAGGCCTGTGAAGAGCGACCTGAAAAACAGCAACGAGCGGGCAAGATCGCACAGAAAACTCCGATACGAACTGCACGCACTGAAGAGCAGATACAAACCCACAAGCACAAACTGAATGGCAGAAAACGATCTGAAAGCCACGAGTCTGAAAAAGCGCGAATCGTCTCTCACCAAACTTTTACTAACACGAGATTAGCAAAAGGAGCCCAAAGGGTGCCGCGCTTGGTTCTGAACCGGCCTTTTCTAGTCTCGTCGTACGTGGTGTACGTCACCGCGTGGTTGTCGATCGGAAATTCTGACAACTTTGTGCGACCGTGTGTAGACAAAAAAAGTTTGAGCCAACATCCGTCGGAAAAAATCCTAGGATTTTGTTGTCGGAATGTCCGAACAAAGTCCAACCGTGTGTACGCCCTATTATACTCGAATTTGTCTACACCGCTGATAAATATTAGGGATGATCGGAATCCTGGAGTACCGCATTATAACTACCACATCCCATGGCCACATTGAAATTCCTCACGTGGAATGTACGTGGAGTGAGAGACCCAATTAAAAGGTCAGCTGTTTTCGCTCTACTTAAACAACAGAGAGCAGATGTGGTAGTTTTGGTAGAAACCCACACAGAAGGCTTGGTTCAAAAGGCACTTAAACGTCCCTGGCTGGGGTGGGTGTACCACTCCATTCACACCTCACACTCTAGAGGGGTCTCGATATTTATTGCCAAGAACACTCACTTTGAACTCCAGGATTCCGTGTCAGACCCCCATGGTAGATATGTTTTTTTTGAAAGCTAGAATACATGGGGATATGATACTCTTATTGGCATTCTATGTACCACCACCATTTCAATCCTCTATTTTGTCAGATGGGTTTAATTTTATGGCTCTACACCCTAATGTGCCAGCGATGTGGCTAGGTGACTTTAATAATGTGTTAGACCCGACACTGGATAGAATGACTAGCTCCTCCTCACCTGACACACCTCACCATCTAACGAGATTTGCGAGACTACTTGCAGATTTCAATCTAGTTGACACGTGGCAGTCTAGAAACCCTACAGCTCGTGTTTATTCATGCTTCTCTGCATCCCACCACTCTATGTTCCGCATAGACCTTATATTACTTTCTAAATCACTCCTACCCAGGCTAGTAGATGCAGGATTCTCCCCTAGATCACTTTCTGACCATTGCCCGTACTGGGTTAAACTCTCTTTACAACACACCAGACCACCGGCCTTGTGGCGGTTGAACCCTTTCTGGTTAACTCTGTTTCCGGAAGATGACGACCTCACCACTGACTGGACACAATACTTTGAGAATAATGAGGGTTCCACATCGTAACAAATAGTCTGGGAAACATTTAAGAAACATGCACGCATGACACTTACAGCACGCATTAATAGACTAAAACGCACCTCTGAAGTAGCTATGGACATAGCTACTGAGCGTCTGCTTTCAGCAGAGAGGGCATTTTCGGAAGACCCCACTCCAGATAGGGCAGATAATCTTAAATTGTGCTCTAGGGCCATAGATCAACTACTATATGAACTATATGAAAAATCTAAACGTAAACTTTTTTTCATCGGCAAAAGTCATTTGAACATGGGGAGAGAGCTGGGAAGTTGCTGGCTTATCTTGTGCATTGTGAGGAGAGACCTCCGGTGGTGATTTCGCTCTGCTCTCCTAATAATGCATTATTAACAGAACCTACTCAGGTAACGACACTATTCCAAGACTTTTTCACTGCCTTATACACCACCAAACCCCCGAGTGATGATGCCTTAATGGAGTCATTCCTGGATAAACTACCAATTCCCCAACTAACTGAGGCCCAGATGAAGGAACCAGAGGCCCCACTGACAACAGATGAAATTTTCAAAGCCATAGCGGAATTCCCCAGATCCAAAAGTCTGCCTGTGGAGTTCTACTCCACCTATTCGGAACTATTAGTCCCCAGATTACTGACACTGTATAACTCCATATTTTATGAATCTGAACTCCCATCATCCATGAGGGAGGCTACAATAGTGTTAATTCCCAAACCTGGCAAAGACCCGCAACTCCCAGGGTCCTATTGCCCCATCTCTCTGCTCCAGGTAGATGTAAAGATACTGGCAAAGGTGCTCACTATACGCCTCAATTCAGTTATCTTAATGCGTATTACCTTGCAGCCCAACTGTCACAAATCTTTCATATCGATAAAGTAGATAGGAAAAGATTTCTCTATTATTTATGCCCAAGGTGGATACAGTTGACCCTAGATCATCTGGTGGCAATAACAGGTACTGGAGGAGGGGAGAGCCAAATGAATGATCGTCGGTCCCTATTATACCAATATAGAAAAGTTTGGGCTCTGGTCTCGGACAAGCTACATATTGAATCACCACATAATTATACTTCCTTATGGCACAATGAGTCACTCTCCGAGTTCAGGCTCATACAAGACAGTGGAGTGTGGAGTTCTAGAGCAATAGTCTACTTATCTCACATTACCCATGATGGGAAAATGAAGCCTTTTGATACTCTAAAATCTGAATTTGCACTACCAAATCAAATGTTCTTCAGGTATATACAACTAAGGCACGCCTTTCACGCACAATACCCCTTAGATGATCTTGCTTTAAATGATAATCCCTTAATGGCAGCCATAAAATATCCAGACCCTAAGAAACTGATCTCTCAATTCCACACTATGTTAACACTTCCACAAGCAACCACATAGGCATAAGATTTGAAATCCAGATGGGAGGGGGAGGTAGGTCTCTTAGAAGATGCCGAATGGAGTGATGCTCTAGATACATGCAAATTAGTATCCCCCAAGTTATCGGACCGACTCACCCAAATCTTTATCACACACAGAGCATACCTCACGCCGCTTATGGTTTCTAGATACTTAAGCAGCCAATTCGCCAACTGTCCAATGTGTGGCCAAGCAGTGGGCACCTTTTTCCATTTACTGTGGCACTGCCCTAAAATCCAAACATTTTGGGCTCAGGTGGTGCGGATTTTACACGACACAATGGGCTCCCCTATTATGCTTCAACCATAACCTTGTCTTCTCTGAATTTTTCCTGACCCAGAATTCAATAAATTCATTAAAATATTTTTGCATGAAACACTTTTCTCTGCCTGTAAGGTAATAGCTAGAGTCTGGATGAGACCCAATCCACCAGAGTTCTCACAATGGCTGATAGAAGTCAATAATGTTTTGCCATATAAGAAACCAGATATCGGGGCGTGGCCTGGACGGAGACCAAGATGGCAGCATAAGCCGAGAGCTCCTGCGATCCGGGGAACGAATCTAGCCTTTAGGGGAACCTACGCATTGCCAACATCATGAGCAGATCCACCCGGAGCTCCTCGACATCCCGCGCAACCATCGACTCAGGTACGCAGCTGAGTAGGAACATACCGGACATATTCCGGACCCAGCGCTTGGTTGCACACGCGGCCTCACAGGCCCCAACCCCGTCCTCGCCTAGCATGGAACCCGACACTCCGCTGCCTGGTAGTTCCGCCGCAACTGCAGGGCGAACTCACCCCCCAAGTCTGTTTGACTTAGAAACAGTGGCCGCAGACATTAAAAATACTGTCACAACGGCGATCGCTGATCTTAAAGCCGAAATACATGCAGTGGCACACAGGATTGATGAGGTGGAACAAACCTCTCAGACACACGCTGCCGCCATTCGACAAGTGCACACTGCCTTTGACTCCCAGCTCTCCCAGCTTCTGGACTTACACAGGCATGTCGAAGACCTCGACAACCGCGGTCGGAGGCATAATATTAGAGTGAGAGGGGTACCTGAGGCCATAGAACCAGGGGCATTGCAACAAACCATCTGCACTATCTTTAATGAATTGATTGATCGCCCAGCAGACTCTCCTATAGAAATGGAAAGAGCCCACCGAGCCCTGCGCCCTGTACCCCGTGAAAATGAACCACCAAGGGATATAATATGTTGTGTAGTCAACTTCCCACTGAAAGAGGAGATACTTCGCAAAGCCAGGGAAAGAGGCCGCATCCTCCATAATGGCGCGGAAATTAAGCTTTTTCAGGATCTTTCACAAATAACACTCCAGCATAGACGAGCACTACGCCCCCTTCTGGACGTCCTAAGAGCCAGGAATATCCAATACCGCTGGAAATTCCCCTTTGGGCTGTCAGCATCCACCAGAGGTCGCTCTGCGCTCCTCCGCACACCGGATGACTTGCTGGGTTTCTGCGATCAACTCGACCTTCCGCACGTTGAACTTCCAGAATGGTACGCCGCCTTCTTCCCCTCTGAACCCTGGCTTCCGGTTTCGCTACACCCATCTCCAAAGGCCCAACGCCACAGATCCCGCAGATACAGAGCTGACCAACCTAACTTGGGAAATCACACCTCACGCCGTGATCAACATCAACGCAGCCCGGGATCCCCATCTACACCATCCAGGAGGAGGGATCGTATGGATGCCTAACTCACCTTACTCCCTGTTCACCAGATGCCGCCGCCTGACTCCCTGCCCTTCACACCAGCCTCCAACTTCTCTGTGAAAATGCTCGACAACATCACCCGATGGAGGTTTCGATCCACTTGCCGAATAATTACCTTGTAAGAGTCTGGGACGTTGCTCTGAGTCACTCTTACACCGCAATTGAATACCCCCAAAATCACAGTGTGAGTGCCCGGGACCCCCGTCTGCATCACCCAGGAGCTGAGACAGACGCCTTCTGGATGCTTAATATACCTTATCTCCTGTCCACCGGATGACGCCGCCTGATTCCTATCCTCACTGTCCCCTGCACCAGCCTCCAATCTCTATGTGAAAATGCCTGGCTACTCTACTCGATGGAGGCCACGATCCATCGATCGGATAAACACCATGTAAGGTAAACAGCACTGAAGCCTCTCTACCCATCCTTTCTCGAAGTCCACACCATCTTCTACATTGCCTTTGTTGACACTCTCAACTCATTGCGGACTACGGGGGGGGGGGTGGGTTTTGGAGGGGGGTTTTGTTTGGGGGGATTTTTTTGTTTTTTTTTTTTTTTTTTTTGTTTTTTTTTTTTTTTTTTTCTCTCTTCTCAAAGACTCTATAAGCATATAAGAACTGTGAGGGTGTTCTCTTCGTTTTCTTTTTTAGCCCTCTGTTTTCATGCATAGAGTTATATAAGAACTCCTGTCATTGCTTAGTTCAGCTAATGTAACCTTTATTTTAGCCTCTAAGAAAACAGTTTGCCTTTCTTTGCCAGCCTGAGGCGTCACTTGAGGCCATACTTTTACCACAGGATAATGCCCCCCAAATCACAGCGGGGCTGCCGGGGCTATCCTCCTGCGCGACCCCCCTGCCTCCTCCCAGAAAGGTGGGAGGAGGGAGGACGCAGATTAGACCTGTTAATTGAATTGACTCCGCTTTGCCTGTCTTGGCAATATGTTCGGGTGTGTTTAACGCAATTGAAACCAGTTAGTTTTTTTTTTTTTTTTTTTTTTTTATATAATGGTTGCTTAGACAAGCTCTGCTCTCCCTCACTCCTCGGTGTAGAGGGGGAGAGGGGAAAAGAACCCCACCCGACGTCTCAGGCTCTCAAATAATCTCAAATAATCTCAAATAATCACAGGCTGCAGCTGATTTTATTCTTTTGCCCCCCCTGATTACGGCTTCTTACTGCAGATGGGTTATGGTAATCAGCGGCGGCACTGGACACATATGTTTGCTATGTTACACTCACCTCAGTTGTAGCACAAAGAGCTCATAACAATTTGGCTCTAGAATGCACTTTAGTTATTGAGTTTTGGTTTTTGCACTAGTGGTAGGTTCCCCACTACACTCACCCTACGTTAAACAATGATATCTACTCTTTCCCCGGATCGCAACCTCTCTGAGGTCGTCGTCCATTCTTGCGTACCCACACAGCGATCCCCTTGGGATTTTTTGCTGACCCTCCAGACTTTCCTTTTCCTAAGGTGGCTTGGTTAGCCTAATTCCACCTCTGGTTGTTCTTTATTTTGTCCCTTCTCTATTCTTCTTCTTTCCTCTTTTTCCCAACTTACCTTTTTCTGACACCTCCCCCGTCCCCTTCCTTAGCCTCTTCTCTTCTTCTCGTCGCCCCTCTCTCCTCTTCCCTCCCCCCCCCCCCCCCCTTAATTTTTTTTTTTTTTTTTTTTTTTTTTTTTTTTTCTTTCTTTCCTCGACTGGGTCCGCCCCTGTCTCTCCTAGTACCTCCCCCGCACCGCGCACTCACTTATCCAATATTATCAGACCCAAGCCATGTCTTCCCTGACGTTGAAATGCCTATCCCTAAACGTGAAGGGCCTGAATTTACCAGAGAAAAGGTCACAAGTATTATCCTCTCTCACCACACATAGGGCACACTTCATATTTCTGCAGGAGACCCATTTTCGCTCCGACGCCATACCTAAGCTGTCTAATCACATCTACCGGACTGCGTTTCACTCCACCAATCCCGAGTCTAAGACTAAGGGCGTTTCTATTCTTGTATCAAAAAACGCTAACTTCCAAATATCTGATTCACTTGTCGACCCTGATGGCAGATACATTTTCCTTAAAGGCTCCTATGCATCCACACCAATTACATTAGCCAATATTTACTGCCCAAATGACCACCAAGTCGCCTTCTTTAGGAAAATATGCGACCTCCTGACCTCCTTTAAATCGGGAATAGTACTCCTGGGAGGGGACTTTAATGTGCCCCTAAACCCCTTACTGGATTCCTCCACAGGAACATCCACTTTAACTTATAAAGCGATACGACAGATCAATCTACAACTACAATCATTGACCTTACATGACACATGGCGCACTTTATTCCCATCTGACAAGGACTATACCTTTTTTTCAGCCCCACATCAAAAATATTCTAGGATCGACTTCTTTTTTCTCTCCCAGACTGACCTCCCCCTACTCCAACAGTCCACCATAGAACCAATGTTTTTGTCTGATCACCACCCAATAACGGTGACCCTATCTTTCCCCGAACCCAATTCTAGAACGAAGACTTGGCGTCTGAATCCCTCCCTTCTCAAAGATCCCCTGGTGATGGACCATGTCCGCACGAGAATTCAACAATATTTCACGGAAAACTCGAATCCGGAGATTTCCCCAATTTCCCTCTGGGAAGCGCATAAATGCGTGATTCGAGGTGAACTAATCGCCCTTGCTACAAAAGCTAAGAAACAGAACCAAGAATATATAGATTCTCTCATCAGGACGATTGGCTCCCTTGAAACTTCCCATAAATTGACACACGCACGAGCCACCCTACAGGAACTAACACACACCCGAGCTTTGCTCTTAGAAGAACTGGGCAAACGCTCTAGGAGACGATACATCCTCGGCCAGAGGATTTTCTATGAACAGGGCAACAAGTGCGGCCGTCTACTGGCGCGCACAGTCCAAAATTCAAAACTGTCCTCCACAATCCATCATTTACGTAACCCTAGGGGAGAGCTTCTAAACAAGAATGCTGACATTGCCAAAGAATTTGAAAGGTTCTATCAAAAACTTTACAATTTACAACCCACCAATACCCCACGGAACAATACTGAATCCCGCACCGCAAATATCAAAGAGTTTCTCTCCAACTACAGTCCTAAACCACTATCTACCCAACAGTCCCGTGACCTGGATGGCCCTATATCAGCGTCGGAACTAGATACAGCTATGAAACAAATGAAAACGGGTAAAGCCCCTGGTCCAGATGGTTTTTCCCTCCAATATTATAAAGCCTTCATTGACTCCCTAGCTCCTAAACTTCTGGACACGTTTAATGCCCTCTCAAACCCCCAAACTAAATCTGATAGAATGCTAGCTGCGCACATAGCGGTGATTCCCAAGGAGGGCAAAGACGCTTCCTTAGTCGCAAACTACCGACCGATATCTTTATTAAATGTGGATATTAAAATTTACGCGAAAATCTTAGCAAATAGACTACTTCCACTGATACCTGACCTCATATCTTTAGATCAAGTCGGCTTCGTCCCTGGACGGGAAGCTAGGGACAACATCATCCGCACACTGAATTTACATCACTGGCTCACGTCTTCCAATACACAAGGACTTTTTCTCTCACTTGATGCGGAGAAGGCGTTCGACAGAGTGGCCTGGGACTACATGCAGGAGGTGCTCACTGCCATAGGCTTGGGGACCCGCATGCTATCATTTATTATGGCCCTGTACAAGGGCCCCTCTGCAGTGGTAAAAGTCAATGGCCACCTGTCGGACGCCTTCCCCATCAGTAACGGCACACGCCAGGGATGTCCACTCTCACCACTGATATACGTCTTAACCCTGGAACCTTTTCTCAACAGATTGAGAAGCAACCCAAATATCCAGGGGATCACTGTGAAGAACAGAGAATTTAAGGTCGCTGCTTTCGCAGACGACATTTTGCTCTCCCTGCAACAGCCCCACATCTCTCTACCCAATCTCCTCAAAGATATTGAATACTTTGGTACCTTATCAAACCTCAAAATTAATTATACCAAATCACAGGCCCTAAATGTCTCCCTCCCTTCTCAGACAGTGACACATTGCCAAGACTCATTCCCGTTTCAATGGGAACATGTTGCACTCACATACCTAGGAATTCGAATCCCCACCCACCTGTCAGATCTTTATTCAAAAAATTTCCTCCCACTCCTCCTTCAGACACAAAAACACCTTAAGGACTGGAAAGGCCTAAATGTCTCCTGGTTCGGACGCTCTGCCCTAATCAAAATGATAATCCTACCTCGCTTTCTTTATCTTATGCAATCGATCCCTATATCCCTACCAGCAAGTTTCTTTAAATCCTACCGGAAGGCATGCTCTGCTTTCCTTTGGAAGGACTCTCCACCTCGCATTAAATACTCCAGACTCACACTAGCTAAATCTAAAGGAGGAATAGGCCTACCTGACCTCCAAAAATATTACTCCGCTTGCCATCTCACAAGGATCGCTGACTGGAACATCCATGCCTCTAAAAAGACATGGGTCTTCCTAGAGAGATCATTCTCGTCAGGTCCCTTACACCTTCTCCCATGGTTATCCCCTCGGAATTGGCCCCATACCCTCTTAACCCACCCCCTTATACACTCTACACTTCTGACTTTTAGAAAGACCATGATGGGCGGCTCAGCTACCCCTCCCCCGGGCCCTCTAACTACTCTCCGGGGGAACCCTGACTTTCCACCGGGGAACTCTGCAGACTTTTTAAGTAAGGAGTGGCCATTCGAAGACGTCCTAGCTCTTCAATTCTACTCAAATGAGAAGCCCATACCCTTTGAAACTTTAAAATCTAACACCAAGACGCTCTCATTTTCCTTTTGGACTTATAGACAAATCCGTCATTTCCTCACAACTCACACCAGTCAGCCGAACTGGACTCGACAACTCTCACCCTTTGAAGCCTTATGCCATCGTAAACAGCCGCAAAGACACTTAATCTCCCTCTTGTATACCTTCCTTTCAGAAACCCCAACGCAGACCCCTGCCCCCTCACAGGTTTCCTGGAGTAGAGACCTTCAAAGATCTCTTTCCACAGAGGACTGGAACACTATATATGAATACGCACATAAGGGCTCTTTGAACGTTGCCATCCAAGAAAATGGCTACAAGGTGATCACAAAATGGTATAGGACTCCGTCACGCATCCACAAATTTTCCCCTAATACTTCTGATACCTGCTGGAGATGTGGGTTGGGAGTGGGAACTATGCTTCATGTGTGGTGGGACTGCGTGAACATTCAACCCTTTTGGAGGGAGGTTCACGGTCTCATCTCACATATCACTACCTACACCTTGGACTACACCCCGTCCCAGTTTCTCCTACACCTCACATCACTATCCAAAAGAGATTACTACAAATCACTACCGATGCATATGGTTAACGCCGCCAGGCTTTGTATTCCCAGACATTGGCGCTCCACCAATACTCCAACAGTCAGGGAGTGGTTTGCACGGATCTCCTCTATAAAAGAAATGGAGGAACTAATCTTTACCTCTCAAGACAGGATGCATAAATTTTCAACCACATGGGCATGCTGGTCTCATTTTGTTACTACTGATCTATACCAACAGTACGTATCGTAAAAGATACCTGTAGAGTATGCAACGTCTCAATCGACACTTTCTGCGGGGGGGGAGGCAGGTGCGGACCCACTCATCCTTTCCCCCCTCACTTCCTTCATCCTTACTCCCCACCTAATAATTATCCCCCTTTCGCCCCCCCCCTTCCCCCCCCCCTTTTTTTTTTTTTTTTTTTTTTTTTTTTTTTTTTGCCGTTCCTCTTCCCCTTCTCTCTTCTCTTTCTCCTTGCTCTTTCTCTTTCCCTTTTTATCTCTCCTTATTCTCTTTTATCCCAAATCGACACTTAGTTCTCATCCTGTCAAGATACATTGTACTCTAGTTGATGAACTTATTTAAGTGACTGATCCCTGCCCTTCCCGCAGTCCAACCGGGGGGGGAGGGACAATAGAAATGAAGATCCTCTACCTACCTACGCTTAAAGACAATTTTAAGTTTCAGTAATGTTCACTTATTTTCAGCTAGGAACTTTCTGTTGTATCGTGACATACCTGCTCTGTATATGATTCTGTTAAACGATGTGTTGTGACAATACCTTTGTCCTGTATGTCTTGCCTTACTTTTTTTTGAAATAAAAAACTTTTTGTGGAAAAAAAAAAAAAAAGAAACCAGATATATTCTCATAGAGGATGCCCCTCTAAATACGATAAGATATGGGAGAGGTGGCTCAAATCACCTGAAACCTGCACTAGATAGTGTTTAATATAATATGCTTTACAGATCCTACTCTTAGTATTCATTTCACTTTTGCCCATATCTCTCTCTCCACCCTACAAAATGTGCCTGCTTGAGGAGAATAGAGCCAAATTCGACATAAACTACATGTAATATAGATGGGACCAACTGTGCATGGTACTGATGCTTATGTCTTACATTAATGTATACAACAATAAGGGATGTTGTTATATGCTCCGTATACATAATAATGTCTATTTCGATTGATGTCTGTCACAATGGCCTATTGTATGTTTTTTCCCTTATTTGTTCAATAAAAGACTTTATAAGGAAAAAAAAAAGGAACATTCATAAATAGATGAGCTAAGCATGCTCTCCCCACATGTCAGCATGTTTATTGTCAGTATATGTGCATGCAGAACACTTGATTGGCTCCTAGAGCTGCCCTGCCCTCTCTTAAGTCTTCACAGAGGAGTAAAAGAGAGTGAAAATGTAAGTACTAACAAGTTGCATTTAAAAATTAATTTAATGATTTTCAATAAAAAAATGCATGTAATGGTTTCCAATACATACTGTACCTAATTGCATCAGTTGGCTTGGTTTTATATCTGCCTAAACATAAGTCATAAAATAAAATTAGGCTAGTTTAAAGTAGCCAATAAAAAAGAAACAACCAAAAAGATGCATCCTGTTTTTCTGATTAATTTCCTGTATCAAAGTTTGTGGCATTTATGTAAATAATCTTCTGGGCAAAAAATCATATAAATGTTTTCATTTGTCAATTTGCAGTTTATTTACATTTTAATATTCTGCAGACTTGTACAAAAACCTACAAAAGTCTTAAAAATAATGAAAAAAATAATAATGTTCCACAAATATTCATAATGTTCTATAATTTTAGTATCATTCCTTGGCAGACCTTGTTATGAAGTTTATCTGTGCTGTGCACAGTGTTTTTTTTTTTTTTTTTTTTTTTTACCTTCAAGCTAAAAGAGTTTTCAGTAGAACATTGCCATCACCTAAATGTAAAGGTGACAGTGTACATCTGTTTAACCAACTATTTAATTTAATGTCAAGTTCCTCCCTATGGCAACATGACCATGTCAGTTTCACAATCTGCTTCCTGCGTATATACACCTGTCTGGTTACAAAGCCGTTGATAAATAGAAATCTCCACTGAGGATTTGTTAAAACTGGTCGCTAAATTCTTTTCTTGCATTTTAATAAGGAAATCTGGCAAATAAAAATCTTAAATAGATGCAAACCTACTTCCGAACTCACTGATGAAATAATTAGTCCCACCACTTACATATTATAATTCTGCATTTCCTGATAATTAGAGGGCCAATAAAACCTTGAATACACATGAACAAACTAACTAAATCAAAAGCAATGTAGAGGTTTACATACCCGTAAAGAAATTTACTGTATATGACATGCACAAATTTAATTATAACTTAAAATAATGGAAAAAAAAACATTATGTACATTGTTTCATGTTTTGTTTTAGATGTGCCATTAGGAAGAAAATAGTTTCATAAAATGTTTGATCTGTAGGCCATATGAAGCCTGTTTTCGACAATAGGTCATATCAGTGCTTTCTTGCAATGGTTACTAGGGATGGGCAAACGGTTCAGCCTGAGCATAAGTTCAGGCCGAACTTTGGTTGTTCGGACATTTGGTGAACAATGAACATTATATGGTGTTTGTGGCAAATTCAAAAGCCGCGGAACCCCGTTAAAGTCTATGGGACACTAACATGAAAAAACAAAAGTGCTCATTTTAAAGGCTTATATGCAAGTTATTGTCATTAAAAGTGTTTGGGGACCTGGGTCCTGCCCCAGAGGATATGTATCAATGCAAAAAAAAGTTTTAAAAATGGCTGTTTTTTTCAGGAGCAGTGATTTTAATAATACATAAAGTGAAACAATAAAAATGAAATATTCCTTTAAATATTGTGCCTGGGGGGTGTCTATAGTATGCCTGTAAAGTGGCACAGTTTTCCCATGTTTAGAACAGTGCCACAGCAAAATGACATTTCCAAAGGAAAAAAAAGTAATTTAAAACTGATCCAGACTGTAATGAATCTTGTCAGATCTCAGCAATATAGATAAAACTGATTGAAAAAATGGCATGGGTCCCCCCCCAGTACATTACCAGGCCCTTTGGATCTGGTATAAATATTAAGGGAAACCCTGCACCAAAATTTTTTAAAAAATGGGGTAGGGGTCCTCCCCAAAATCCATACCAGACCCTTATCCAAGCACGCAACCTGGCAGACCACAGGAAAAGAGGGGGGGACGAGAGAGCGGCCCCCCTTCTCAACCGTACCAGGCCACATGCCCTCAACATGGGAAGGGTGCTTTGGGGTCCCCTCAATGACAGCTGTTATATAGCTGAGGGTGGGGACACTTGGTGACGGTACCGGTTACCACTCGGTAAAAAAAAGAAAGAAACGTCACTCAGTGGGAGCCTCCCATGGAGGCCGAGCTGTTGCGGCTTTTTTTTTCTTTTTTCAGTCTGTCGGGCAGCGTGAGATGGATCTACATCGCGGGACATTTTTTTTTTTTTTCATTTTTTTAATAAAGGACTTGTCCCAAAGTGTCTCTTGTCTTTTTTACTATTTTTGACGCTTTTTTGTGAAATGGTAGGGGTACAATGTACCCGTTACCAATTCACATAGGGGGGGCCGGGATCTGGGGGTCCCCTTGTTAAAGGGGGTTTCCAGATTCTGATAAGCCCCCACAACCACTAGGCAAGGGTTGTGGGGATGAGGTCCTTGTTCCCATCAACATGGGGACAAGGTGCTTTGGGGACCCCAAAGCATCCTCCCCATGTTGAGGGCATGTGGCCTGGTACCCTTATCCAAGAACGCAACCTGGCAGACCACAGGAAAAGAGGGGGGGACGAGAGAGTGGCCCCCCTTCTGAACCGTACCAGGCCACATGCCCTCAACATGGGGAGGGTGCTTTGGGGTCCCCTCAATGACAGCTGTTATATAGCTGAGGGCGGGGCCACTTGGTGACGGTACCGGTTACCACTCGGTAAAAAAAAGAAAGAAGCGTCACTCAGCGGGAGCCTCCCATGGAGGCCGAGCTGTTGCGGCTTTTTTTTTCTTTTTTCAGTCTGTCGGGCGGCGTGAGATGGATCTACATCGCGGGACATTTTTATTTTTTTTCATTTTTTAATAAAGGACTTGTCCCAAAGTGTCTCCTGTCTTTTTTACTATTTTTGACGCTTTTTTGTGAAATGGTAGGGGTACAATGTACCCGTTACCAATTCACATGGGGGGGGCGGGATCTGGGGGTCCCCTTGTTAAAGGGGGTTTCCAGATTCTGATAAGCCCCCACAACCACTAGGCAAGGGTTGTGGGGATGAGGTCCTTGTTCCCATCAACATGGGGACAAGGTGCTTTGGGGACCCCAAAGCATCCTCCCCATGTTGAAGGCATGTGGCCTGGTACGGTTCAGGAGTGGGGCGCTCTCTCGCCCCCCTCTTTTCCTGCAGCCTGCCAGATTGCGTGCTTGAATAGGGGTCTGGTATGGATTTTGGGGGGACCCCTACACCATTTTTTTTAATTTGGCACAGGGTTCCCCTTAATATCCATAGCAGACCTGAATGGCCTGGTATGGATTTTGGGTGGACCCCCACATTACATTTTTTGGTCCGGGGTTCCCCTTAATATTCATACCAGACCCAAAGGGCCTGGTAATGGACTGGGGAGGGAACCCATGATGTTTTTTTCAATGAGTTTTATCTATATTGCCGAGACCCGACAATTTATTACAGCTGCGATCAGTTTTTAAATGACTTTTTTTCCTTTAGAAATGTCGCCGTGGTACTGTTCTAAACACGAGAAAACTGCACCACTTTACAGGCATACTATAGACACCCCCAGGCACAATATTTAAAGGAATATTTCATTTTTATTGTTTCACTTTAAGCATTATTAAAATCACTGCTCCTGAAAAAACTGACTTTTGTAAAACTTTATTTTTCTTTGATACATGTCCCCTGGGGCAGGACCCGGGTCCCCAAACACTTTTTATGACAATAACTTGCATATAAGCCTTCAAAATGAGCATTTTTGATTTTTCATGTTTGTGTCCCATAGTCTTTAACAGTGTTTGTGTGTTCATCCGCATTATTTGCCTGTTCGCAAGTTCTGGTGCGAACCGAACCGGGGGGGTGTTCAGCTCATCCTTTATGGTTACTACAGGTACATGAGATGTAATGGGGTTTATTTATTAAAGTCGAATGAGATGTTCACTTTGCAAGGAAATTTGCCTCAGAGTTTAGTAAATGTGGTGAAATTTCACTTTGCAAACCCTACCTCATATGATAAGAAAATTAACAAAAAAAATGAATTTTTGTTGCACATGATTAGAAAATGGACGTCAGCAGAGCTCCACCTCATTCACTAAGCTCTGCTGATAATATGTCCTATTATCACACCAATTGACATTATTTAATAAGGTTGTGTGAAAAGCAGCATAACATATTGGCATATTTATAAAGCAGAAAACCTGACATTTAGCAAACATTCTCTGTAGTGACTCTTCCAGGTGCATGTGTTTTAAATGACAGTAATTTATTCTTCAGCAGAGAATATTAGGTGAAAGTCATATTCATTGCTTTATCAATGGTAATCAACTTTTCTTGTTCTTAGCATAGGAACCTTAATTTGAGTGTTTTTACTTAATTTTAAATTTTGTCATTGCAATGATATTCCCTGATATGGTTACCTTTGAATGTAGTGGAAAATGTTTATAATTTCTCTCTGTAACTAAGATTTGGAGAGTTTCTTTTATATATTTCTTTTACATCAGAACAATAATTCAGGCAAAATTGGGTCAGTAGGACAAAAAGGCACATACAGTAATGTAAATAAGATAGAAGCTGTAAACCATTCTAAAATATATATATTTTTTTTTATTGTTGTTAATGTCTCTATTGGATATTTTTTCCATTACTTCCTGCCTCCCTGATTCCCTGGTCATTGGGGACTTCAGCAACAGAAAAACATGACAGAGGCTCTGAACCTCCCCTAATTTATTCAAAACAACAAAAAAAGTTTTGATGGAATTGAGCACTCACTTCTTCCCATCCACATGTGTAGGTCAACATTTCTATACTGTACTGAGGAAATGTTTCTCTGGAACTAGGAGCCTGCAGCAATAACTTTCTGACTAATTACTCTCAGTAGCTCGATTGGTTAGTGATAGAAAAAACCTTACCGGCTCAGCTGTTATTGTGCCTTACACAGAACCAATGGTAATGGCAGTTGGTTCAGGGTATTGAAGTGAAAGTAATACAAAAAATATTTTAAATAAAAAAGTAAACATCTCTTAACATTTACATCTCTGACAATTCTCTTCATTCACCCCCTTCACCTTTCAAAGAAGATTTATGTTTCTACTTTAGTATTATTTTTTTGCTTTAATTCAGGCAAAATATGCTCCCTTTGAGTGCCTACAGATTGTCCCCTTTCTTAACCTGAACTCTAAGATCTTATGAAAATAATATTGGAAAGCATAAGGTTTGCTAGGGCCACTGGAGTTTCTACCATATATTTAACTGGGTTTGACAAGTATAAAGCATTACAACTGTGTATCCCTTGCTCAATAACATGGGGGAAGGTATCTGGGGGATCCCCATATTTTTAAAGGGGGCATCCATATTCTGATAGGTTCCTTTTCCTCACATCACCAGCCAAGGTTGTGGGGAAGAGGCCTTTTTTCTTATCAACACCTATGTTGAGGGTATGTTTCCTGGTATGGTTTAGTAGGTAGTTTGTGTCCCCCCCCCCCCGGCCTGCATGCTGGAATTACCTATACGAGATTTAACTGTGCAATGTGCATTTTGTGGAGACTCTATGCTAGTAAATTTGTTTGTAGGGCGATGGGTCTGTTTGCCATTTCTTTTTAAATAGAAGCCAGGAGGGAAATGTCATTTGCCAGCAATTAAAAGAAAAAAAAAACTTTGTGAATGTCAATTATTTGATAAAAAATCACTGCTCCCAGCCAAGTTAAAATGATTTAAAACTTTTTTTGCACTGCTACATGGTGTCAAGGGCAGTACACCCCACCCCTTTCCCCATGCTTTTGACATCCCATTACCTATTAGCCCAGAAATTTGAATTTTATATTTAAACTACTATTGAGTCAAATGGGGTTTGGGTTTGGCATCCAAATTTGTTTAAAGTTCCATGAACCCTGCTCAAGCTGAACCCACAGCAGTTTGGCCAATCCCTATTGGTGAATTTAAAGAATTTGTGAACACACTGCAGCAAAAGTATATTTTAATACAGGATATAATATGTATTAATCATAATCACAGTTAGCACTGTGAAAAACAAAATGTTTGGTTCCTTTCTATAGTCAACTGATCTCAGAGCTTTCCTTGACATCAGTCTTCCTAATAATGATGGCACGTCTGATTAGGTACATTCCCCAGCTTTGTGCATTGCAGTCCCTTATCTCCAGACTGCACATCTCAACAACATTAGTCAGTATGTTGCACAACCTGAATCCAACTGCCATCTCTATTCCCCTTGCTGGCCAGCCCCTCTATTTTCAAGTCCTGACAGCTTCCCTCTAACTCACATACTTCAACAACCTGATCTGAGGCCTGGGCTTTCATCTCTCCCCCATTTCTAATCTCCTGCTAGCCAGCTGCTCGCTTCAGGTCCTAGAAGCTGCTCTCCTCTACCCCCCACTGACGCCATGCCTGATGCTGGGAGTCAGTAATGTTAGCTGTCAGCTACCTGCACTGTGGGAAGACTCCTTAAAATGTATGACTGTCCCCTAATGTATCCTCTGCTGTGTAGGCTGAAGAATGATCTCTGCTTCATAAGGTGCATTATTAAGAGAAACTATGAGCAGATCATTGGGAAACATATATTTATTTGTGACTTTCAACTGCTTCCTGACTGCCCATTGGAGGGCTTGTATGTAAGCAGGTGGGTCACATACAGAAAGGAAGTATATTCCCTACCGGTGTGCACTGCACTTTTGACAGGTAGGCTCCTGCTAGGAGCCTTTGTCACCCATCACAGTAGGGCTTGGGGAGATGGGTGGCAGCGATAAGTACTGACAACAGGAGATCGAGGACAATGCATGGCATCCAGTATTTCTTAAATCAGGGCTTGGCAGAAGCTATGGCACAAAATTGACTACAGGACATACAGGCATGCTGTACTGTGACACAACATCCTGTATCTCCTAGCCTCCTAGCGAGAATCTCAGGGACACAAACTGACCATGTCAGCACGAATTTGTTTCCATGCTTGGTGTGGTCAGTTTGAAACAGGAACTATAGGGAGCTGGCAGGATCACCAGGTATTTAACAACAATAAAAAAAAGTTAAAGGTCACATTCACCAACAAGTAGATGAATAACCAAACAGATATACATTTTTTTTATTTTTGGGGTAACATACACTTTAAAAATATCTGTACAGTATGTACTTCAAGCTTGTTTACTGTGTAAAAAATGAAAACACTATACCTGTAGTGGAGTAGTCTAAAGCATGGGTCTCCTAACTTTCTAAGCAAGGCGCCAGATTACTGTCCTTCAGTCTTTGGGCGGGGGGCAAGGGGACAGCCTTTGGCCAGTGGGAGTAGAAAATGCCCCAGCATAAGTGCACCTTCATTGGTTTTAATGGGAGGAATAGTGCCAACTTGTCGTATCAAAGGAAGAATTGTGACCCATTTATTGTGTTAGTAGGAGGAATGTGGCCATGATTGGTGTCAGTGAAATAGTGCCCCAAGGGTCAGATAAAGGAAAGCAAAGGGCCACATACGACCCCAGGCTGCAGTTTGGAGACCACTGATCTAAAGGATAAATTGGATCCCTAAGCATGTGAACATGTTTTAAGGTTCAATTTTTCTTTTTCCTGGAATGTACCTTTAATCCTTTAATTATGTGATTGTTTCTAGCTAATATGTTCGCATCTACTAAAATGGGTAACGAATGGCCACTTTTACTAAATAACAGATTTGCTTTCTTCCTTGTACAATATGCTCTTGATTGCCAAACCAACACAATGCTTATATTAACTAAGATAAGTAAATTAAATTGTGATTACAATGTAGGTTTCTTTAGTGTCTTACTGTTTTAAATCTGTGAGGATTTTCTGATTGATTATATGCTTTCGCTCTTGCATCTTTGTGATAAGATAATAGATATGTATTGTAATTTACAAGTTTAATATAGTGAATGGTGGTAATACTAACACAACCTTGTACAATGTTCACTTGAAATATATTTATATAAAGAATAACTATAGGCAAAACTTTTTTTTTTTTTGGTTTTGGACAGAGTGATCGATTAGAACACCTATTAGGTTTTTTTTTCTTGTTGTCTTTGCCCCGTTAGGGAGATTCACCCTCTTTATTTGTCCTGTTTTCCATTATCATTGAAAGTAAAAGAAAATCCAAAATTTTGGGTTGTCCCCAGAAAAGTAATAGAGGAAATCTTCCAACTGGGATGTTAGTTCTGGTGACCTGGGGGCCCCAAGAGATTCTCTTAATTTGCATGGATTTCCTCTTACTTCCTGTTTTATCTATGGGACAGGAAGTGAAGGTAAATCCCCCCAATGGGACACACATGGCAATAAAAAAAAGCTGACAGGGGTTATAACCTTCCCTTACTCTATCCAAAATGAAAAGAATAGTTTTGGCTTTAGTTCTACTTTAAAAAATGGGTCTAAAATGAATGCTTTGACCTTTATTGTGCTGGCTTTGGACATCATCGTAGAAAATGTCTTAAACAACAACTGACAATGCTGAAATATGTTCACCAATTAGATTTATAGTTCCTGTGGCAGTGCAATTCCCCACCAGGGTGATGTTAACCCAGGATTCTCAACCAGACAAGTTGAGGGGCTCCAGGGGGTTTGCTTAATTCAGAGGAAACTGGATTTTCCATTCCTCATTGCTTAGAAAAATCAATTTTGGGACCTGGAGCCTGAAAATTTCTTAGAGATCTAGGTGGGATGAAATCTCCAATCCTGGGTCCAAGTTTTTGGAACAACCAGAAAACTAGTTGGTCGGGTGTGCACTGGGCTTTAGTAGTGACCTAACCTTAGTTGTGGGCTTACCCCGGCAGACAGTAGGTCTTTGCTCAGGAGTCAGGAGGGCTCAACCGAGGAGAGAGAGATGGGAGCCAGAATAGCAAGTGGCTGATAGAAATTTGGACAGTGCTGGTGAGAAAACAGTCTGTTGGAGACAGTTCCTGAAGTGGAAGGCTAGAGCGGCAGTACTGCATGTATGGAAGGTGAATGTCTATTTCTTTGCAAAAGTAAAAAGCTAAAAACCCCTGTGAGGGAACCCTGTTGTTTTTGATTTTCTGGAACTTTGACCTTTCTTTTAATAAAATTGGGCAAGAAAAGCTCTTAAAAAGAAAAAAAGCAAGTGATGGTGTCCTTTAAAGCTCTGCTATTTGATATTACTAGATCTCACATTTCATATTCTATTTAGAGATGTGAGAAGAGGGGTAGTAGTTGCAATCTGAGTGTGGGGGTTACCTCATAGATCCTGCCTACTGCCATTAAAACATCCTGATTATCTATACAGTACTCAAATCACTGCTGATTTTGCTGGTTTAAATTGAATGTCGTTTATTAAATAAGAATCAAAGTCTTTGCCAAATTTAACTTCTATAGTTGGGAACACATTCAACAGTTTAATAAAAGCCCACATAGATTATTTTTTTCACTAGAAAACAATATTCCAAGTGATAGTTACTAATCAGCATAGATTCATGAAGCACTAAAGTTGTTAAACAAATCAGCTTTGTTTTTATGAGGAAGTAAGCAAAAACTTACACAAAGGGGTGGCTGTGGATATAGCATACTTGAATTTTGCAAAAGTGGTTGACACAGTTTCCCACACTTTTCTAATTTGTAGGTTAAAGTCTATAGGCTTAGAAAACTGGCTAAAAGACTGAATTCAGTGAGTAGTGATTAATGATTCATACACGGATTAGTCTACATTTGTTAGTGGTGTATCCAAATGTTCAGGATTGTAACCCTTACTTTTAACCTATTTATACATGATATAGAATTTGGGAAGAAAAATACCATTTCAGTATTTATTGTTGACACCAAGCTATGTAAATGATAAAAGTTCTTACAAGATGTCTCTAACTTACACGCAGACGTAAATGCACTGTTTGATTGCTCAACCATATAGCAAATAAAATTCCCCCCGTTCACATCGGCACAATTTGACTTGCGATTTGACAGGTCAAATTGCATGTCAAATCGGAGCCTATTGCCGGCAATAGGTGCGTCCCAATCGGTGCAACGCCGACTTTAACATGCCATACCGATTTCCAAAAAGTAGTTCCTGCACTGCTTTTGTCGACTTTTCGGGGGTGATTTCAATAGACATCTGTGCATGAACCCGCACAGATGACTTTCAAGTCACCCCTGAACTCGGACTGAAATGTGGCTTTGAAATTGTATAAGTTCGGCTGAACGATTTCAAAGCCATGTTCAGTGTAAATGAGAGCTAAATGGTGACATTAGAAAGTCATGCATTTGGAGGCTAAAAACATCCATACATCATACATTCCAGGAGGAGTAAAATTGGTGGAGTCAATGGTCGAGAAGGATCTGGTTGTCCTGGTGGACAATAACAGCATGCAATGTCGAGCTACAGCTTCTAAAGCAAGCAAAATACTTTCTTGCATAAAAGAGGTATAGACTCCAGAGAGAGAGAGACATAAACATGCCCCTGTGCAAAGTTTTAGTAAGGCCATCATCTGGAGTAGGGATGAGCCCGATGTTCGAATCAAACGTAAGTTTGATTCGAACATCGGGTGTTCGCCTGTTCGCCGAACAGCGAACAATATGCGGTGTTCGTGGCAAATTCGAAAGCCGCCGGAACACCGTTAAAGTCTATGGGACACTATCATGAAAAATCAAAAGTGCTAATTTTAAAGGCTAATATGCAAGTTATTGTCATAAAAAGTGTTTGGGGACCCGGGTCCTGCCCCAGGGGTCATGTATCAATGCAATTTTTTTTTTTTTTTTAAACGGCCATTTTTTTAGCAGCAGTGATTTTTTTAATGCTTAAAGTGAAACAATAAAAATGAAATATTCCTTTAAATATCGTGCCTGGGGGGTGTCTATAGTATGCCTGCAAAGTGGAGCATTATTCCAGTGTTTAGAACAGTACCACAGCAAAATGACATTTCTAAAGGAAAAATTGTTTTGTAAAACTGATCGCGGCTGTAATGAATTGTCGGGTGTCGGCAATATAGATAATACTCTTTGAAAAAAAGAGCATGGGCCCCCCCCAATCCATTACCAGGCCCTTTGGGTCTGGTATGAATATTAAAGGGAACCCCGAACCAATATTTAAAAAAAAAATTGCATGGGGGTCCCTTAAAACCCCCATAAACAGGTGACCTTGCCCCCCTCTGACGTCACAGAGACTTCCGCGTGGCGTCAGAGGGGGTGGGGTCACCCATTTACATCACCGGGTGGTCCTGTCCTCAGTTATATAAGAACTGTCACAGAGAAGATGCGTCAGTCGGCAGAAACCTCCCATGGAGGTGGATCGGTTGCGGCTTTTTTTTATTATTCTTTTTAGGTCCGTCAGGCGGCGTGAACTTACATCATGGGACATTTTTATTTTTTTATGCTTTAATAAAGGATGTGTCCCAAGCTGTCTCTTGTCTTTTTTACCATTTTTGACACTTTTTTGTGAAATGGTAGGGGTACGATGTACCCCATTATCAATTCACACGGGGGGGCCGGGATCTGGGGGTCCCCTTGTTAAAGGGGGCTTCCAGATTCTGATAAGCCCCATGCCCGCATACCCCCACAACCACTGGCCAAGGGTTGGGGGATGAGGCCCTTGTCCCCATCAACGTGGGGACAAGGTGCTTTGGGCTCAGACCCCAAAACACCCTCCCCATGTTGAGGGCATGTGGCCTGGTACGGTTCAGGAGGGGGTGGCACTCTCTCTTACCCCCTCTTTTCCTGCGGCCTGCCAGGTTGCATGCTCGGATAAGGGTCTGGTATGGATTTTGGGGAGGACCCCTACGCCATTTATTTTTAAAATTTGGCGCAGGGGTCCTCTTAATTTCCATATCAGACCTGAAGGGCCTGGTATGGATTTTAGGGGGACCCCCATACAATTTTTATTTTAAATTTTGGTTTGGGATTCCCCTTAATATTTATACCAGACCCAAAGGGCCTGGTAATGGACTGGGGTACCCATGGTCTTTTTTTCAATGAGTTTTATCTATATTGCCAAGACCCGATAATTCATTACAGCTGCGATCAGTTTTAAATGACAATTTTTTCTTTAGAAATGTCATTTTGTGGGGGGCGTGGCCTGGTACAGCATGGAGTAGGATGTGCAGGACCCATGCTCCATCAATTACTCTTTCTTCACATTAATTCTGCAACTCAGCAACCTCCTGTAGCAGCCTGATATACCCCCCGGGGGCCCTCCACACAACCAGACCTGATTCCGTGGTCCTCTGACCAGACGGTGCAACGCTCCTCCACACAACGGCAGCCACAACTATAGGCCGCGGCTTCGGCCTAGTCTTCGGATGCAGCAGCCATCTTGCTCCTCCCCACCTCTCCACCAGCACTGTATCCCAGCCTCTCTGGTATCTGGATCCCTCACCGCACGCAGATCCTGTTAAACAGGCTTCCGACCGGGGGTCTGAACAGAGCAGTGCCCTCCCGCACGGTGGCAGCCCCAAATCCAGGCTGTGGCTTCAGCCTAGTCCCAGGCTCCAGCATCCATCTTGGTACTCCCGGCCTCTTCACCAGCGCTGCATCCCTCCTTTCCTGGCTTCTGCACTCAATATAGTGGATTGCCCAGCCCACACACCGCTCCCCACAACCCTCCCAGGGACTTCACAGTGCTCAAGCCTATGGACGACTCCTGCATCCTCCAGGTGAGTGGCAGCCATCTTATTACTCCCTGATGGAGACCCCCGACCTTCCCACCTCTCCTCTGCTTGATCTGGACCCCGGCTGACCATCTCAGTGCCCCAGTCTGTCAGAACACTGTCCCCACCCAAGTTTGCTGGGGGTATTCGGATCCATCGGGTGCGAGCAGCGATTGAGGCCTTGTTCTCGGTGACACGTGTGGGGGCCATCTTGCTGCTCTTGACCACCAAACTCCTCTAGTGCCCAGCTTACCCTCTGTGCTAACTCCAAAACCACTCAGCCAGCTACATCTGCCACTGCTTACTAACAGTCATGGTCCCGACGAAACCCAAGTCAGACGCGGCTGCCAAACTTGATAAGTACCGCCGACAAGATAAAGACAACCTGGAGGAGGATGGCGG
This sequence comes from Aquarana catesbeiana, assembly GCF_042186555.1. Classification (NCBI taxonomy): domain Eukaryota; kingdom Metazoa; phylum Chordata; class Amphibia; order Anura; family Ranidae; genus Aquarana; species Aquarana catesbeiana. The sequence goes on along the minus strand of NC_133332.1, from coordinate 130,248,786 downwards.
CACTGCATTGGAGGGGGGAGAGGTGGCAGGTGCGGACATGGATAGAGTGCTGGAAGCTATCTCTGCACTCCAGGCTGCCCTCATGACCAAAATCAAGGAGGTGAAGGTAGATGTCTCCCTGGTCCGACAAGACCTACATATGCTCAAGGAGTGAGTTAAGACATCTGAGACCAGACTAGAAGTGGAGGAAGCGATCCCGCTATTACAGAATACCTCTGAACGCATGCAATACCAGATCAACCAACTCCTGGCAAAGCAAGATGACATGGAGAACAGGCTTTGAAGGTGCAACCTTCACTTTATTGGCCTACCAGAGGGGACGGAGGGGAAAGACCCTACTACATTCCTGGAACAATTACTGATTACAACGTATGGCAGAGAGGCCTTCTAGGCCACGTTTGCGGTCGAAAGAGCGCACCGCATGCCCGCTAGGCTGCCACCACAAGGTGCCCCCCACGCACATTTATCGCTAAATTCCTGAATTATAAAGACCGCGACACAACGCTGCGCATGGCATGGGTGAAAGGTAATATACCCATTGGCAACGTCAAGGTAGCCATCTTCCCTGACTTTTCCACTGCAGTACAGAAGCGCAGACAAACTTCACAGAAGCCAAGAGATGCCTGCGTATCAAAAATCTTAAATACTCAATGTTATTTCCCGCACGCCTTCATGTGGAGGATGATTTGCCATGCTGTTTTCTTTGAAACCCCTGAGGACACCATCGCCTGGCTAGAGCGCCGAGATAACAGGAAAGAGAATGATTAACTCACCATATACAGCACACGGCCGTGTACGGCAACAAGGGACCACAGGCCTCTTTCCTTACAACATGAGGGACATTGTCCCACGTATCTCAGGTACTGTATATCTGTCATGTACCTGAAGGGAGACTGAATTGATGAGGTCGGCCTCTCTTGTATCCCCAGTCCAGGTCCCACTGAGAGTGAAACAGAAGGAGCCAAGGAAAAGGAGGCACACGAGTGCCTGCAGGTGGAAACCAGGAACCCTGTTGCAGGAAGTCGCAGCTGGTCGCAGGATTGTAGTTGCAGAGCAGGAAGTCGCAGCTGGTCGCAGGACTGTAGTTGCAGAGCAGGAAGTCACAGCTGGTCGCAGGACTGTAGTTGCAGAGCAGGAAGCCGCAGCTGGTCGCAGGACTGTAATTGCAGAGCAGGAAGTCGCAGCTGGTCGCAGGACTGTAGTTGCAGACATTCGGGTAGTTGTGCTGGGCCAAGCTGGGCACCAGGGCCAGGTCACAGGGATAGCCGGGTTCGTCAACAGGCAGGCAGCAGGGTACCGGAACATCAGGCAGAGATGGGTCAGATGGGAAGCTGGGTTCGTCAACAGGTGGGCAGCAGAGTACCGGAACGTCAGGTAGAGATGGGTCAGATGGGAAGCTGGGATCAGAAACCAGAGATCAGGTATAACAGAGTCCAGAGCCGGGTAAACAGGAGCCAAGGTCAGCAATGGGAATCAGGCAGAATAACACAGGTTCAAAGTAACAGGGACACAGCTGAAGACCAGTCAGAACTGATCAGTTGCTGGGGCCTTCTTTAAATAGACCCACTGGCGCCAACTGGCGCTAGGGCGCACTCTTGCGTGCACACGCGTCGCGCACACGCATGAGCATAAGCGCGCACGGGCATCTTTGGTCTCCCGTGCGCATGCGCACCAGTGCGTGCCAGGCGATTTCTGCTAGTTTCCTTACAACATCCCCTATTAAACCTGCATCTACATATCTCCCCTGAAATGGCAACTCTCTTTCTTTCTTGTGCACATCAATTGCAATGATGACACCATATGATGCCCAGCCCACCCAATCACCACAGTCAATCTGCCTTACCCATGTACATGTGCTTGTACCTTGAATGTTATGGCCGAGATGCACAAACTGCCCAGGCCACAGCTGCATACAACATTAACATTCCCCTTTACATACGGAGAACTACTACTCGGAGACACAAGTCCTACCATATGCAAGACTAACTCAGTGAAGTTTAGCTTCCCCTTGCACTGCCAGAGTGACCTGGCTTATGGGCATAGATTCAGCCTGAAATTCATTCCATTATGCCACACAAGCCTTACTACAACATGTCCTGGGAAGTTTGATCCCAGGGAAATATTTCCATACCAGCCTTTATCACTCAGGGCCCTGATTCAGGTTTTGTTTATGTCACTGTTTTACTTGAGTGTGGTGTTTGATCCACCTCACACACTAGTTTGGGTTTTGTTATGGGTATATGCCTACACCAGTTGGGGTCAGTGTTGGGCCGGGTGGGGGGGAGGGGGGATTGTTATAATAGGAGTACAATGCAACAATTATGATTGCTACCAGTTACAGAATGCAATGTTCGGTATAGTTCTGCATGACCTACTAGCTAGAGAGATTACTGACATGTGTAGGGTGAAGACCCTCTCTTGTGTGATACCGTGGTACTACATGATCAAACTCCTATTTTATCTTCACCATACTTTACCATGACTTCTCTTAAACTCCTAACGTGGTATGTTCGAGGTCTATGAGACAAAATCAAACATTCAGCTGTTCTATCATGTATTAAAAAACAGAAGGCAGACATTATAGTCCTTGTTGAGACACACATAGATGGCCGCTTACAGCGCACTCTTAAACGCCCATGGATTGGGTGGGCATATCACTCAATTTATGCAACACACACAAGAGGGGTGTCCTTGCTCATAGCCAAGTCCCTGCATTTTGAATTGTGTGATCTGAGCTCGCTATGTTTTCCTACGTGTTAAGATATATGGTGAACAGTTTTTGCTACTGGCTTATTATGTACCACCCCCATTTTGCATGACAGTCTTGACGGAGGGACTCAACTTCATGGCCCAATATCCAACAGCCCCAGTCATCTGGTTGGGAGACTTCAATGTTACCCTAAACCCCAGCCTCGACAGAGCACCACAGCCTTCCTTGACTTCTAGGCCATATACACATACTAGGTTTGCCAGACTGATCTCAAACTTCAATCTGGCGGATTCATTGAGGACTAAACATCCGACCACCAGGGCATACTCATGCTTCTCCTCCATCCACAACACAATGTCCCATATAGACTTTATCCTACTTTCACAGATACTGGTACCTAGACTACTAGAAGCAGACTTTTGCCCCAAACTGTTGGTGGACCATAGTCCATATTGGATCACATTGAATATCCCTTTAACTAAACCACCCAGGACATGGAGACTCAACCCTTTTTGGCTCTTATTGTTCCCAGATAATGGCCAGATAGATGATGAACGGAAAAAATACTTTCAGGTAAATGCTCACTCTGCCTCATTTGCGAACATATGGGACTCATTCAAATTACATGCGAGGGCCACTCTGACATTCCAAATTAATAAACTAAAATCAGCCACAGTGGAGAAGACAGACAGGGTACTGGAGGAACTCTCACTTGCGGAATGTCAGTATGAGGCTGATCCCTCTCCTGACAAGGCCTCCCGCCTTAAACTACAATCCAGGGTAGTTAATCAGTTGCAATATGAGATGTCTAGAAAAAAACTTTTTTCTCTCGGCAGAAACTTTTTGAACATGGAGAGAGAGCGGGAAAACTATTGGTGTACATGGCTCACAGTGAGGACAGGCCCCCAGTAGTGATTTCCCTGTGAAACCCATCAGGTGAGATTATAACTGACCCTGCAACTATAACAGCAATGTTCCACAGGTTTTTTAGCTCCCTGTACACCACCACTACATCCAATGACTCAACACCCATTGATCACTTCCTAGATGAATTCACAATTCCACAGCTGACCACAGATCAGATAGAAACGCTAGAGGCGCCACTAATGACCGAGGAGATAGCCACAGCAATCGCTAGCTTTGCTAGATCCAAGTCACCAGGGTCTGATGGGCTACCCATATAATTCTATCCTCAATATAGTGAGACTCTCAAACCTCATCTGCTTGCCCTTTACACCCACCTATTTGAGACATTTACTTTACCAACATCCATGAGGGAAGCAATCATAGTACTCATTCCAAAACCAGGCAAGGATCTGGGTCTCCTCGAAATTTATAGACCCATCTCCCTGCTTCAGGTGGACATCAAAATCCTGGTGCTATGTCTCAATCAGGTTATCCTAACCTTAGTACATGAAGACCAAGCTGGCTTCATGCCTGGTAAGAACATCTCATTTAATCTTAGAAAATTGTTCATAAATATGCAAGCCCGTCATGACAATGTTGGAGAGAGGGTTGTGGTGACGCTTGACACTGCTAAGGCATTTGAATTGGTAGAGTGGAACTACCTATGGAAATGTCTGGCACAATATGGCTTTGGCCTTACATTTCTTAGGTGGATCTTACTGTACCAGGCCCCAGTGGCCAGTGTAGCGGCCAATGGGTGGCAGTCGGACACCTTTGAACTTTCCAGAGGCACCAGGCAGGACTGCCCTCTATCCCCCCTACTGTATGCCTTATCCACGAAACCTCTAGCAATATCCATCAGATGTAACCCATTGATACAGGGCCTATGCGTGGGTGACCTAGAAGAAAAAATAAGCATGTATGCAGATGACACGTTACTATATCTAGCAGATTCAGGCCCCTCCCTGGCTAAAGCCTTACAAACTATTAAACACTTTGGTTCATTTTCGGGGCTCAAAATTAATTGGGAGAAGTCCCACTCAATTTTGCTCCCCAGACTGAATTCCAGACCCGATTGCCCCTACATCGCGTAGGTAGTATTAAATACTTGGGTGTGAGCATTACTAGGTACCCGATTGATTATGTCTCTCTCAATGTGGAACAATTGTTTGCCCTGATCAAATCCAAAACACAAATATGGACGTGTCTCCCACTCGGGATACTGGGCCGTATCAACCTTATTAAAATGATACTCCTACCTAAAATTCTTTTTTTTTTTTTTTTTGTTTCAAAATGTTTATTGAAATTTTCATTATAACAAAGATATAACAATGCAGTAATGAAATGTTACAAGCGTGGCATGGTTTGTATGTATACAGTATAAATACAGTACAACATGAAGTAAACCGTAATCAATAGACTAAACAACTGAGATGAATAACCAAACCAAAGGAAGGAACAAATAAGAAAGTCATTAGGTATTGTAAGACAGCATCTTCATTAGTTGTTATTTGAGTATCGTACGACGTCTTACTTGTATAACTGGGGGAGGGTTAAGTACAGGTATACTCCAGTATGCTTTCACAACATCCAAACACCCCTGTCGGGTCCTAACTGTGTCTGGATGGGGAAGCTATAGATCCCAGCTGGAGGTGTCAATAAAGGAGTATTTTACCTGTACGGTAGAAAGAAAAGGAAAAGGAGATCCTTTTAAGAGAAATCCCCACCTGGCCATAGGGTAGCCAGCGTAATATCAATGTCAATGTGGGATATATAACCTAGCACCTGTCTGGGAGAGGGTCTTAACAGCCAAGTAACTGAGACTCCCTCGGTAGTATGTGTTGCAACATTGTTCCGGTGAGGAGTAAGTGGACGATACTTATATACATGAGAAGACTACGATCGAGGGGTATGGTTTTCATTTTATACACGTCTGGCCCTCTCCCAGTACTCTGCAACGTAGTTTACAAAATGGGTATCTGAGAAGAATGAGGCGTGAGTGATTTGGGGGCTCATACTAAATATGGGGGGCCAGGCTTGGGAGAAAATGAGGCTGGGGGAGAAGGGAGGGAAGGGTGTGAAGGGTAGGTAGGGCATGAGGGAGGGGGGGAGGGGTGGGATGGGGGGTCTGGAGAATCTCTGACTCCTCCAGATGAGGGTGGGGGTGGCTGGGAGTATCCAGAATGTGTGAGTAATGAACAAATCGGGGATAAAACCACAGCGAGGTGGGGGCAACGGATGAGTATATCTAGTCTGTATATGTGTATAGACTGAGTGGTATTCTTATATAATCTAGTCACTGTGTGTAGGAGAGTTCAGGATGGACTGGTAGTCCAGCAGAGTCTTAAAGTGGGTCCAGCACGCCCATTTATGGTTAAATTTCGTTGGGGTGTCTTGAGCAATATGTATAAGTTTTTCCATTTCTTCTATTTTGTTTATTCTGGTGAACCATTCAGCCAGGGTAGGTGTTTTGTGTGATTTCCAGTGTATGGGTATACATTGTTTTGCTGCATTGATCAAGTACATCATAAGTGATTTATGGTATGTGCTGTGTGGGTGGGAAGAGAGGTGAAGGAGGAATTGAGCTGGGGCGAAGTCTAGGTTATGGGTGGTGATCTGCTCAATCATGTTGTGAACCTCTGACCAAAAAGTTTGGAGAGGGGTGCAGGACCACCACATATGTAGTAGGGTACCCTTTGCTTGGTGGCACCTCCAGCATGTTTCGGGAATGTCAGATTTGAATTTGTGCAATAGTGCTGGGGTATGGTACCACCTCGACAGTATTTTGAATCCATTCTCTTGAGTGGAAACGTTTATTGAGCCTTTATGTATGTGCGAGAATATACGCTCCCAGCTCTCTTCCGTAATTTGTATAGAAAGATCCTTCTCCCATTTTTTGCAAAACTGACTGTCGTTTGCTTTGAGATCAGCAAAAAGCATATTGTGTATCTGCGAAATAAGGTGTGTTTGTGATGATGAATTGGTACATAGAGTTTCAAAGGGTGTAAGTTGCCTGGAACATTGACCTGTCTTATCAAGCGTTTGGAGGTAGTATGCTATCATTAGGTATGTCCACTGTGGGATAAGTGTTTTTTCAGAGCGTAATGCTAGTTGCATTGCGGGGATGATTTTGCCCTGGAGGAGGAAGTGGTATGCTCTGGTCTGTCCTTGAGGTAAATTATCATCTTGAAACTGGTGGTGCATACCTGGGGGGAAGTCCGGGTTCAGTTTTATTGGTGTCAATGGGCTGGGAGTAGAAGTAGAAGTGAGCGAAACCTTTTTGCAGGTTAAGTGGAAGTATCGCAGGGTGGGACCTATCGTCGGGTGAGTTTGGATCTCTTGTGGGATATGGTGAAGAGAGATCCACGGGAGTGATTTACATTCTAACTTCGTAAAGGAGGCTTCAAGGGAAACCCAGTCTTTTTGTTGGGTGTGAACATTCCAATCCACTATCCTGGCGAGATGGGTAGCTATGTGGTAATTGGAGATGTTGGGAAGGCCTATACCTCCTAAATTTTTCGGACGGGAGAGCAAGAGATGGCTAATTCTGTGTTTATGTTTACCCCATAAGAACTTAGAACTGATCTGTCTGTATGACTTGAAAAAAAGAGGGGGAATCTGTATCGGGATCGTCTGTAGTAAATATAAGATCTGGGGGAGAGCGTTCATTTTTAGTATGGCCGCTCTGCCAAACCACGAGAATGTCAGTTTATTCCAAGTTTCAAAGTCAGAGGCTAATTTGTTTAAGAGGGGGAGGAAATTTTTACTATATAGGTCCGAGAGTGAGGATGGGATTTGTATCCCTAAGTATGTTAATGCGTCTTGTTTCCATTGGAATGGGAAGTTGTGTTTGCATTGGTCTACTGTGTGTTGGGTTAGTGATATATTAAGGGCGAAAGATTTAGAGAAGTTAATCTTCAGATTGGATAGGGACTGAAAGAGCTTAAATTCCGATAGTAATATTGGCAAGGTTGTTAAAGGTTGTGAAAGGAATAGTAGTATATCGTCCGCATAAGCAGCATACTTATATTCTTTTACTGGTGAGAGAATTCCTTTTATGTCCGGGTTGAGTTTTATTTTCCTTAGAAAGGGTTCTAGAGTTAATACAAAGAGGAGGGGTGATAGTGGGCACCCCTGCCTCGTTCCGTTATGGATCGGGAAGGCGTTCGACAGAGTACCGTTGATCCTTACTTTCGCTGCTGGAGAGCTATATAATGACATGATAAAGCCAATCAACTGAGGACCAAGTCCTATGGCTTGTAAAACCGCAAGCATGTAATCCCAGGATACTCTGTCGAACGCCTTCTCCGCATCCAATGACAAGAAAAATCCTTTTTGTTTAGTACGTGTGATCAGGTGATGTAGGTTAATTGCTTTGCAGGTGTTATCCCTGTCTTCTCTTCCAGGGATAAAGCCGACTTGATCGTGGGATATAATGGAGGGGAGAAGTGTTAATAATCTGTTGGCTAGAATTTTGGAGAAGATTTTGATGTCTACATTTAATAAGGAGATCGGCCTATAATTATTAGTGTGGGAGGGGTCCTTATCTTCTTTTGGGATAACTACTATGTGGGCTTCTAGCATCCCACTAGTGAGGGGGTTAGTGGGGGAGAGAGAGTTAAAGGTCCTTAGGAATGGGGCTTGGAGGATGTCTGTAAACGTTTTGTAATAGGCGGCTGGGAGGCCATCCGGGCCCGGGCTTTTACCGGGCTTAAGTTGTTTGAGGGCCTGGGACCATTCCATAGAAGTAATTGGTAAGTCAAGGGATGCTGATATCTCTGGGGATAGTTTCTCAGGGGCATATTGATCTAGGAATGATTTAATATTTCGGATTCTTGTTGGTGTAGGGGTAGATGTTGGTTCTGATGTATGTAGGTCATAAAGGGAGGAATAATAGTTCGCAAATTCCTTTGCTATTTCTTTATTTTGTGTGAGGGACTGTCCTGAGGTGGATTGTAATTTGTATATTGTGTTGTCAGTTTTTTGTTTGCGTAAAGCCCTTGCTAATAATCTGCCGCTTTTGTTACCGAACTCATAAAATAGTTTGTGTGAGAGGATGAACTTTTTCTTAAGGTTAGAGTAAATTTCTTCTTTGATAAGTGTACGGATCTCTGTTAGCTCTGTTTGGGTGTCTTGTGCTAACGTTTGTTTGTGGGATGCTTCTAGCTTTTTAAGTCTCGCAAAAAGGTTGTGTAGGTTGGCTTTTTTGGCTTTTCTAATGGAAGCTGTAATAGATATTAGTTTCCCTCTTGTTACGCATTTGTGCGCTTCCCATTGCGTCAGAGGGGATGTGTCTGGGGTATTATTCTCTATAAAGTAATCCTTCAGGCAGGAGCGGATTTCTGCTACCTGTATTTCATCCGTCAGGAGTGTGTGATCTAATTTCCACAAGTAGGGACGTTGGGGAGTGTCAGGGAGATTGAGTGACATAGAAATGGGGTGATGGTCTGAGAGTGACATCGGGTCTATAGTCGCGGTGGAGAGGGTGGGGAGGTCTGGTTGTGATAGGAACAAGTAGTCGATACGGGAATATTTATTGTGTGGGGCCGAGAAAAATGTGTAGTCCTTATCTGATGGATGTAGGGTTCTCCATGAATCGTGTAGTGCTAAGTCTTGTAGACATTTTTTGATCTGTTTTAGGGCTCTGTATGGAAGATGAGATTTGCCTGTTGAGGAATCTACAATGGGGTCAAGGGGAACATTAACATCCCCCCCCAGAATCAGGAGGCCTTCCTGAAAGGATGATAATTCTCTCGTTATTGTGCGGAAGAACGGAACCTGAGAGGTGTTAGGGCTATAAATGTTTGCTAGGGTGATTGGTCTACTGTTGAGTGTGCCTTTGATGAAGATGAATCTGCCTTGTGCATCTGTTAAAGTATCTGAAATTTGCAGGTGTGTATTCTTGGAAAGAAGAATTGAAACTCCCTTTGTCTTTGAAGAAGATGTAGTGGCGTGATAACAGTGGGGGAAGAAGTGGTTCGTCATTTTAGGGATGTTAGTGCTAGAGAAGTGGGTCTCCTGTATGAAGATTACGTCTGCCTTTGAACTACGCATTTGAGCAAGTAACTGTGAATGCTTTTCAGGGATGTTTAGGCCCTTTGCGTTGATAGATATAACTTTCAACGGGTGGGTGAGTGGTTGCGCCTGACAAGGTGCCATTGTCACTCTTAAAAGGCTTGGATACCTAAGTTTATGAAGGTATTTAGGAGGAGTCAGAGATTAGGTTTTGGGTATGTTTGGGTTAAGGGCAGGAGGATATTAGCGTAGTGATGAGGGTAGGGGTGGGTGTAATGGAATGGAGGGAGGGTGTGAGGTGGAGTAGCTTCAGGGGAAGTAAACAAGGATACCGGTTGTGTGGGTCGACCGGCAAACCCACTTGTTAAATACGGGGGGACCGGTGTGGGTCAGCTAGAATCACTGGATTCTGCTGTGTGCGGGAGTGGAAGGTGACGTTCAGAGAAGGGAGGTCGTCCTGTGTCCCAAAGAGGTCATAACGGGCAGAGTATATGGTTGCTTAATACACGGGTCGGGGCTCCACAGTGGATGTTAAGGGAATCCCACTGTGGGCCCAAATGGTAACTGAAATGTTTTCTGACTATGGTGTGTTGAGGGTAAAATCGCATCCTTGTCATAGGAGATCTATGAGTTATGGTGGTAAATATAGGTCCCGGGAGTTTTAGGGGTTTTTTGATTTGAGCGATGTATTATAGAGAGTGGGCAGATACACTATCGTGTGTTACTTATCTATTTGTGGAGTGGTGATAGTGACTTACTGCCTCTTATGCCAAGAGGACTATAGTTGGCTGATGTTAAGATGAGTAATACAGATGTTTTTGTCAACAAGTATATAACTGTACAGGCCCCCGGTAGCGTTCTTGAGAATGTAGGTGTACAGAACCTGTGGGCCTGACGACTTTTCAAAATAATTCGCAAGTTTGCCCCTTTGAAAACTTAACAAACTAGACAAAACAAAAGGTTAACGGAAACAATCGTACCTGTAAAAGAGAGAGTGGATCATCAATAAGATCTCCCTGGTATCGAGAGGGGCTCGCTCATCCGCAATCTCTGGGCAAAATCTTTGTGAATTGCCCTCTACTGGTGGTTGAGTGAAGTAGAATAAATTTAGTGAGAGAGGGTCAGGCTGAGGTTAGAGTGTTCGGAGTACATGGGTGAGTATTTTTGGTGTGGATCGCTTACCAGAGCCCGCCCCTTTCGACCTCCAGATCAATTACGGTATTCGCTGTTGTCTAAGGTTTAAACATATTAGAGTTATATACCAGAATGTAAAACATAAGAGAAACTAGGGAGGGGCGGGGTTGTATGACCACATCTCTGACCGTATCTCAACCATTGGTACTATTATTCCGGTATGTATGGTAAAATGGTTTTGTTATGATAAAGAACACATGCTCATGAGAGTGTGCTATGGGGTGAAGCTCTGAGCTATTTATCCTGAGGGGAAGAGAGTACGAGAGGAGGCCCTAAGATACGAATATAATAAAATGGAGGGAGAGAAGCAAGGGTATATAGGGAAAAGGATAGAAATAGAAAGACATGTATATTTACTGCTGGTGTCCTTAATTTTAAGTCAGAGCAGCTTCTCTTGTTCTTCTGTTTGGGTATCTTCTGAAATCCAGGCTTTACCAAACCGTTAGGTGATCCTGGCTCTGCGGTGTGCAGGGGAGGCTGTGGGGCTGCCGTTCCTCGGCAAGCCCGGATCTCGTTGCGGGGAGAGATGTGGCCTTTGGAGGTGTCGGCAGCGTCCAAGGTGGAAGTTTCCTGCTTCTGCTATGCCGTCCATCGATGTGGCTCTGTGCATCTGGGGGAGCCGAAAATCGCTGTACCAGTCCGGCAGGGCGACAATTGGGATATCCAGTGTAGAGCAGAAGTGGTCCAAGTCCTCTGGGACTCTGAGGAGGGCTGTGCGGCCCTGGTGCAATGCAGACAGACCAAAGGGGAATTTCCATCGGTATGCGATAGATCTGGTTCGCAGAGTGTCGAGTAAGGGCCTCAATTCACGTCTCCTCTGCAGGGTAATGTTGGAGAGATCTTGATAGATTTTGACGTTTGAGCCTTGAAAGAGTATCTGATTACAATTTCTGGAAGATCTCAGAATATCCTCTTTTAGTGAGAAATCTATAAGGCAGCAGACGGTGTCTCTGGGGGGGTCTGTGTCTCTCCCTCTTGGTTGTAGTGCCCTGTGTATGCGTTCAAAACCTACTGGAGCATCTTGGGGTCTGTCCAGGAGATCATTCACAATGGTAGTAACTGCTTGAGATAACTGCTGTGAATCGATCGATTCTGGTATCCCTCTAAATCGGAGGTTGCGGCGTCTCCCGCGATTGTCGAGGTCCTCCATGTGGTGATTTATGTCTCTTAAATGTATGGCGTGGGACTCAGTGAGCTGCTGTACATGGCACAGGGAAGCCTCGTGTCGTGTCTGGGTCGTTTCAACCTCTTCTACTCTGAGTGAGATTGCCTGGAGATCGGACCGCATGTCTGAGATGGCCGCCATCAGAGTGTTTTTTATGTCTGCAGCCACAGTATGAAGGTCATCTAGGTTTACTGTGGGTGGGTGTCTCTGTTCTGTCCCAGTGCCTGTTCTGCTCTGTGTGCCTGAGCTGGGGGTGCTGGCGCTCTGGGGCTGCGGTTTACTCGAGGCCGCTGGCTGAGCGGCTTGCATGGCACCTCTGGGCCGGGAGCAGAAGATCTCGGGAATATGCTCTCCCCGCGGGGGATTTTGGTTCCGAGGGGATCTGGATCGGGATGCTGAGGTGCTGCGGGCTGTTCTTACCATAGCAGATAGTCGTCTGGTAGCGAATCGCTAATGTAGCAGGACCTCATGGACGGGAGCTTCAGCACAACGCGTCCATCTTAGAGCGGCTCCAAACCACGCCCCCCCTAAAATTCTATATATCTTCTGGCACACCCCTGTGTATCTCCCACTGAAATATTTCAAAACCATGGATGCAATTCTCAAACCCTTTGTCTAGGGCAAGAATAGACATAAATTATCATGGCGATTACTTAAAAACCCCACTGACCTGGCCGGTACGGCCCTACCAGACTTTGCTCTATACTACCGAGCGTCCCAACTATCCCAACTGTTCCATATAGATAAGACTGACAGAAAGAGATTTACTTTGCTTCTATGCCCCACCTGGGCCCAATTAACAAATTACCCCATCTGTGCTATAGCAGCTGGTGCCAAAGGAACTACTAAATCAGGGGAACACAATTCCCTATTAAGCCACTATAGGAAAATATGGAGACTAGCCTCTATCAAACTACACATACCTACACATAACGACTATTCTCCCATCTGGCATAACAAGACACTACAGGAATTCTTGACTATACAGGAATCAGAAACATGGTGCAGAAGTGGAATTTTCTACCTATCACACTTACTTACTGCCGGCACATTAAAGACATTCAATACATTAAAACTAGAATTTGCACTCTCGAATCGCATGTTTTTCCGATTTCTATAGGTCCGACATGCAATTCGCTCCCAGTTTCCAGAATCATTACCTAACCCTACTTGTAATCCTATTGTAACGAGCCCCTGCTCGCTCGATTCCACTCTCCCGACACTCCTCTGCGGCTATAGAATCAGATTGCAGATCGCAACATCTGATTGTTCGGTCATCCGATGCTCCGGGATTAAAACTACAGCTATGTGACGTTCGAATCCAGTTGTGATAGCTCAGAACAAACACCAGGCAGGCTGTATGTAAGTTCAAACAGGAATCTCACTTTTATTGGATGCACACAACACACTTTTATACACAGCAGTTTGAACGCCCCGCCCCCAACAACCACTTTCCTATTGGTCAATTGTAAAGTACACTTTGGTCCTCAATTAGGTCCTCTTGCCCATGCAAATGAGGACTTGAAACAGGGTCAGCAGGGATTGGTCCGATAGCTTGAATAGGAGGACTGATATGTGTAATGACACAGAGAAGCCCCAGGGGGTAATTAAAGTACATAAACAAACAGGCAAACACAGAACAATGCCTTCCTTCCAGACCATGGAGCCGTCTGGAGGGGGTTAGCCTTAAAACAGGGCAGAAGATCCCCCCCACTGTGTAATAGAATCAAAGGAGAAATACTTCAGTATTCCAAGCTTCATGACACCTATAATGGACATAGTCAAAAGTGTAGGGGGGGCGTGGCTTGACCTCTGAGGAGAATGGCAGCTTAGCCTGTGAGCTCCTGCTGATACGGAGGAATAACAGCATTTCATGGAGGTTCAGTCAGCCAAACACCGCACACAACAGTATGGGCTCCTCCACGTCCCGATCCAGGTCTCCTCACAATCTGACTGGCAGGGTGAGTCAGAACATTCCTGAAATGTTCCGGTCCCAGGCCGGCAACATGGCGCCCGCACAAGACTCTCCCCTGCCATCCAGCTCTGCAGCTCCCGCACAGCTCTCTCTGGATAGCGGTGAGATAATCCTCACATCACAACACCATCTCAGCCTCAGTGATCTAAGATCCATGGCTGCGGACATAAAGGACACCCTAACGGCAGCAATCTCTGACCTCCGGATCGCCATAATCTCCATCTGTGCTGTCTTCCAGAATCGATCGATGCTGAAAATCTACAAACCGAAGTGGCAGTCCTCTTTAACATTATACTTGACAGAGCCCCCACGATCCCCATAGGGATGAAACATATCCAGCGCGCCCTCCGCCCGCGAGGCAGACTGTCTGCTGCAGTCTGCTGTATAATAGACTACCGACTTCCTTAGGAAGGCCCGCACCAAAACCCAGCTGAAATATAAAGATGCGGATGTTCGCTTATTTCAAGATCTTTCCACCATCACGCTTCAATGGCGCAAAGAACTCCGCCCCGCTGCTAGAAGTACTGCGCACCAAGGGAATCCAATATAGGTGGAAGTTCCCCTTCGGTCTCTCGGCTTCCACATAAGGCCGCTCTGCATTGCTTAGGGTCCCAGAAGACCTTTGTCACTTCTGCGACACACTGGAGATCCCATACACAGATGTGCCAGAATGGTACGCGGAATTTCGCCCTCAAGCTGCAAGACGCCCACCACCAGGCAGTGAGCCCATGGAAACCCAGGAGCATCATTCCCGTAGACAACGTTCGCTATCAGCAGACAGATCCCATCACTATGTGCCAGGTTCTAATCACGGCTCCAGCCGATCAAAAGCACCGCAATTGAGAAGAGCTCGTCGTGATCGCTGATCAGTGACACAGAAGTCCTACTTACTCAGATAAGTTGTTTTGTTTCTCAAGTTTTCTTACTTTTTTTCTTCTCCATACACATTCCAACTTATCCCTCCCACTGCCCAATTGACATTCCATTCTATGTGCTGATCCCCTCATTCTGGCATAAAACTTTCAACTATCTGAGACTTCACACTTGGGCGTCCACCTGTTACATGCACTGTTACTCCTAACCCCAGTTGTTTTGATAGTCCAAATACCTAAGTCCGGGACTCTAGCTGCAGTAGAAGATGTGCAGCATGGCGACTACAATAGCTACACTCATCCACCCCTTTTTTTTGATAACTATTGCCCTCTTTATGCTTGATATGTTTTGCTTATACAGGTGATTATAACTGTCTGGGATGAGAACAATGTAAGAGCCCCCAGCTCCCCTGGGAGGCCTTGGCTCAGAGGTTGATCTGCACGGACCTGAAACTCTAACCATATAATTTTGCCTCCATAAGGAGGTCGTACATAGTCATACCAAGATGGCTTACACCACAATAAATACACGTATCCCATTATGGCACATGACGAGCCATAACGTAACACCCAAAACACATAGTAGGACAATGCCCGTGAGTGGTAACCCCTGACATGTGAACCTTGCTTAACCCACAACCTCTTGCCATTAGGGATTTGTGGAAATGGTCCGTGCAGGTCACCCTCTACCCAATATATGGGAAACACCCATAGGCAATGTTTAACTATTGACCTTACCAGCAAGGTGGAAAAGCCTAATTTATACCACATGCGCAGTTCGACTATCCTGGAAAAAGCTAGGCTCTAGCTGTAAGGGAGACTGAACCTATCACTCTATGGGGCTAGCTGATATGGCCAATAGGGTACAGGTACCAATTTAAAAAAAACTTAAGGACTGCAGTATTCATAAAGGCTTACAGATCCCAACCCCTCCTTCAGAATACTGCATTCGTTCTCTTACAACATATATCCAGTAAGACAACACCCTTATCGACCCAAGAACTTAATGATCCCATAGGGGTTCCCTATTGGTCTGAAAAACATGCAGCAATGGCCTTTCTGTATGAGTGTTATGTTTAAGGGTTATATACCTTCCTATGTAAGGGCTATATATGTGACCTACACAGATACATATCCCATGAGAGAGACTCCATAGACAGCTGATACATATCACGCCTACTGAGGGGACAGACATGCCCAGCCATCATATATCTCCTTTTGGAACAAACGTCGCAACACATAGGCCACAGGTTCCATTAGATACGAATACCCACCCATATATCTATAGGAACACATGGCCATCCCTAGTGAGTCATTGACCTACACCCCTCCTGACGCCAGCACCTAATCCACTACAACTTATAAGTCGTGCACAGAAATCATGGGGACTCCTACTCACTCAGGACCCTTCACCGGTTCAGCCCAGGGAATGGGGGGTTACGCTATAAATTGACATTACGAGATAATGAATTGTTCCACATCACTTGATGTATTTCAGTTGGGTTCTCACAGTTCTCAGTTTAGCAAATATACAATTCTACTGTGTTTATGCTTTAATGAAATGTTATTATAGTTACAGGGCTTTGTTTAAAAATGTTAGATATGATTTCCAGGCCCCAGCCATATACTTGTAAGGGACCTGGGCTAAACCCTTACTCTAGTATGTTTATACTGCCCTGTGCCAGGACTTACACTCCCTCCCAGAAGGTAGCATCCTTTCTAACCATATACCTGACTTACAATAGTAATGTACCCACCCGACTGCACCTCATCCATACGCCACCTCCTCAATCTGCATTCATACAACCTCCTCTGTTCAGCGGGTCATACCCCCTCTAATACTACCACCACTCCCTACTGGGACAGGCTGCTCCGCACACAGTGGTATCCAGATACATCCTTTTTGACTGATAATCACATCCACACATAATACCTCTGAACCACCCCGGCCGTACCTTGTTTTCGGTACACACTTCATTTGGACTAGCGAGCTGGATCTCGCTACTCGCCGGATACTACCAAGTACTTCCACACGTCTCGTTCTTTACCCTTTACCGGACTGCTTGTTCACTAGGACCTCAGAAGGACACATCCTTCCTGAACCCTTCCCCTACCCCCTTTCCCTTCTCCGTGATTTTTTTCCTCCGTTCCCACTTGCTCAGCTGCTCCGTGGTTCTGCACCAATACCCTCTTCATTCTTTACTTTACATACCCGTTTCCTCCTCCTCCGACACACCCCTACCGGAATCTGTAAGCATTCCAACTGTACCAAACAAAAATGGCTTAATCAGCCTCACACTCCACTCCCCTCTTGCTGAAGATGACCTCTATCAACGCCAAAGGCCTAAATATTCCCCAAAAAAGATCCCAAATTCTCAGAGAATGTCACAAACTCAGGGCAAATATAGTATGTATTCAGGAAACTCACTTCCTACAGACAAAATTCCCAGACTATCCAATAGAGAATTTCCCAAAGCCTTCCACTCCACGAATAATCAATCTAAAACAAAAGGGGTATCCATCCTCATTTCTAAAAACACACTTTTCCAACTGACAGACTCGCTCTACGACCAAGAAGGAAGATACTTATTCCTAAAAGGGACAAATCTAGGCCAATCACGATCGCCAACATCTATTCCCCTAACACCAAACAAGTTGTGTTTTTTCGGAAAATTTGTGACCTTTTATCCTCCTTCTCAACAGGCATCCTAATTCTCTGAGGTGACTTCAATGTCTCTCTCAACCGACTCTTGAACACATCTTCTGGTACCTCAGCCATGTTCTACAGAGCTTTAAAACAAATCAAATTACAACTCCAAAGCCTCATGTTGCATGACACCTGGAGAACGCTAAACCCACAAGATAAAGAATACACATACTTTTCACCCCTTCATCAAAAATACTCACGAATTGACTACTTCTTCATTTCTCAATCCGACATCCCTTTACTAAAAAAACCACAATAGAGCTCATGACAATCTCTGATCACCACCCGATCACTGTTCTCCTAGTTTTTCCAGAATCTAGTACCAAGAAAAAAACATGGAGACTTAACCCCTCCTTACTTAAAGACCCAGTGAACATAGAAAACTTCTCAACTTGCATTAAAGATTACTTCACACTCAACAACATTCCAGAAACTCCTACCATAATACAATGGGAAGTTCACAAATGTGTCATCCGGGGGAACTCATAAAAATGGCCTCCAAACTCAAAAAAGAACACCAATCCAAAATGTCTGCGCTTATGTCTCAAATACGTACGTTCACTACAAGCTGCACACAAACAGAACATAGCATCAAAAACATATCAAGAACTAAGAAAGCTTCTCCTAGAAGAATTAAACATGAAGACCAAAAGACAATATATATTGAGACACAAAATCTACTACGAGCAAGGGAACAATTCTGGTAGATTACTAGCCAGGGCGATCCAAAACAAAAAACATAGCGCCACCATACACCACATAAATGATAAACACGGAACCACACACACCTTCAACGAAGCTATAGCCCAACAGTTCGTAAAGTATTATCAAACACTATACAACATACCACCCAACTCCAATTGCCCCCATAACTCGGACACAAAGAAACTCCTTATCAGTGATTTCCTTTCCAAATATGGCCCAACGCCTATCTCTACAGAAACAGCCCAAAAATGAAATACTCCACTTTCTGGAGAGGAATTTGAAAAAGCTATAAAAGAAATGAAGATCAATCAAATGTTGATCTACCGCTATCAAATAGAGATAAAGTGCAAATAGTGCTAAAATAAAATACAATTAATACAAAGTGTACACTTAATTAATTAATGAACTGGTGGATCAATCCAGGGGCATTGATAAATAAATAAATAAATCAAATTAGGTAATTTCACCATAAGTCAATATGGTGAAAGTCTTCTACGTTTTCAATTAGTGTCCAAAATGTTCCTTTGAAGTGGGTTTAAACAAATCGCACATCTTACAAGCGAAAGTTATGAAATCCCATCAATGAGCTCACAGAACCCTCATCTTAATATCTTGGATCAACAGCAAACTAGATACCTGACTAGATGACTGACTGACTAGATACCGGAAGTGATGTGAGAACAGCGTCTAAATGCCACACGATCTGATTTTAAGCTTAGAATTTTTATATTTGATGTAAGAGTCCAACCTATGTATTTAATAAAGCTCTTTACTTATTAAACCTAATACTCTATTGGAGTTCTCTTTCTCTCCCATCCCTTCCTTGCTCTCTACCCCCCCCCCCCCCTGGGAGTATGAGACCCTCTAGTGGTGGATGTCGGAATAGCGGAAAAGATTCTTGTTCATAATTTTTGCTGTTGATCCAACATATTAAGGCGAGGGTTCTGTGAGCTTATTGATGGGATTTCATAACTTTCGCTTGTAAGATGTGCGATTTGTTTAAACCCACTTCAAAGGAACATTTTGGACACTAATTGAAAACGTCTGAGTAGAAGACTTTCACCATATTGATTTTTTTTTTTTTTTTGAGTTTTAAAGAAGTTTTATTGAAAAACAGTACATTACACTTCATAGATTGAAAATGCTGTGGGGCGCAGCCCACATCTATGTACAGGCTCAAATAATGAACATAAACAGAGAAGTTGATCAACAACGTAGGGTAATACGAAGTGATAGGGAGAAAAAAATAAAAAAGAAAAAGGCACCCTCAGGAATGGCAAGGCAAGACCTGGTGCTGCATGTGGACTTGACACCCCTAACGGGAACAAACTGTGTCGAGCACCGGGGAGTGGCCTTCGATAACCATAAGGTGAGTGGCCAATATGTTAAGGCCCGTCGCACTTTCCGGGAGATTAGATGTCCCAGACTGCGTGAGGGATCCTTCCCAAGCTCTCTCTGGCCAGAGGGCCAAAGGGGCTAGGGGAGCCATAGAGAAATCCTGAGGGTTCCAGCTTAGAAGATCGATCCATGGGGAATGGATCGAGGTACCGTCTAAGTACAAACAAGTGCATATAAGACTGGAAGGAACCGTGCGAAACCATATGTTAACAGTAAGAGTTTACTAACAACTTCCTGAGATTTAGGAAGAAGGAGAGAAAGGAAAGGTGGGAAGGAAGACAGAGGAGAAGAGAGGATGGGGGTGGGGTGTGTTGACAGACTGCAAGAACACAATAGCACCAGGTCAAACTTCAACTCCCGGTATAAGAGAGATACCTACATGCCGAGCCCAGGGTTCCCAAACCGCCAAAAATGCTTTATTTGAGTCTGCTATGGTACTAACTAAATTTTCCTGAGACATGATCCATGAGATCTTTCTCTTGGCAGACGCCAGAGAGACCCCTGGTTGTTTCCAAGCCTTTGCTATGGAAATCTTGGCGCCTGTCAGAATAAAAGCGATAAGTTTAGCAGTTGTTTTGGAAATTTTGGGAATATTACCATTTAATAGAGCTATTTGGGGGGATTTTGGAATGGGAGTGTCCGTGATTTTCCTGATCAAGTGAAAGATCCCGTTCCAGAACCCCCTGATTTTCGGACATTCCCACCAAATGTGTAACATGGAACCCTGGGCTTGGCAGTTTCTAAAACATAGAGGAGACGAGGAGGGGAACATCAGTGCAAGTTTGGAAGGAACCAGATACCATCTCGTAAGGACTTTCATGTTAGCTTCTATTAGTGCAATATTAACTATACCTTTGTAGGCTCTTGTGCTCATTCTATTCCAGATCACCAGGTCCCAAGACTCGCCCAAGTCCCTCTCCCATTCTGTCATGTATGTAAGTTTGGATGTGGGAGTTGATAGTGCTTCATAAATCAGGGATATGCCTCCTTTTTGTTCTGTTGCTTGTCCACACCATTGTTCATAAGGTGTGCACACTGGGGGGACTGATTTGACTTTCCAAATGGTGTGAAGGAAATGGGAGATTTGATGAAATCTAAATTTCTCGGAATCTGGAAGGTCTAGTTTATCAATGCACATTTTCATGGAGATAGGACCGGAGGCGAGGAGGTAATGTCCGATACGGTACATTCCCTTGTCAAGCCACCATTGAAAGGATTGATGATGTCTAAGCCTGGCTTGAAGAGGGGGTTGCGAAAAATGTGTGAGAGAGGGCGGAGCTGTGAGGTCAGAGCTGAGTTTTGAATCAGGGAGTCCCAAAGTTTGAAGGAGTGTGAGAGTGTGGGTGCCATGATGGGCGGTCTAGATTTGCTGGGGGTCCAGAGTAGATAGTCTAGAGTGTGGGAAGGGACCACCTGGCGTTCTATTTGTATCCAGTCGGGCTTTTCGCCTCTAAAATATAAGGTGGAGAGTTGGGCCAGTCTGGCTGCTTGGTAGTATTTGAATAGTTCGGGGAGACCCAGTCCCCCCTTAGACTTTGGGGCATAAAGGGTGTTTCTCGAAAATCTATAACCTTTCCCCCCCCAGATAAATTTTATGATCTTCCCCTGGAAGTGTTTGAGGTGATTTCTGTTAATCGCGATTGGGAGGGCTCTAAATAAGTACAAAATTCTGGGGAACAGGGTCATTTTGATGGCATGGATTCTCCCCAGCCATGATAATTTGTGGAAAGACCAGGTTCGTATGTCTTCCTCCAATCTACGATACATAGGAGGGAAATTAGCTTGGTAGAGGGAGTCTATGCTGGGTGTGAGGTTTATACCTAGGTATCTGATTGAGGAGTCACTCCAGTTAAAATTAAAGGACAGTTTTAACCTCTCAACTAGGGCTGGATTAAGGGAGATGTTTAAAGCTTGAGATTTGGTCATGTTTACCCGAAGGCCTGAGACTTCGCCAAATGTCTGGAGTAGTCCGTTAATGTTGGGGAGAGTGGTAATTGGAGATGTGACGAATAGAAGAAGGTCGTCTGCGAAGAGGGCGCATTTATGGGTGTTCAAGCCGCAGTTGACCCCTTTGATGTTTGGGTCTGACCTGATTGCAATAGCTAGTGTTTCTATTATTAGAGCGAAAATGAGTGGGGAAAGGGGACAGCCCTGTCTTGTGCCCCTAGCAATTTTGATTGGGGATGAGAGGAAGCCCTGTAGTTTGACTCTCGCTTCCGGTTCTGAATAAAGAGATTTGAGGATTCCGATGAAATGTTCTCCGAATCCCCAGAATCTAAGGGAGGCGAAAATGAAGGGCCAGGACACAGAATCGAAGGCCTTTTGAAGATCTAGGGAGAGGAAGAGACCCTCCTGCTTTGGGCCTCCGTCCCATCCCGAGTGCAAAATTGAGGCTATGTCTATGGCCCTTCTGACCTGGTCAGGGCCCTGTCTGCCGGGGATAAATCCCACCTGATCCTTGTGGATATAAGTGTTGATGAATGTATTTAATCTATTAGCGTAAATTTTCGTTAGGATTTTTAGATCGTTATTTATGAGTGATATTGGTCTGTAATTTTCTACCTGATCCGGATTTTTGTCGGGTTTAGGGATGACTGTAATGAAGGCAGCATTCATCTGGGGGTCTATGGGGTCTCCCTTTCGTTTGTAATTGAACATTTTAGTTAGATGTGGCGCTAAAGTCACGGCAAAAGTCTTGTAGTAAAGATTGGAAAGACCATCTGGACCTGGGGCCGAGCCCCCTTTCAGGTTTTTTATGACCTCCAAGGTCTCCTCCACTGAGATCTGAGCCTCCATAATTTCTTTGTGGGATTTTTGTATAGTGGGGATGGGGAGGTGCTCTAAAAATGCTTCTATAGCTCGTGAGTCATTGGATTCATTTGCTTTGTAAAGTTGTGAGTAGAAGGCTTGGAAAGATTCCAGGATTCTATGTGGGTTTTGGGAAGACGTCCCATCCTGTAGTTTTATTTTGGGGAGGGCGAAGAGACGGGACCTAGGGGATAACTTGGAGGCCAGCATCGTGCTCATTTTATCCTGGTTCAGGTAGAATTTTACCCCATTCCAATGCAGAGAATCCTCAGCTTTAACCGTGAGCGCCAGGTTTAGTTTGATCCGGGCAGCATCCAGCTGGTCGGATTGAACCAGGGATGGGTTAGCTTTATGGTTTTTGCGTAAGAGGAGGAAATCTCTCTCCAGTTTTGCAATGTCCATGGTTCTCTCCTTTTTGAGTTGGGAGGATATTTGGATCAGTTTGCCTCGAATCACGGCTTTGTGGGCTGCCCAGAGGGTCTCGGCTGAGATGTCGTCTACATTGTTCAGGAGAAAATATTCTTTTAGTGTTTTGGTAAGTTCCGAAATCTGGATGGGGTCTTTAATGATGTGTTCTTTAATACGCCAGATGGGGGATGAGGGTCTGAGAAGCGAGCCTTGGATAGATAGGGAGATCATAGAGTGGTCGGAGAGGGGAGTATCCTTAATTTTAGCTGAGATAGCGGCGGGGATATGCATGGAGGAGATCAGGATATGGTCGATTCTAGAGTATACTTGGTGGGGTATTGAAAAGTGGGTGTAGTCCCTTGAAGTGGGGTTGAGTTCTCTCCATATGTCTGTGAGGCCCTGTTGGTGAATCAGTTTAGCAATTTTGGAGCTGATTTTTGTTGGCCTGGAGAGCTGTTTAGCCGGGGGTTTAGATTTATCTAGGCTCTGATCAAAGGCGACATTCGAGTCTCCCCCAAAGATTACTGTTCCTTCCAGAAGGGGGCCTAGTGTTTGGAAAAGCGAAGTGAAGAATACATTCTGTCCCTTGTTTGGGGCATAATAGGATATCAAAGAGAATGTTTGGTCTGCGATCTGACCTTTAACTAGTATGTACCTGCCTTCGGGGTCACAACGAGTCTGGCTAACTTTGAATTGGCAATCCTTAGCGAATAGGATCGCGACTCCCCTGGTTTTATCCTCAGCGTTTGCCAAATAAAACGAGGGGAAGCGCGCATGTAGGAATGAGGGGGAGAATCGAGAAGGGAAATGCGTTTCCTGGAGCATTAGTATCGAAGCCTTTTGTTTATAATATGATTGGAAAATTTTCCTTCTTTTAATTGGGGAATTGAAGCCTTGGACGTTGTGGGAAATAATTTTTATCTGGGGGCGAGATGGGGTGGTGTTAGGCATGTTTTTTGAGTGAAGAGTGTGCTATTGATGAAGGAACACTTACCCTGATCCAGTTGAAGAGGGGTGGGCAGGAGGCGACTGCGGAGCGAGGTCCGGAACCTGGAAATGCTGGACGAGAAGGATCTGCAGACAATCCGTCAACCCTGACAGGAAGGGGTAAGGGAGAAAAAAGCACAGGTGGGTTAAAACAAAGAGACAGAAGGAAAAAGAGTATATGTACAAAATGACCTGAAAAAGGCCGGAGGCGGAGAGGGGGGAAGGTATTCCCCTTTCCGAACTCCAATAACAGAAAAAGGTGGTCCTGGGATCGGACCACCAGTCCATCGAACGAGAATGAAAATTCCATTTTCGTAGGATGGAAGGAGTCGCAAGGCAGCTACCGCAACCCAAGCCACCCTTGAAGCCTTGCATAGAAAAATAAGCTTTGTGACAATAAAGATAATAAGAAGCATACGGGGGACAAAAAGGATTATCAGAATCTGGAAAAAAAAAAAAAAAAACTGAAATGTTTTTAACTTGGGACCGCTCTGGTCTGAAGTACAGGTAGAGTCTTCCTGGTAGACCTACTGGAATCCTCTGTGGGGGAGGAGAAGGAAAGAGGTGTGGAAAATCCAAGTCCCACTGTGGACTTAGCCAGTCCGTTGTGAGGGGGTGAGGTTGTGGGGATGGACCAGAACTTCCTGCTGGCACTGGTGGAGCCCAGATGGACGATGAGGAAATGATGTACAATAACTGATGAGGCCATTCTTGTGGAGATCAACGGGCTAGAACTTTAAACCTCCTTGAGGCGTAAGTGAGAGGTAGGTGCAATAGTAGTTCTTGGGAAACTGAATGCGTGGCCCCGCTGGGGCATTGGGATGCAGACTTGAGAGTTAGGGGTGAATGGAAAAATTTTCCCCTTGCGGGGACAAGGCCTCTTTGTGGTGGATCCAAGGAAGGTGGAGAACATCTGGTATGAGATGGATTGGGGACAGTGGATCACAAAGAGGAAGAAAGGTGTTGCCGGGGTCTTGTATAAGACCTCCTCAGGTTGGTAATTGATCTTTCAGTCGCCTGCTTTTATTAGCTTTCCAGGCTGGAGAGATGGGGCTGTTGGGAGTTTGGCGTTTAGAGGAGCCCGCTTGAGTGTTGGTTATGTCCATTTCCGAATCTAGAGATATGAGCTTGAGTGAGAGGAGGATTTGTTCGCCTTCAGTGAACGTGGTGAATGAGTGGGTTCTGCCTTTAAGGGAAAATTTTAGGGCGAAAGGGAATGCCCACCAATATTTGATCTCCTTCTGGGAGAGGACGAGCAGAAGGGGCTTGAGGGCTCTGCGTTTCTGGATGGTCATGGGGGAAATGTCCGCGAAAATTTGCACTTCCTGACCTTGAAAAAGGATGCGGGATTGCTGGCGTGACATTTTCATTATTTCTTCCTTTACACTATAGAAGTGTGGCTTCACTACCACATCTCTGGGGGATCCGTCTTTTCTGGGGGGACCCAGGGACCTATGAGCCCTGTCCAGCTCCAACTTGATGGGGGGAAGCTCAGGGATGAGGGATTTGATTAAGTCCTGGATAGCTTTGGGGACGTCTGTGATTGATTCGGGGATACCTCTTACTCTGAAATTGTCCCTTCTCGACCTGTTCTCCAGGTCATCGATTCTGTTCAGTGCCACCTCTAGTTGCTCTTGGACCATATGAATGTGCTCAGTGTTCTGGTTAGCTCTAGACACTGTAATGTCTAATTTGTGTTCTATGGCTTCCATCCTTGCTCCCAAGTTTTGAAAGTCTGCTCTTATCTCGTTCGTGATTTTTGTGGCTGTGTTTGCTAAACCTCTGTCTAGTAAATCTGACAGTTTGAGGAATAAATCTCCTGTGTTGAGGGGTATGGCAGCCTCCGGATCTCCTATGGAAGTTCCAGCTCCCTGATGTGGTGGTGTGGCGTTCGGTGGGGACAGGGAGTAATTTTCATAGGTGCGCTCTAGGAGGGATACTGTGGAGGCTGGGGATGGGGTCCCCATAGGCTGGTTATGGGAAGCAGGTAAGGGTGTGTAGGCCAGAGTGGCTGGAGCAATCACTTGCCTGGTTTCTACGTGTCCCCCTGCGTGCCGCTCCTTGTACTGAGTTGCGGCCGCCATCTTGGATAAGGCCCGGGAATCCTCTGCTGAGAACTGCGGTCCCAGGTCCCTGCGGACCGTGCTGTTTGGCATGGGTCGAAGCAGCGGGTGTTCCCGGGTCCGATTTCGCTAGTGGTGGGCGAAAAGGCGGCCTTAATCCAGCGCTCGGGTGGCTTGTTGGGCTGGGTAGAGCGGAGCTCCCGGCTTACGCGGCCATCTTGGGAGTCCCGCGCCTGCGCTACCATATTGATTTTTACCTAATTTGATTTATTTATCAATGCCCCTGGATTGATTCACCAGTTCATTAATTAATTAATTGTATTTTATTTTAGCACTATTTGCACTTTATCTCTATTTGATAGCGGTAGCGCGGGATCAACATTTGATTAATCTTCTATTTATGAGTGTGATGTGAACACTGTTAGGTCCTGCTGCAAACCGCATTCATATATTCAATTGCACTTTATTAGCACACACGCACTTTGGTTTTCTCACAATTTTTGGTAGTTTGGTTTATATATATATTCATTTATTTTTGATTTTATTAAATTATCGTAACATATCACAGTAGCGCGAAGGCCTTTCACATTTATATATAAAAGAAATGAAAGTAGGGAAAGCCCCAGGCCCGGACGGCTTCTCATTACAAGATTTCAAAACATTCAAAGACATACTTAAACCTCACTTCCTTGCTGCCTTCCGATCCTTCGACTCCAACTCGCAGGCCCCCCCACAAATGCTAGAAGCACATATAGCGGTTGTTCCAAAAGATGGCAAAGATGCTTCCCTAGTAACAAATTATCGACCTATTTCGCTCATCAATGTCAATGTAAAAATTTATACTAAAATCCTCGCTAACCACTTACTGCCCCTTCTTCCTTCCCTGATCTTCCTAGACCAGGTAGGTTTTATACCTGGAAGAGAGGGTAGGGACAATACCAGCAAAGCACTAAACATTCACCATTGGCTCAATTCAAATGATAAACAAGGATTCTTTTTATCTCTGGATGCGGAAAAGGCATTTGACAGAGTGGCCTGGGATTATATTTACGCGGTCCTCTCAGCTATCGGTATACCAAACTTATTGCTTTCATATATCAGAGCTTTATACACCTCACCTACTGCTAGAGTCCAAGTCAATGGCCACCTGTCAAATGCCTTTCAACTCCACAATGGCACCAGACAAGGCTGCCCCCTCTCTCCGCTACTCTTTGTACTTACGCTTGAACCCCTACTCAACAAAATACGACTTAACCCGACATCAAAGGCATTACAATAAAACAACACACTTATAAACTTGCAGCCTTTGCTGATGATCTCCTACTCTTTTTAACTGACCCACATTATCTCAATACCAAATCTTCTAAAAGACTTAAAACTTTTCCAAACAATCTTCAATCTTAAAATAAACTATTCTAAATCTAATGTGTTGAACATTACATTAACATCAGAAACAGTCTCACAATGCCAATCCAACTTCCCCTTCAACTGGACTCAATTACATTTAGGAATTCAAATACTGAAATCCCTCTCAAATCTCTTCTGAGATAATTTTGCTCCAGTCTTAAAAGAAACCAGGGAAGAATTGAAAAGATGGGACACCCTCAATGTGTCCTGGTTTGGCAGGGCCTCGCTCATCAAGATGACGATTCTCCCACGGTTTCTTTACCTGCTACAAACCATACCAATACAAATGTCTTTTTTTAACTCCTTTAGACAAGCCTGCTCTTCCTTTATTTGGAGACACAAACCGTCAAGAATCAAATTTGACCGTCTTACGCTCCCAAAAGAGAGGGGTGGAATAGCCCTCCCTGACCTATGCCAATACTACTGGGCGATACATTTAACCAGGATAGTGGACTGGAACATCCATCAAGATGTTAAAGATTGGGTCACACTAGAGCATTCCATTGCCTCGCAATCTTTGAGATCCCTGCCATGGATACACCCACAACACATCCATACCCAAAACAAACAATACCCTTTAATGGGCCCTACGCTGACAATGTTCCAAAACACAACCAAGGCCACAAACCCCAACCTGTGGCTGAGCCCTCTTACTCCACTACGTGGAAACCCTGAGTTCCCCCCCCAGAACAAGTGACAACTTCCTTATCCATACTTGGCCCCACAAAGACATATGAGTGCACCAATTTTTTATTAGAGGAGGAACTTTCTTATCATTGGAAGATCTGAATGCTACACTATCTCCCAATCACATTCCAAGATGGACATACATACAACTGAAACATTTCCTGACCAGAAGGTCTACTACACATCATTGGATGAGAGACTTAACCACCCTAGAGGAACTATGTTCCAAAAAAACTCCCCAAAGACATCTCATATCGGTCCTCTATATATCTCTCTTTAACCACTTCCATACAGGGCATTTTCACCCCCTTCCTGCCCAATCCAATTTTCAGCTTTCAGCGCTGTCGCACTTTGAATAGCAATTGCGTGGTCATACAACACTGTACCCAAATTAAATTTTTATCATTTTTTCCCCACTAATAGAGCTTTCTTTTGGTGGTATTTGATCACCCCTGCGGTTTTTATTTCTTGTGCTATAAACAAAACAAGAGTGACAAGTTTGAAAAAAACACAATATTTTTTACTTTTTGCTATAATAAATATCCAATTTTTTTTTTTTTTTAAACACATTTTTTCCTCAGTTTAGGCCGATACATGTTCTTCTACATATTTTTGGTAAAAAATATCGCAATAAGCGTATATTGATTGGTTTGCGCAAAAGTTATAGCGTCTACAAAATAAGGGGATAGATTTATAGCATTTTTATTATTTTTTTTTTTACTAGTAATGGCGGCAATCTGCAATTTTTATTGGTACTGCGATATTGCGGCAGACATATCGGACAATTTTGGCACATTTTTGGGACCATTCACATTTATACAGCGATCCGTGCTATAAAAATGCATTGATTACTGTATAAATGTGACTGGCAATGAAGGGGTTAATCAAGAGGGGGCGCTGTAGGGTTAAATATGTTGCTAGGGAGTGATTATAACTGTGGGGGGAGGAGACTCACAAGGGGAGGAGACCGATCGGTGTTCCTCTGTACAAGGAACACACCATCGGTCTCCTCCCATCTGACAGGACGTGGATCTGTGTGTTTACACACACAGATCCATGGTCCTGCTCGGTTACCGGGCAATCGCGGGTGCCTGGCAGACATCATGGCCGCCGGGCATGCGCACGGGACCCGAGTGATGCGGCGGGTGCGTGCGCGTGCCGCCGGCGGCGCGCGCGCGCCCCCTGGGCTGCCTGGTAGGCTGCGCTGTCATATGATGGTGGCCCAGAACAACAGCTGCACCTTCCCGCCGTCATATGATGGCGGGCGGGCAGCAAGTGGTTAAAGATAGGTCAGCGTTCTGCAACAAGCTGTTCTCTTCATGGGAGCAGGATCTTGTTATCAAACTCACTGACTCTGAATGGGAAACTATATGTACATATATCCACAAGGGCTCCCTCAATGTAGCCACCCAAGAATGTGGATATAAGATCCTCTCAAAATACCAACCCCTTCTCCCTCACACGGAGATACTTAATGATCCTTAGTTTATACACTTGTTAATTAGGGTATTCCCACTTTACCATAGGAATACTTTACTGGGTCGGAACTTCACCTCCATCACTAATACAGAAGTGACCTAGTAAGAGGCTCAGTTGGCCGCATTTTGAACTTGTTCTTTCATTTCTATTATCGATTGTATGACTTATTGATTGTATTAACAGCTTCTGTTTCAATGTATACCAGATAACTGTGACTTTTTTTAATAAACATTTATTAAAAAAAAAAAAGATCCTCTCAAAATGGTACAGAACCCCATCGCTGCTCCACAAATTCTCGTGCTCTACCACAAATAGGTGTTGGCGATGTGACACTGAAGATGGTACGCTACTTCATATTTGGTGGTCGTGCCCTGTCATACAGACTTTTTGGAGGGCAGTTCACGACACCATTACCTCAATCACATCTCATATCAATGACTTTTCCCCTGCAAAGTTCCTGCT
Source organism: Aquarana catesbeiana (assembly GCF_042186555.1). Lineage (NCBI taxonomy): Eukaryota > Metazoa > Chordata > Amphibia > Anura > Ranidae > Aquarana > Aquarana catesbeiana. Next base: position 130,218,838 of record NC_133332.1, on the reverse strand, counting down.
TCATCACACCAAGACCCCCAAAAGACAATACCTCAAATCACTCAACATGTTTATGATAAACGCAGCGAGACAATGTATCCCTTGTCAAAAGAAGTTTATTGAGTATACAATGTTATAAAGATATACATAAAGTAAGTTTACAAGGATCTATAAAGTAAGCTCATTGTTTTACAGTAGGGTTTATATAGGTAAATATCATGAAATTTCAAATATTAAACATTGGGTTCACGTAAACCTAAATTAAAGATATATATCATTTCCTTAGTTACTTTTGTAGGTATTTAAATGATTTATACCTACTATACATATTGTTTACAAGTAGAGTGTATATAGGTCAAATAAATTCTGATAATGAGCTTTAATCGTAAGGTGGAGAAAAGGAAAGAGAAAGAAGAAAAAGGGTTGAAAGGTAGAGGTATGGTCCACAAGGTTGTCCCGCTCGTCAGTTTATTATTCTTTTTAGTTCTCTTTGAAGCCTTAGAATGGGTGTCTCTGTAAGTCATTTAATCTGTTACCATGGCAAAAGGACAGCGTCATTGAAGTTTGACAGGAACTGTTGTTTTATCCAAGGATGCCAAAGTTTTTCAAACTTTGGAATTTGATTTTGATCGATGGCTACCATCTTAGCATGGGACATTGTATTATTCATTCTGTGAATTGTTTCTGCTAGTACCAATGTAGGAGATTTCCATGCCTTGGCCACTGTTTGTTTTGCAGCCGTTATTAGTTGGATCATAAGTTTGAATTGAGAGAGTGTTAACCATTCCGGTTTTAGATTAAGTAAAGTTAAATATGGATCTGGTTGTATTATTTTTTTAAATATTTTAGATGCAATCACGAAGACTTCCTTCCAGAAGGTTTGGATTACTAGGCACGTCCACCATATGTGTAAATATGTGCCTATTTCTGGGCATCCTCGAAAAGAAAGAGCTGAGGTATTAGGTGAATATTTTGCCACTCTAGCCGGTACAAGGTACCAGCGAGTTAGGACTTTATAATTTGTCTCCAGTGCTAAGATGTTGGGTGAAGATGACTTAGATGTGAGCCATATGTTAGACCAGTCCGTGTCTTCTAAAGTTCGTCCCAGGTCCTCCTCCCACCTCTGAACGTAAGAGGGTCTATTAGGATTTGCTACTCCATATAATTGATTATAAAGTGATGAAATTGTACCTTTAGCAAATGTATCTTTTGTACAGATTGATTCAAAAATGGATAATTGGGATAATGGTGTATCCCCCTTTAGGAATGGTGTATAGAAATTTTTGATTTGGAGATATCTAAATATCTCAGAGTTTGGTAGATCGTATTTTTCTCTAAGCAATGGGAATGAAAGGAATGATTTAGATGCTATGAAGTCATTTAGTGTCTGAATGCCTGATGTTGTCCAAGCTTTAAAAGAATTTGGGTAGATCCATGCCGGATAAAAGGCCGGATTTCTGATAAAAGAAAGGAGAGGATTGTGTGGAGATTGTAACTGATATTTGGTTTTTAGTTTATCCCAGAGAGATAAGAAGTGTTTAGTTATGGGATTATGAATTTTAAAGCGGTCTTTAGGATCAAGCCATAATAAATTTGATATTAATAGAGGGTCATTTTCTGAAGCCTCTATAAATACCCATAATGGGATTTCCTGTTTTGCATGGTATTTGGACAGACTGGCCAAATGTGCTGCTCTGTAGTAGTTAGTAAAATTAGGGTATCCCAGGCCTCCTTTATTTTTGGGAAGATGTAGTGTGTGTATAGGTATATGTGGTTTAGAAGAGCCCCATAAAAAGGAAGTTGCTCTTTTTTGTACTATTCTCAAAAAATAGGAAGGAATTGGAATAGGGAGGACTCTGAATAGATAAAGCAATTTGGGTAGAATAGTCATTTTGATTGCATTAATCTTCCCTATCCAGGATAAAGGAAGTTGCGACCAATGTTTTATTAGATTTGTGATCTGTCTTAATACAGGAGGATAATTGGTTGAGAATAAGTCAGAATGAGATGCTGTTAAATGAATTCCAAGATATGGGATTGATTTTTCTGCCCATGTGAATGGGAGTGCAGCCCTAGCCGGGATCAATTCCATGTTTGTGAGTGAAATATTAAGCACTAGGAATTTCTTAGGATTAATCATAAGACCGGATAGGGCTGCAAATCCATCAAGAGCTGGAATTAAGTTAGGACCAGAGACCTGTGGTGATGATAGAAAAAGTAATATATCGTCTGCAAATATACATAATTTGTGTGTAATACCTCCTGCTTCAATGCCAGTTATAGTTTGGTTTGTTCTGATGTATTGGGCCATGGGTTCGAGTATAAGGGCAAATAATAAGGGAGATAATGGGCAACCCTGTCGGGTACCTCTTTCGATATTAAAGGCTTCAGATTTGTATCCAGCATATTTTATATAGGCTTTGGGTTTATTATATAATGCTTTGATCCATGTTAAAAAGTGGGGTCGAGACAATGTATCCCATGCCATTGGCGTTCTCCAACTGCTCCGACGAGAGAGGAGTGGTACTGTAGACTGAACAACATTGAAAAGATTGAAGAACTTATTAGCATCTCTCATGAAACATTATCTAAATTCACAGCAACATAGTACAGTTGGCAGTGTTTCAAATCCACAGACGCATACGCTGTGGAAAATGGATAACTAACTCACTTTTCTATAACTAAAAATCCAAATACTATTCTTTCTGACAAACACAAATCAGGTTCCTAGCGAATTACTTATAGGGAAACAGGACCTACAATCCCAAATCACAAAGACATATTACCTCCTCGAATATAATAATCACTATCATCAATCCCAGACGAATAAAAGGGTACTACTCTGAGAAGCCCCCCCCCATACCCATAGCTCATGTGTCTCGAATAGATTCTCTTTTTCTATAATACTGTACTGAACACAGCTTTAAGTAATGGGTATACTTATACTTATGCTTATACTCCCTCATCCACTAAAATAACTTATATAAAATCAAGAGGGGAAGGAGACCTAGGAATCCTGGAAGATGAGGACTGGAGTGAAGCATTAGACGCATGCAAAGCTGTCTCACCCAAGCTATCTGACAGACTGACCCAAACATACACCCTACACTGTGCATACCTCACACCTATAAGAATAGCGAAATTCACCCAGGGACAACCCTCCACATGTCTATTATGTAGTCGAGAAACAGGCACATTCTACCACCTCCTGTGGTCCTGCCCCTACATAAGGGCTTCTGGAAACAAGTGGTAGATTTTCTTCATGACAATATGGGATCTCCGCTGACCCTAGACCCCAAACCATGCCTACTGGGTATTTTCCCAGACGCTGACACTGACAAATACACCAAAACTTTTATGCAGGAGACCCTATTTTCTGCTCGGAAAACTTTTGCTAAACTCTGAATGAGACAGGTTCCCCCTAGATTATCTGACTGGAAAACTGATGTTAATAGCACATTGCCCTATAAAAAATTTGTCTACATTAATAGAGGGTGCTCTACAAAATATAACAAAGTCTGGGACCGTTGGCTTAATACAACTGACACATGTGTGTAGCACTGCAGAGCACATCTCCTTCTTTAACGTGCCACCAATCTGGACCTGTACCATACAGCTCATTCTCTTCAAATCTGTAGAATAGCAAATGATATATTGATACCCCAAAAGATCTACTGTATTGCTACATCATAACAGTCTTTATAATTGACTAGAGACTTCTGGCAATCACCTACGTGAGTAATATGTATAATAATTGTGCTGAACAAAAGACATAATGTTTGTGCATTGGAAAATTGTACAATTATTTTTTTGGAGAAATAAAAACGTTTTAATTAAAAAAAAAAGAAATGTCATTTTGATGTGGTACTGTTCTAAACACAGGAAAAATGTGCCACTTTGCAGGCATACTATAGACACTCCCCAGGCACGATATTTAAAGGAATATTTCATTTTTATTGTTTCACTTTAAGCATTAAAAAAATCACTGCTCCCGAAAAAATGGCCATTTTTAAAAAACATTTTTGCATTGATACATGTACTCTGCCTGTTCGCATGTTCTGCTGCGAACTGAACTGGAGGGTGTTTGGCTCATCCCTAATCTGGAGTGTCCAGATCAGTTTTGGGAACCAGTTCAGAAAAGGCATCCTGAGAAAATGAATAGAGTTCAAAGAAGGACAGCCAAATTTATAAGAGGCATGGAGTACCTCAACTTTGAGTAAAGATTAGATGAACTGAATTTATTCTACCTTAAGAAGAGAGGTTTTAAGAGTGGATATGATCACCATGTATAAGTCACTCGTACATAAATGGTCCACATGGTGATTTCTGTGCAAAGCTATTCACCAGAAAGTCATTAAAAGGATCAAGGTGGAGCTCTTTTGGACTAGAGGTAATTAGGAATAATTTCTGTAAATGAAAAGGCTTCTCCATAGCAAGAGCTGTGAAAATGTGGAGTAGAGTCCCTCAGGACCTAGTACTACCCAGTTCAGCTCAGCTCAGCTTTGGCTCTCTGATTCATACTCCAATATTTCCTCTGTGAAAGGACCTATAATATTAATAGCAACCTTCTCCCAATTAGAATTGGAAAATGACACTGACTGGAGTGGTGGAGTGAGTGTATGTGACAGTAGATTTGTCATGACTTTGACAAGAATTGTAAGATATAAGGACAGTTCGTTTTTGGGCATCCACGGCATGCCAACTCGAACCATGCCTAAAACAGTACTTGTTCTGTGTATGCCCAGCTCTGCATTGCAGTTTAGAAGAATCTCTTGTACTTTTACATTGGGCCTTAATACAGTATATGCTTTATGAGAGGCAGAATCTGAATTCACAGCCTGTTTTGAAGACAGTAGTTCCCTGGTTTAGAATTTTTGTCTCAGTCAGTGCAGTTTCACGTTGGCTTGAAATTGTAATAACCTTTTCTATTGTTAAACCATCTTCCAAGAGCAAACTTTCTCTATTGCAAATCAAGTTATTTTTTCTACTAGTTGGCCTCTTATAATTCCATTTGTTAAAACATCAAACCCACAAGTAACAATGAACTCTCTACTGCTATGAATGTTACTTTTAGACATGTCCAGAATGGAAAAAAAATGTGTTTCGTTTTGGATAGGTTAATTTCGTTTTGTTGATTTGTTTCGGAATTTATTTAGTTTTGTTTAGTTTATTAATTTTATAACTATTTCCAAATTTTAAAAACTATTTCAAACATATAGATAGATCGAAAAATATTTGAGTGATCCAAATTCTGTGTGAAGAATAGCTGGTTGTTAAGGAGTGGGTCCGGAAGCCGGCCGCTGTGTCCTTAAAGGAGAAGTACAGCCAAAGCTTGTACTTCTCCTGCATGTCAAAGAAGTGCAGTTCATTCTGGCCCACAATGAACTGCACCCTGGCCCTGTGATTGCATGGGTGCAGGGGGTGACTCATTGGAATCTGGAAGCTCCCTTTAACAAGAGAGCCTCCAGATCCCACCCCCCATGTGAATGAGTATGGGTTATACAGTACCCCTACTCATTCACCAAAAAAAAATTAATAAAGTTAATAAAAACACAACAACGTTTTTTTTGACAAGAGTGCCCCTGAACACGGCTCTTCCCATCCAGAAACACAGCTAAATGACAGAAACTGTGACGTAACTGGGTGACCCCATACTCATTCATGGGGGGGGGGATCTGGGATTGTTAAAGGTGGCTTCCAAGTTCCAGGCTTCCAGGTTCCAATAAGTCTCCTGCCTGCAGATCTCTTCAACTACGGGGCCATGATTGTGGGGAAGAGGCCCTCCTCCCCATCAACAGGGGGACAAGGTGCTTTGGGGGGAGAGCCCTCCTGCCCCAAAGCACTCTCCATGTTGAGGGCACGTGGCCTGGTATGGTTCAGGAGGGGGGCACGCGTTCGCCCCCCCTTTTCTGGGCTGCCGGGCTGCATGTTCGGATAAAGGTCTGGTATGGATTTTGTGGGGGACTCCATACCAAAAAAAAAAAATTGGCATGGAGTGTCCCTTAAAATTCATACCATATCCTAAGGGCCTGGTATGGATTGAGGGGGGAGGTGTCATGCTGTTTTTTTAATGCTATTCTGAATAAATAATGCTAAAAACACAAATCAAATTCTGAAAAGAAATTAGTCCATTGACTCAATCTTGGATCAATTCTTTTTCTGAATTTCAGATTTTTTTTGTATCTTCGGCATTCCTTTTGTACATTCAGAAATCAAAATAGCTGGTTGTTAAGGAGTGCGCAGCTGCTGGCATCCTTAGCCACTTCCAGACTGCCCCAAAGAAGATAAACTGCTACAGGGTGGCCCTCCTGCGCAGAATCACGTATATATATGTGATTCTGCATTTCCGCCTAGGGGGGTGCATGATTATTCTGCATTTACCGGGCACTGGATGTCCACCCGCACCCGCTGATTGTCCAGTAGAGACACAGAAAAAAGCTCTGCCTATGTAAACAAGGCAGAGGTTCATTCTGATGGGGGTGATGGATTTTGTGTCCCTGCAAAGCACAAATAAAATCCAACATGTCCCTTAGTAAAAGCACCTAACACATAAACACTGGCTAGGCACATAGCTAGCCCTTTGATCACCCTAGATGTTTAACCCCTTCCCAGCCAATGTCATTAGTACAGTGACAGTGCATATTTTTAGCACTGATCACTATATTAGTGACACTGGTTAATGCAAAGTGTCAAAAGTGTCAGTTAGTGTCCGATTGTCTGCCTCTGTCGGGTAGGGATGAGCAAACAGTTTGGGTCAATCATGAGTTCGCCCAAACATTGCCCATTCGGGTGTTCGCTGAACACCCAAATTTTCTGTGTGCTTAGCAGGATGGTCGCCCACCAAGCACACAGTCAATAGGTTGTTAAGGAGCGGGGCCGGTAAGCCAGTTGGCATGTCCTTAACAACAGGTGAGTCATCAGGTGTCAGTGGCCTTCCCACTGACAGCTGAATGAAAAAAAAATTGCCAAATTTTCTGGTAATAGAAAATGTAAAAAAAGAAATGGCGTAGGGGTCCCCCCCAATTCATACCAGGCCCTTTGGATCTGGTGTGGATTTTAAGGGGAACCCCATGCCAAAATCATAAATAAATAAATAAATCTATACCAGACCCTTATCCGAGCATGCAGCCTGACAGGCCTTGAAAGGGAGGGTCCCCCTTCTGAACCATATACCAGCTCCCACCTGGTGGCTCATGTCAATTGTCAATGCACATGCTTGATGCATGTCAGTGATATTAGAGGGATAAGACCTGTTGGCAGTGGACACATTACCGGTAGAAATGGTCAGTAACAGTGGTGGATGTGGGTAGTAGCATTACCGCAGAGCAAACAAAAGCATCACAAGAGGCATAGGGCAGACTCTTCGGGATCAGTGTGGGTCATGTAAGCACACCTATCGAGGGTGGGGAGGAGGGTACAGGCAGTTAGGTGGTCTCTTCAGATAACCAGCACACTGTATTGTTTTTGACACAGTGTCCTCTCAGCTGACTGTGACTGCTGTTTAATCACAGGTCCTATTGTTTCATATCAGCAGGCCATATATATTCTAGATGGCAGAGAGGTGGGAGAACAGCAGGGGAGAGCTCACGGATGCCTCCGGAAGGTCAGGAAGACTTTGGATGTAATCCCCCAATGCAATTTCAGCTGAGGGTCCACAGGTCTCAGGCGGTTCTGAATTATTTCCTTTGTCAGATATGTTAGCTACCTCTGGGACACCTGTTTATGTAACAAAGAAAGATGTGTGTTCTTGGTTGCCATTACTTTGGCATAAAGTGTGTCATAATTGCAGTTCTTTCTTGGAGGGAGATATTTCTTTTACTTCACCAGGATATGGTGGTTCTTCGACCTCAATCATCATTTTTGCTTAACTACTTCCAGACCGCCCACCGCACATGTACCTTGGCAGGGCAGCCCGGCTGCGTAAAACAAAGTACCTGTATGTTGTTCACGCTCCCTGATCTAGGGCCTGCATGCGTGCCACTGGTGACCCGCTCCAGCTGTGGTTGGACACAGGGGGAGCCATTCAGTGGGTCCAGCAGCCATGATGGCCGCCAGCCACCCATGATCATTCGGGGGAATGATAGAACGATGGTCTGCCTATGTAAACAAGGCTGGCCGTCATTCTGTCACAGAGCAAGAGAGAGAGATCTGAGATCCCTACTAATCAGAAACACAGATCTCTCTCTTTGTCTAGTGTCAGCATCCCTCACACAGTTAGTAATCACTCCCAGGGAACCCATTTAACCCTTTGTATGCTCCTGATGTTAACCCCTTCCCTGACAGTGTCATTTATACTGTGACAGTGCATTTTTTTTAGCACTGATCACAGTATTGGTGTCACTGGTCCCCAAAAAATGTCACATTGGGGGTCATTTACTATAGAGCTGTGGCGTCAATTAGCACTAATTTGTTCCAATTTATTGCTAATTAGCACTAATTAGCGCTAAACCGGTATTCATTATAGCGCTGGTGAGAAAATACTGCCAAAATCGAATTTACTATAGTTCCCTGAAACCAAATAGCGCCCAAACCCTTACTCTGCTAAAACCTGGAGTAGTGCACATAGAAATAATGTTTAGGGCATGATATAATTGCCTAAATGGTACTGAAATATGCGGTATATTATTTAAAGATAATCTGCTTTTAAACTGTGTGAAAACGTGATCTCTACACTGATGTTGGATGAGAAGGCCTGGCTCGCAGTCTCAGCTCTAATTCAGCCAAAGGGTGTTCTATCGGGTTGAGGCCAGGACTCTGTGCAGGCCAGTCAAGTTTCTAAACCCCAAACTTGCTCATCCATGTCTTTATGGACCTTGCTTTGTGCACTGGTGTGCAGTCATGTTGGAACAGGAAGGGGCTTTCCCCAAACTGTTCCCACAAAGTTGGGAGCATGAAATTGTCCAAAATGTCTTGGTATGCTGACACCTTAAGAGTTCCCTTAACTGGAACTAAGAGGCCAAGCCCAACCCCTGAAAAACATCCCCATATCATAATCCCCCCTCCACCAAATCATTTAGACCAGTGCACAAAGCAAGGTCCATAAAGACATGGATGAGTGATTTTGGGGTGGAGGAACTTGACTGGCCTGGACAGAGTCCTGACCTCAACACAACAGAACACCTTGGGGATGAATTAGAGAGGAGACTGTAGGTCAGGCCTTCTCCTCCAACATCAGTGCCTGACCTCACAAATGCACTTGGAAGTATGGTCAAACATTCCTATAGACACACTCCTAAAACTTGTGGACAGCCTTCCCAGAAGAGTTGAAGCTGTTATAGCTGTAAAGGATGGGCCAAATTAGTTTTGAACCCAATACTAATACTGGGATGCCATTACAGTTCATGTGCTTTTAAAGGCAGGTGTCCCAATACTTAGGCCAATATATTGTATATTGCTTGTGACACTGAGCATGGCTATGGACTTAGGGCTGGTTCACACCACAGAGATGCAAAGAACATGCATGATGTTGCCTGGTGGCTAAGTGGGTAGCAGTTCTGTCTAGCAGCACCTGGGATGTTGGTTCAATTCCCCAACATGCTAATGCTTGTATTGAAGTTTATATGTTCTCCCTGTGTGGGTTTCTCACTACAATCCAAAGACATGCTTTATGGTATTAAAGTAATCCACCGCCCCTTACTACAATTACCACCACTGCGCCACAAATATAAAGGTGAATAATTCAAGTGAATAAATTGATAAAGTTGCCACTTTATAATATAACATCAAACAATATGACCCTTCTAATGCCCTGTACACACGATAGAATTTTCCGATGGAAAATGTGTGATAGGACCTTGTTGCCGGAAATTCCGACCGTGTGTAGGCTCCATCACACATTTTCCATAGGAATTTCCGACACACAAAGTTTGAGAGCTTGCTATAAAATTTTCCGACAACAAAATCCGTTGTCGGAAATTCCGATCATGTGTACACAAATCCGACGCACAAAGTGCCACGCACGCTCTGAATAAATTAAGAGATGAAAGCTATTGGCTACTGCCCCATTTATAGTCCCGACATATGTGTTTTACGTCACCGCGTTCAGAACGATCGGATTTTCCGACAACTTTGTGTGACCATGTGTATGCAAGACAAGTTTGAGCCAACATCTGTCAGAAAAAATCCTAGGATTTTGTTGTCGGAATGTCCGATCAATGTCCGACCGTGTGTACAGGGCATAGTGTCTGGATACTGCAGCACAAAAGACACAAAGAAGACCACTAGTGGCGCTACTGTAAACAAGGTACATACATTGTAATCATATATACCAAGTGCACTGAAAAAACTCTTAATTTTACAAATTAATGTGTTTAAACATTTAAAACACCATGTGATTCAAATGTGATTAAATAAAAAAAAGTCCATATAAACAAACGTAGATGCTGGGAAATAACATAAAAGTGTCCTCTTGATATCTCTCCACCACACCGCAAGTGCTCAGTGCTCCCACTCCCTTAAGAAACGCACTCACCGACTCAACATGCCCACACTTGCATGCAAGGCTAAAATGCTTTTATACCACACAGATAGGGTATGATCATCAGCCCGATCTCCAACAGTGTGTACGGGAACCGCTCCACATGTAAAATAAAGTGCTCCAATAGTGTAAACCAGTAAAACCACTTTATTAAACACTACCTCTCTCCAAGTGTTCACTCACATTTTACAAACTTTAAAACAGCAAAAATTGGTGCAACGTCAAATCAGAGCAACACAGCAGTTGGATCACACAATAATGTAGTGCGGTCACGGCGGACCTGAGGTGTGCAGGCGTGTGCAGGTGTCAGCCTTCCAGTTCTCACCCCCTCCTTGGTGCCTCGTGACCAGATCGAATCACCAGCTAACAATGTCCTATGTCACAGCCACGCCCTGACATGTTTCGTCATACAATGACTTATTCATGGGATTGGCTGCATGGAATGACAATCAGCTCTTTTATACCCTCCTATCCATTGAATCAAAGAGAACCTTGTACCGCGCCTGCGCACACCTCATGTCCCCGCGGCCGCAATTCATCCATCATATGAGGGAAATACACAAGTTGATTACACTCCCTCCATGCCAGCATGGATGCGGAGCGGCCCGGAGAAGAAAATGAAGAAGAGAAGAAGAGAAGAAGAAAGGAAGATGAAGAAGAGAAGAGGATGAAGAGAAGAGCGGTGGCCTCCCTCCATGCCATGGGTGCGGAGCGGCCCGAGGAGAAGAAGATAGAAGACGCCGCGGAGGAGATGCTGGATGAGAACACCGGAGGAAGAACCAGAAGAGCCAGAAGAACCAGAAGAAGAAGAAGAAGATGAAGGAAGATAGAAGAAAGAAGAAGCATTTAAATAAAGGAATTGTCAAAAACTGTCTCTTGTCATTTTCAACATTCTTGACAGCTTTTTAGTGAAATGGTAGGGGTACTTGTACCCCCTTACCATTTCACACAGGGGGGGCCGGGATCTGGGGGTCCCTTTGTTAAAGGGGGCTTCCAGATTCTGATAAGCCCCCCGCCCGCAGACCCCCACAACCACCGGCCAGGGTTGTGGGGATGAGGCCCTTGTCCTCATCAACATGGGGACAAGGTGTTTTGGGGGGCTACCCCAAAGCACCCTCCCAATGTTGAGGGCATGTGGCCTGGTACGGTTCAGGAGGGGGGGGCGCTCTCTCTTCCCCCCCTTTTTTCCTGCGGCCTGCCAGGTTGCGTGCTCGGATAAGGGTCTGGTATGGATTTTTGGGGGGACCCCACGCCGTTTTTTTTTTTTTTTTTGGTGCGGGGTTCCCCTTAAAATCCATACCAGACCCTTCAGGTCTGGTATGGAATTTAGGGGGACCCCCACGTCATTTTTTTTTAAATTTTGGCCGGGGTTCCCCTTAATATCCATACCAGACCTGAAGGGCCTGGTATGGAATTTAGGGGGACCCCCACGTCATTTTTTTTTAAAATTATGGTTTGGGGTTCCCCTGTGGGGAATTCCCATGCCGTTTTTATCAATGAACTTCTATGTGTATTGTCGGACCGGCAATGCAATAGCCGCGAGTAGTTTTAAATGGCTTTTTTCCTTTCAAATGTCATTTTGCTGTCAGACTGTTCTAAACACGGGAAACATGCGCCCCTTTACAGGCATACTATAGACACCCCCCAGCTATGAAATTTAAAGGGATATTACACTTTTATTGTTTGACTTTAAGCATTATTAAAATCACTGCTCCTGAAAAAACGGCCGTTTTTAAAACTTTTTTTGCATTGATCCATGTCCCCTGGGGCAGGACCCAGGTCCCCAAACACTTTTTATGACAATAACTTGCATATAAGCCTTTAAAATTAGCACTTTTGATTTCTCCCATAGACTTTTAAAGGGTGTTCTGCGGCATTCGAATTTGCCGAAATTGTTCGCTGTTAGGCGAACTTGCGAACAGCCAATGTTCGAGTCGAACATGTGTTCGACTCGAACTCAAAGCTCATACCTTCTCCTGAATTATTTCCAACAGATTATCATTATCATAGCCCTTCTGTACAAATTATTTCCTAAGAATATCGGCCTGCGTATGGAAATCCTTTAATTGCATACAATTCCGTCGGACTCACAATATTTGCCCCTTAGGCACATTTTTTATCCATGCAGGATGATGGCCACTCCTGGTGGATAAGTAGCTATTGCGATCTGTTGGTTTGAAATAAACTTTTGTCCTCAATGTATTTAAATATTTTTCTATTGTAACATCCAAAAAATTTACCGTTTTCTCGTTAATTACATATTCCAATCTAATATTGTTAGAATTGTTATTCAATCCTCCCAAAAATTCCACCACAGATTCCTCCGACCCCTCCCAAATGAACAGGAGGTTGTCTATGAACCTACGGTACAATTTAAGCTGAGGTCTCACTTTACTGAAAACCTGCCTGTCCTCCCACTCCACCATAAACAGGTTGGCGAGGCTAGGAGCATATTTAGCTCCCATCGCCACGCCAACCTGCTGCGAAAAAAATTTATCATTAAACCAAAAATAATTATGGGACATGCAGAACTCCAAAACATCAACCAAAAAGCGTTTCTGTATATGTGGGATGTCCTCAGGTTTGCTCAATGCCCAATTAAGGGCAAGGGAGGCATCCTCATGCTGGATGATGGTGTATAGAGAGGCTACGTCAGCCGTCACTAAATATGACGTAGCCGATGCATTCAATTTCACCCCATCCAGCAATTGTAATAAATCTGCGGTGTCTTTTAGATAAGCCTTGGTCACCTTGACACTAGGCTGGAGGAATCTATCCAAGTATTCCCCCAACCTAGCCATCACAGATCCAATGCCATTAACTATAGGGCGAGGAGGTGGACATTGTATATTTTTGTGTAGTTTTGGCAAGGTATATATAACTGGAATTCAACATGCACTCGGGATAAGATATCTCTTCTCTTTGAGGCTTAAGGAGTTCATTTTATAGCCCCATTCCACTAAATTGGTCAGCTGAGTTTTATAAATGTCTGTAGGGTCAGAGGCCAATCTTTTGTATCTGGACCTATCACTGACCAACTCAACCATTTGTTTAAGGTAAAAAGATTTATCCATTACTACTACCCCTCCCCCTTATCAGCGGGACGTATGATCACATTTTTCTTTTTTTCCAAAGATTTTATACCTTCCCTAATGTACTCAGGATTAACTCTTTTTTTTGGGGTCAAATTCTCAATATCATTTAATACCAGGCTTTTAAAGACCTCTATAAAATGATTACTCTGATTTTGAGGATCGAAAATAGACATATTTTTCAAGCCCGTATCCACTCTCCCTGATGGTACAGTGGCTCTCATTGAAGACTCCACCGGATGGCTTAAAAAATATTTTTTCATGTTCATGGATCTGATGAATTTATGTGTGTCTATATAGACCTAAAATATATTCATCTTCCTTTGTGGTACACATTTTAAACCTAAATTGAGTATACTGAGTTCTTTATGATTGAGCTCCACACCACTCAAATTATATATACCTGTATTTATGCGTCTCTCGGTCGCTTTTTTGGAGTGTTTATGCTTTCCCGCCCTGCATCCCTTCTTCTCTTTGGAAGGGGATGGGTTCTTTGTTGTACAGATGAGGGGGCATATTTCTTCCTCGACCTCTCTGAATGTTTCCAGGTGGGTTCCTCCCCAGTATCCCTCCCCTCCCCCATTGACCTAAAAAAGGAGAATTATACGGGTACTGACCACAATAATCCTCATCTTCTAATGGTGCATATCTGTTGTACAGAGGAACCTCATTCCCTCTCTCAGGTTAATGATTGGATAGGGGGTACTGTTGCCACTGCCTATATCCTTGTGGAGGGATATAGCCTTGTGGCATGTTCCCCCTTTGAGTCCGGGGTAACTGATAATTTCTATAATTGTTATAACCAACTGGTGGATATCTGCCCCTACCCCGTGTTGATGGTCTAGGAGCATAGGGCTGGTCTTCCACATACTGGTTTTCTCCACTATTTGGATTAGCCTCATCACGTTTTGGCCCCAGCCCTCCTCTCCTTTTATTGTCTGATTTTTTATTCTCAGGTTTAAGATTACCAGTGGCCTGCTCCATGTTTTCTTTATCTGTGGGGTCACCATTAGATGCTACAATGGTGGCCTGCCACACATAAACATTGTTGGTTCTAAAATCATTAGCGTCTCTGTTAAATTTTTTTACTTTTTTCTTTTGTGTTTCCAGATCAATTCTCTCTAATTTTTTCTTTATATTAGTATTAAATTCCTTCATCTGGTTAGTTTACTTAATTGGCTCCAACTTATCCTGTATATTTTTAATTTTCTCATTAAGCATACTTAATTTAATCTGGAATGTGATATCATTCCAACCATTCATATTTGAATTTCATCTTATTAATATTTTTTAGGTAGATTTTATATTGTGCTATGTAATACTTTAAATTCAGTGTTATATTGATTTATTATATTTTAAATATAGTTTAGTTTAAAGGTACTTGATGTAATTAGAGATGTAATGCACAGCGATTACATTGCTTGCATTGACTGGATCGAATGCCAATAGGGGAGGGAACATTAAGTTGCATGTTGTGGGAAGTGCGGAGATTCAGATCCCCTGTGTGACATGACCAGCATGCAAGTATATGTGAAAAGTTTTTTTCCTATAATGGGATCAATTTGTCTCTGTGTATTTTCCTCGTATGATGGATGAATTGCGGCTGCGGGGACACGAGGTGTGCGCAGGCACGGTACAAGGTTCTCTTTGATTCAATGGATAGGAGGGTATAAAAGAGCTGATTGTCATTCCATGCAGCTAATCCCATGAATAAGTCATTGTATGACGAAACATGTCAGGGGGCGTGGCTGTGACGTGGGACGTTGTTAGCCGTATGAGATAGCAGTGATTCGATCTGGTCACGAGGCACCGAGGAGGGCGTGAGAACTGGAAGGCTGACACCTGCACACGCCTGCACACCTCAGGTCCGCCGTGACCGCACTACGTTATTGTGTGATCCAACTGCTGTGTTGCTCTGATTTGAAGTTGCACCGAGTTTTGCTGTTTTAAAGTTTGTAAAATGTGAGTGAACACTTGAAGAGTGGAAGTGTTTAATAAAGCGGTTTTACTGGTTTACACTATTGGAGCACTTTATTATTTTAGATGTGGAGCGGTTCCCGTACATACTGTTGGAGATCGGGCTGATGATTATACCCTATCTGTGTGGTATAAAAGCGTTTTAGCCTTGCACGAAAGTGCGGGCACGTGGAGTCGGTGAGTGCGTTTCTTAAGGGAGTGGGAGCACTGAACACTTGCGGTGTGGTGGAGAGATATCAAGAGGACACTTTTATGTTATTTCCCAGAATCTACGTTTGTTTATATGGACTTTTTTTATTTAATCACATTTAAATCACATGGTGTTATACATATTTAAACACTTTAATTTGTAAAATTAGGAGTTTTTTCAGCGCACCTGGTATATATGATTACAATGTATGTACCTTGTTTACAGTAGCGCCACTAGTGGTCTTCTTTGTGTCTTTTGTGCTGCAGTATCCAGACACTTAGAAGGGTCATATTGTTTAATCCAAAGACATGCTGGCACTTTATGACATGCTGCAGTATCCAGACACTTAGAAGGGTCATATTGTTTAATCCAAAGACATGCTGGCACTCTATTTGTCTTCTGTCGAAATAGGTTCTAATGTAAGAAAGTTAATTTTGGACTTTATATTGGAAGCCCATTGCAGCCAGGGACTGATGTTAATGTTTATTAGCACTAATCATGCCCAGGGACTTGGACATTTAAAATTTTAGGGTTTACACTGCACAGGTACATATGCTTAGAAAACTGTTGCTTTGTTTATGTGGATGCAAATGGACTTTGATCTTTGGCCTGTAGTTGGAGATTTGATGCACATAGCCAAGGGCTAACACAGTTGCGAATAGTATTATGTGTTCCTGCTCATCAGGTGCAATCACTTTAGACATACATGAAGGGATAGATTGAAAGATACTGGTGGGCGTATACTTCTATTGGGTGTGTCATTGTGCTAACAATACAACCTCTCTTATATAAAGGCCTGCAGTAGGGGGGTTTGTTTGGCCTGAGAAGGTCAGGTTTTTTGCTGTGATTTGTGGGGGAGAAGGAATGTTATTGTGCATATTGACAAATGCCCAACTAGGGATATTTGCTGAAATTCTTGTGCATTTTTTCAATCAAAAGTGGATTTATGTGCCATGCTGTCAATGTTGTGTGTATTGTTTCTGTCTGATCATGCAAACAGCGTTTGGAAGCATCTGCTGACCTTCTACCCTTTTTGATCTTGTTTAATCGTGTACACCGAAATGCAGCTTCCAGCAGAACATGGTCACCAATGTATGTATGTGTTGATTGTGAGCTTGTGGTGGGTGTTTTGAATAAGTCTTTTTTAACACTATGTTGGAATGCTTTGTAAGAATGATTGTTAAGTATGTTTCTATAATCTTGCATATAAAAATGTGATGTGTTGCCTGTTATACACTGAAATGAAAGCTGTGTCCACTCTAAGGTTTTGTCAAATTTTAGATTGTAAGCTCCTATGAGCAGGGCCCTTAAAATCCCATTGCTAAATGTAGCACCTTATATCCTGTCCAAATTTATTTGACGCTAGTAAATGATTGTACCTTTTTTTTTTTTTTTTTTCTGCTGGTAAAATAAAAGTACATTACTGAGCTTTGTGGTGTTTTTTTTTTCTTCTACTTTTCTTTCTCTTTAGTTTTTGTGGGTGGTGGTTTTGGGAAAGTGCAATATCTCTTATATCTTATTTCAATATGTATTTGTGCACCAAAAAACTAATCTCTTTGCCCCCGTTTAACATTGATGCTACTTTGAAATCGCGCTACTTCATTTGAAGTAGCGCGATTTCAAAGTAGCAAGGTCAGCGTGATTTCAGGTGCTACTTGATAGACATCCGTGTGGCTTTATACACAAATGTCTATTGAAGTCGCACCTGAAATCGGAAAAAATAGTGCAGAAACTACTTTAGCAAATTGGTGCGGCACCACAAAATCAGTGTCGCACCGATTGGAACAGTGCCATTGCTGCCAATAGTCATGCGATTTGATCTCTCAAATCGCATGACAAATTGCTCCAATGTAAACCTAGGCTTCTGCACACCTGCAAGTAAATGATAAAGGTGGAATCTTTATATATAACAGCTGTGGAGAATTGCAGGTAATGAATTCAGCTGGTGGATAGGCAGTACTGTATGTGTCAGCTTTAGTTCACATTGGTGCAATTTGACATGTCAAAGCGGTGGCAATTGCACTGTTTTAATTGGTGCGACTTTGGGGTGCAATTTGTATTGATATCAGTGCAGAAACCTGCACAGATGTCTCTGAAATTCCCCCTGCAGTCAGGACTGACGTGGGATTGAAATTGTGTGATTTCAGCTGAACGATTTCCTCCCTCTGTCAGTGTGAACCAGGGCTCAAACTGGGCCTTTTGTTTTTGTCATTAATCTGCTGCTAACCCAGGGACACCTTTTTTTAATAGAACACCTTTAAATATCATAAGTAGAAATACAAATTTGCATATCTGCAAATAAACAAAAATAATACAATTCTAATTGTGGTTGCAGTAATTTGCAGCAGCGATCAAAAGAGTGTAGTTTCGCCTTCTGACCCAGAAATAAGTCATTGTAATCACCCGAAAGTTCCTGTGCTGGTCAGGATCTCCATCTAGGTGGACATGGCGAGGTCCCTCTTTAGCAAAGAGGAGGTGGTGCTCATTTTCCGGATAAGGGTATGATATGTACTTGTGCTTAATCAATGTGGGGTGGATGTGGTAGTTGGTGTGGGTGGGGTTCATTGATTTGTTTGGCATCCCCACACATTTGCTTCTGGCCCATGTGCACACATCACTTCCTGCATTTGTTCTGCTGATGTAAATGCAAGTATAAATGAGAGCTCCTTTCTATTAAAATATATATATATATACTATAAGTGACTTTGGACCTCCGAGTTGCTTGACAAGTTGTACCCCATGATTCTCAATGATAACTAGGGATGGGCCGAACACCCCCCCCCTGTTCGGTTCACAGCAGAACATGCAAACAGACAAAAAATTTGTGCGAACACCGTTAAAGTCTATGGGACACAAACATGAATAATCAAAAGTGCTCATTTTAAAGCTTAATATGCAAGTTATTGTCATAAAAAGTGTTTGGGGACCCGGGTCCTGCCCCAGGGGACATGTATCAATGCAAAAAAAGTTTTAAAAACGGCCGTTTTTTCGGGAGCAGTGATTTTAATAATGCTTAACCACTTCCCGACCGGTGCACGCCGATGTACGTTGGCAGAATGGCACGGCTGGGCAGATGGGCGTACCTGTAAGTCCCATTTGAATTCCCCGCCGTGCCATTGCACACGTGCCGGCTGGGAGCTCCGTGAGTCGGGTCACGGGTCCCGTGGACTCGATCGCAGCGGGGATACCCGCGATCGCCTCATGGAGAGGACGAACGGGGAGATGCTGATGTAAACAAGCATCTCCCCGTTCTGCCTAGTGACAGTGTCACTGATCTCTGCTCCCTGTCATCGGGAGCAGAGATCAATGACGTGTCACAGCTAGCCCATCCCCCCTACAGTTAGAATCACTCCCTAGTACTGACTTAACCCCACCCCGCCCCCTAGTAGTTAACGCCTTCACTGCCAGTGTCATTTACACAGGAATCAGTGCATTTTTATAGCACTGATTGCTGTATAAATGACAATGGTCCCAAAAATCTGTCAAAAATATCCGATGTGTCCGGCATAATGTCGCAGTCACAATAAAAATTGCTGATCGCTGCCATTATTAATAAAAACATTTTTTTAATAAAAATGCCATAAAACTATCCCCTATTTTGTAAATGCTATAACTTTTGCGCAAACCAATCAATAATCGCTTATTGCAATTTTTTTTTACCAAAAATATGTAGAAGAATACGTATCGGCCTAAACTGGGGAAAAATGTTTTTTTAATTATTTTTGGGGGATATTTATTATAGCAAAAAGTAAAAAATAATGCAGAGATAGGTCTTGTTCACGGTTCAACACCTAGTTCAAAGGGCACCTCATCCCAGAAATATGTAAGGACAAAGAAGGCAAAATAGTGGGGACTGTAACTTGAAAAATAGTTTCATATTAAAAAGTATGCATTTTATTAGTACAAAATATGTTGTTAAAAGAAACAAATTTATTACAAATGATACAACACTTCTTACAAAGATGATAAAAAGCAGGGTGGTTGTGAAATATGTAGGTTCAAAACCAAATTTGAGAGAAATTGCACATTAGCCCAACATGTTTCGCTGATTGCTTCTTCAGGGGACGTGCAATTCAGAGAAAAATTGGTATGGCAAACTAGACAATGTAGAGAGAAAAAGACAATATAGACCAAATTATCATTTAATATTGAACTTAGACATACAAACAGGTACATTATTATATCAGCCGAGTCTCTACTACAGATCATGTGAACGCAACCACTCACCCCACAAATCTCGCCAGCAAGACAAACGCCAGCCGGGTATGAAAGCTCACCCCCAAGATTCCCCAACAAATAGGGAGATGGTCTAGGTAGTGGCCATAGAGGGCAGAAGGATCAGGCTGCAAAGTAGAATATGGAATATTAAAGGATGATATATATGGAGTAGATGATGGTAGTAACTAAAGTAAAAAATAGTAAGAAAAAAAATTAATAATAATAAATAGTATTATAAACGTACTATGTAAGGGGACATATGCATCTCATAATGTTACTTATTTAATATAGTTATAATCGATTAAATTAACTCCTACCATTTCACAAAAGTTTCAAAAATTGTAAAAAAAACACGCAGACACAGCATTGGACAAGTCCTTTATTAAAAAAGAAATAAAAATTCCAGCGATGTAATCCTTCCTCGTCCCAGGATATGGAGAAAAACGCCGCCACGACACGAGCCGCCTCCATGGGAGGAGCCTGCTGAATGATGCTAGAACTGCCATGACAGTTCTTAAAAGGCTGAGGGCGGGGCTACCCGTGATGTGCGCGGGTGACCACGCCCCCTCTGACGCAACGGGGAAACGCCACGGGGTTACCCAGTGATATGTACAGGTGACCCCGCCCCCCTCTGACACTACAGGGGTTTCCGTGGCATCAGAGGGGGGCGGGGTCACCCGTAAATGTCACTGGTAACCCCGTGGCGTTTCCCCGGCACTAGCGCTAGCACTTTTAAATGAGTTTTTTCTTCCTTTAGAAATGTCATTTTGCTGACAGACTGTTTTAAACACGGGAAATACGCGCCACTTTACAGGCATACTATAGACACCCCCCAGGTACGAAATTTAAAGGAATATTACACTTTTATTGTTTCACTTTAACCGCTTCAGCCCCAGAAGAATTTACCCCCTTCCTGACCAGAGCACTTTTTGTGATTCGGCACTGTGTCACTTTAACTGACAATTGCGTGGCTCCCAAACAAAATTGACATCCTTTTTTTCCCACAAATAGAGCTTTCTTTGGGTGGTATTCGATCACCTCTGCGGTTTTTATTTTTTGCGCTATAAACAAAAAATAGCGACAATTTTGAAAAAAATGCTTTATTTTTTAAGGACAAAGAGGGCAAAATAGCGGAGACTTTAACAGTGCCAACAAAACTTGAAAAATAGTTTCATATTAAAAAGTATGAATTTTATTAGTACAAAATATGTTGTTAAAAGAAACAAATTTATTACAAATGATACAACACTTCTTACAAAGATAATAAAAAGCAGGGTGGTTATGAAATATGTAGGTTCAAAACCAAATTTGAGAGAAATTGCACATTAGCCCAACATGTTTCACTGATTGCTTCTTCAGGGGACGTGCAATTCAGAGAAAAATTGGTATGGCAAACTAGACAATGTAGAGAGAAAAGGATCAGGCTGCAAAGTAGAATATGGAATATTAAAGGATGATATATATGGAGTAGATGATGGTAGTAACTAACGTAAAAAATAGTAAGAAAAAAAAAATGAATAATAATAATAAATAGTATTATAAACATACTATGTAAGGGGACATAAGCCTCTCATAACGTTACTTACTTAATATAGTTATAATCGATTAAATGGGAGTTGGTAAGAATAAGGTTAATTCTGGAGCAGCTGTAGGTTATCAGCACAATATTGAGTGCTAGGGAGGGTGCTATAAACAAAAAGAAGGATATAACTCAATTTGATATAAAGGTAATTAGTGACCTAATTAAAAATGTGACAAATAGAGTGATGATAAAGTGTAAACAGCGAGTGAATATATAATTAGCAAGATGTATGAAGATAAAGTGGAGAGGAGTCTAGAGGCAGAACTAAAGGCAAACTAGACTCCTCTCTATATAAGAAGCCTTCAGCTGATAACTCTATCCTCCACTCTCAAACTACCCAAACTAATTGGGGCACCTTCCCTTGTGGGTTTTGTGATGTCTGTAAATTTGTAGATCGCAAAACCAAATTCAAACTCCCAAACGGCAAATGGCGTTCAATCCAATGTAGGGTCACCTGCCAGACTCCAGGGGTTATTTATTTAGCCCAGTGTCGGTGCAGTGGCTTCTACATTGGGAAAACAAAGCGTAAATTCCTGAAAAGAATTAGAGACCATGTCAAACTGTCAGGTCACCTTGAGGATAGGTGACAGATGCACACCGTTGGGATCAGGAGTGCACTGCAAGGCAGTGGACCCTACGGCTGACTGCTGCAGATGGGAGTCCGAGTATAAGGAAGGCAGGGCCGCTGGAACACCAACACGGATCCCACCAGGGTTAGAACGTAGGATTCCCTGGGGCGCGGAGTCTAAGAGCCAGCAGGTGTTCACCAGAGCCTCTAGTTTTGAGGATGGACTGGGCTGCAACTGGCTCCAGATCGCGACCCCCAGGGTCCCCCAGCTCACACCCACAGTAGGCAACAGAAGGATAGGGATAGTAAAGGAATAAGCCAAGGTCAGGGCCACAAGCAGACAAGGACAACAGAGTACACGCCAAGGTTCAGGGTCACAGGCAAACAGGGATAGTCGTGGACACGCCAAAGGTCAGGGTCACAAGCAGACAAGAATAGTATAGAACACGCCAAGGTCGGTAACAGAAATAAACGTAGAGCACACGGCAGGCAGGAACAGGAAGCCAAACACACAAAGGTTGATCAGCAGGGCTGACCTGCAGTGCAGAGGTTAATATAGAGTTCTCTGATAGGAGCTGGGGTGGAGCCATGCTAGAGGAGAGTTAATAAAATCAGTCAGGTGAGAGACAGCTGGTCTTTGGAGATGAACACATGGAGACAGGTAAGCTGACAAACAAACTCTATTGCATAACCATGACAGTACCCCCTTCCCCGCCTGGGACCAGGTTTAGAGGGGAACTTCAAATGAAACTTCCTCAACAGACAAGGTGCAAAGACCTCAGAAGCCTTGATCCACGACCTCTCCTCAGGACCAAACCCCTTCCAATGCACGAGGTACTGGAGAATGCCACTACAGAGTCGGGAATCCAAAATTTGGCTAACCTCATACTCCTGATTATCCTCAGAGACCGGCGCTGCGGTAGAGAGAGGACAAGAGAACTTATTGAGGACTAAAGGCTTCAGAAGGGCAACATGGAAGGAGTTAGAGATTTTGAGGCTTTTGGGAATCTGGAGCTTGAAACAAACCAGATTCAGTTTAGAAATTATGGTGTACGGACCAATGAATCTTGGGGCAAATTTGAGAGAACTAACCCGGAGTTTGATGTTCCTGGTGGAGAGCCAGACTTTGTCTCCTGGCTGAAGAGAAGGCGGCTTACGCCTGCGACGGTCAGCAAAACTCTGGAATTTGTTGGCAGCTTTCTGGAGGGAATCATGAACATCAGCCCACATGGAATTGAATGATTCCTGAACAGTAGCCAAGGCTGGAATGTCGGAAGAACAGGTCATAGGAAGAGGGAGTTGAGGATGTCTTCCATAAACAGTGATAAAGGGTGTTTTCTGAGAACTGACGTTGACATGATTATTGTGGGAGAACTCTGCCAACGGAAGCAGTGATGCCCAATCATTGTGATAAGCCGAGACTAAGGTACGGAGAAAGACCTCCAACTCCTGATTAACCCTCTCAGTCTGGCCATTGGATGGGGGATGGTAAGAAGAGGTCAAATCCAAGGTAATGTTGAGGGGTTTGCAAAAGGCTCTCCAAAAACGGGATGTAAACTGAACACCCCTGTCCGAAACGACATGGGAAGGAACACCATGAAGGCGGAAAATCTCTTGTACGAAAATGGAAACCAAGGCAGAGGAAGAAGGGAGACAAGGAAGAGGAACAAAATGAGCCATCTTGGAGAACCGATCGATTACCACCCAAATGGCTGTATTATTCTCCAACAGTGGAAGATCAGTGATAAAATCCATGGAGATCTGAGACCAGGGCTCCTTAGGAATGGGCAAGGGCATGAAAAGACCAGCAGGGGCTAGTGTGGAAGATTTAGACTGAGCACAGACATGACAAGCCTTAACGTACTCTTTAACATCCGAGCGGAGGTTAGGCCACCAGTAGAGACGACTGATGAGCAGGAAGGATCGGAGGAACCCAGCATGACCTGCCACCTTGGAATCATGTCCCCAATGAAGGATCTTAGCTCTTAACTCCGTGGGAACAAAGGTCTTGCCAGGAGGAATTTTTGATTCCAGGGTGGTAGAATGGGCAACAATGCATGAGGTCGGAAGGATCGGCTCAGGATCAGGGGTGGACTCCTCGTCCAAAGTGTCAAATGACCTAGAGAGCGCATCAGCCCAACCATTGCAGGAACCAGGTTTGTATGTAATCGTGAATTTAAAACGAGAAAATAAGAGACTCCACCTGGCCTGTCTGGGGTTCAGACGTTTAGCATTCTGTAGGTATTGTAGATTCTTGTGATCAGTAATGATCGTAATGGAGTGAGGGGAACCCACCAAGAGATGATTTAATTGCGAGAAGTTCCCGATCACCAATGGCATAATTTCTCTCTGCCTGAGAAAATGTTTTGGAGAAGAACGCCCATGGTTGACGTCTCTTCTCAAAGAACTGAAAAAGCACAGCTCCCACCCCCATCGAAGAAGCGTCTACTTCAATAAAAAATGGGTCCCCAGGATTTGGTCTCCTCAAGAGAGGTCCAGAAACAAAGGCCTGTTTCAGATCGTGAAACGCAGAGACAGCCTTGGGAGGCCAGTCTTTGGCATTCGCACCCTTCTTGGTTAAAGCAATAATTGGCGCGGCAATGGAAGAGTAATTCCTTATGAACTGCCTATAATAATTAGTGAAGCCAAGAAAGCGCTGTGTGGCCTTGAGGCTAGCAGGAAGGGGCCTGTTAGTAATGGCCGAGACCTTTCCGGGATCCATGCGAAGACCCAAACTAGAAACAAAACATCCCAGGAACAGGACCTCAGGACATTCAAAGGAACATTTCTCCAGCTTGGCATAGAGATTATTCTCTCTAAAGCGCTGAAGGACGGTGCGGACATGGTTTCTGTGAGCAAGCAGATTTTTGGAAAAGATGAGAATGTCATCCAGATAGATGACAACAAATTGGTACAGTAGATCCCTGAAGATTTAATTGACAAAGTTCTGGAACACAGCTGGAGCATTACACAAACCAAAAGGCATAACCAGGTATTCGTATTGCCCGTCCCTAGTGTTAAACGCAGTCTTCCATTCGTCACCTTCCCGTATTCTAATGAGATTGTATGCACCTCTGAGATCCAACTTGGTGAAAATGGAAGCCCCCTTCAACCTGTTGAATAGCTCAGATATTAGAGGTAAGGGGTATCGGTTTTTGATGGTCACTGTGTTTAACCCTCGATAATCGATGCAGGGTCTGAGGGTACTATCCTTTTTAGCAACGAAAAAGAACCCTGCTCCTGCAGGCGACAAGGATTTCTGGATGAAACCTCTCTCCACATTCTCGACGACATACTCAGACATGGCCTGGGTCTCTGGAATGGACATAGGGTAGGTACGACCCCTGGGCAGAGTTGCTCCAAGGACAAGGTCAATGGCACAGTCAAAAGATCTGTGGGGAGGAAGCACCTCAGCAGACTTCTTACAGAACACATCCCGGTAATCGATGTATGCCGCGGGAAGATCAGAAGATACGGATGTGGTAGCAATGGGAAGTCTCTCCTTGGGGACCACCTTGAGAAGACAGGACGAGAAACACGAAGGACCCCAAGCCAGGATCTGCCCAGAGACCCAGTGCACATGTGGAGAGTGGAGCTGTAGCCAAGGAAGGCCCAATACAATGGGGGTAGAGGCCTTGGGTAGAATGAGGAAGGAAATCCACTTCTGGTGGAGTATCCCTACCGACATCCTAATAGGTAGCGTCTGGAAATGTATAGGACCCCCTGGGAGCACAGTGCCATCAATTGCCGAGACTACCAGTGGTGTAGCGAGGGGAGAAAGGGTAAGCTTCATAGAAGAAGCAGTTCTCCAGTCCATAAAATTGCCGGCAGCCCCGGAGTCCAGATATGCTAGGACTGATTGGGGAGAAGGGCCTACATGGAGGAACACCGGAAGAAGAAGACAAGAAGGTGATGTTTCTGGGTCCAATACTCCACCTTCTAAATGTATTAGACCCTAGCGTTTCCCAGACGAAGTGAGCAGGAGTCAAGAAAATGACCTTTGCCCCCACAATAAAGACACAAGCCTAGAGTTCTGCATCTAGCACGTTCTTCGGGGGTTAGTCTAGTCCGGCCCAGCTGCATAGGTTCTTCAGCAGGCAGAGGATGCTCCACAGAGCGACGGGGGAAGAGTTCTGGCTGACTAGGACCTAGAGGGTGCTGGCGTCTTTTTTCTAGGGACCTCTCCTAGAAACGAATGTCAATCTGATTGCACAAGGAAATTACATCGTCCAGACTGGCGGGGATGGCTCTTCCTGCTAATTCGTCCTTCACTCGATCAGAGAGGCCATGTAAAAATGTTGCGACCAGAGCCTCATTGTTCCAGCTCAATTTAGCTGTGAGGATACGGAACTGAAGCGCATATTGTCCCACTGAACAAGATTCTTGGCGAAGGCGTAAAAGGGCACTAGCCACTGAAGAAACCCGAGCTGGCTCCTCGAAGATATTACGAAAAAGCTTCAAGAAGTGGGACAGGCTGGAAACCACCGGGTCATTCTTCTCCCACAGGGGGGCAGCCCAAACTAAAGCTTCACCAGAGAGGAGGGAAATTATATAGGCTACCTTAGCCTGATCAGACAGAAAGTTCAGAGGCTGGAGCTCAAAATGAATGGTGCATTGGCTGAGGAAGCCCCTGCAGGCCTTGGAGTCCCCAGAGAAACGGGACGGAGCTGGCAGCAAATATGAATGTGTGTCTGCGACTGGTGCGATAGGTGCAGCTGCTAATTGTACTTGAGGCTGCAGGTTCGGGTTTCCCAAGGAGGCCTGGAGCTGCTCGAAGCGGGAAGCCAGATCCTTAAGGAATAGCATCACCTGAGTCTGATTAGATTCCTGGGTCTCGACTCTGTGAACTATGCCCTGCAATGGATCGGCTGCAGGAAGCGGCACATCAGCCGGGTCCATGGCTGATCAAACTGTCAGGTCACCTTGAGGATAGGTGAAAGATGCACACCGTTGGGATCAGGAGTGCACCGCAAAGCAGTGGACCCTACAGCTGACTGCTGTGGATGGGAGTCCGGGTATAAGGAAGGCAGGGCCGCTGGAACACCAACACGGATCCCACCAGGGTTAGAGCATAGGATTCCCTGGGGCGCGGAGTCTAAGAGCCAGCAGGTGTTCACCAGAGCCTCTAGTGGTGAGGATGGACTGGGCTGCAACTGGCTCCAGGTCGCGACCCCCAGGGTCCCCCAGCTCACACCCACAGTAGGCAACAGGAGGATAGAGATGGTAAGGAGAGGTAGAGATGGTTTCGCAAAACCAAATTCAAACTCCCAAATGGCAAATGGCATTCAATCCAATGTAGGGTCACCTGCCAGACTCCAGGGGTTATTTATTTAGCCCAGTGTCGGTGCGGTGGCTTCTACATTGGGAAAACAAAGCGTAAATTCCTGAAAAGAATTAGAGACCATGTCAAACCCATTTTCAAAAAAGTATGATGGACACAGCCATCAGCTGCCACATTAGCATGTACCATGAATTTAATCCCCAGTGTATTAAATTTCTAGCACTGGAACATATCCCCTTGGATTCTAGGGGTGGTAGTGTGGACCGCATTTTATTACAACTAGAGGCCCACTGGATATATGACCTTAAAGCTACAACATTTCCAGGATTCAATGAGAGTCTAAGCTTTAAACCTCTAATTTCTCCTAATGTCTACCTCCTTGGTTGCACTCATCCTGACCGGGTTTCCATGTCTTTTGTTTTTTGCCTTTCCATTTTTTTTTTTCCCTCCCCCCTCCCCTCCCCCCTCCCCTCCCCTTTCACCAGTTAAATTTATTTTATTTTTAAATTTATCTTTGAATTTGAATATATATGTATAAAAGAAATATATTGTCTTTCTTATTCTGTAATATAATATATTGTTTTGTATAATGACCCATTTTTTCAATGTTGTCACTTTGTTGACTCTTCAGAGTGTTTTGCACTCAAAACGCCTCTTTCCTTACACCTTGATAATTCCTTGAGACACAGTCCTGTGCATTGAGTATTCAATGGTCCACTTTATCTTCATACATCTTGCTAATTATATATTCACTCGCTGTTTACACTTTTTCATCACTCTCTTTTTGTTTAAAGCACCCTCCCTAGCACTCAATATTGTGCTGATAACCTGCAGCTGCTCCAGAATTAACCTTATTCTTACCAACTCCCATTTAATCGATTATAACCATATTAAGTAAGTAACGTTATCAGAGGCTTATGTCCCCTTACATAGTATGTTTATAATACTGTTTATTTTTTTATTTTTTTCTTACTATTTTTTACATTAGTTACTACCATCATCTACTCCATATATATCATACTTTAATATTCCATATTCTACTTTGCAGCCTGATCCTTTTGCCCTCTATGGCCACTACCTAGACCATCTCCCTATTTGTTGGGGAATCTTGGGGGTGAGCTTTCATACCCGGCTGGCGTTTGTCTTGGTGGCGAGATTTGTGGGGTGAGTGGTTGCATTCACATGATCTGTAGTAGAGACCCGGCTGATAAAATAATGTACCTGTTTGTATGTCTAAGTTCAATATTAAATGATATTTTGGTCTAAATTGTCTTTTTCTCTCTACATTGTCTAGTTTGCTATACCAATTTTTCTCTGAATTGCACGTCCCCTGAAGAAGCAATCAGCGAAACATGTTGGGCTAATGTGCAATTTCTCTCAAATTTGGTTTTGAACCTACATATTTCATAACCACCCTGCTTTTTATTATCTTTGTAAGAAGTGTTGTATCATTTATAATAAATTTGTTTCTTTTAACAACATATTTTGTACTAATAAAATTCATACTTTGTAATATGAAACTATTTTTCAAGTTTTGTTGGCACCGTTAAAGTCCCCACTATTTTGCCTTCTTTGTCCTTACATATTTCTGGGATGAGGTGCCCTTTGAACTAGGTGTTGAACCGTGAACAAGACCTATCTCTGCATTATTTTTTACTTTTTGCTATAATAAATATCCCCAAAAAATAATTAAAAAAACATTTTTTTCCTCAGTTTAGGCCGATACGTATTCTTCTACATATTTTTGGTAAAAAAAAATAAAATGTGTTTTTACAATTTTTTACAAAAGATAATTAAAATGTGTTTTTACAATTTTGGACACTTTTGTGAAATGGTAGGAGTACAATGTACCTGTTACCATTTCACACGGGGGGGGAGGGTCTGGGGGTCCCCTTGTTAAAGGGGGCTTCCAGATTCCAATAAGCCCCCCTCCCACAGACCCCCACAACCACCGGGCAAGGGTTGTGGGGATGAGGCCCTTGTCCCCATCAACATGGGGACATCCTTCCCATGTTGAGGGCATGTGGCCTGGTACGGTTAAGGAGGGGGGCACTCTCTCATCCCCCCATCTTTTCCTGCGGCCTGCCAGGTTGCTTGCTTGGATAAGGGTCTGGTATGGATTTTTAGGGGGACCCCCAAGCCATTTTTTTTTAATTTTGGCATGAGGTTCCCCTTAAAATCTGAAGGGTCTGGTATGGATTTGAGGGGGACCCCCACAACATTTTTTTTAATTTTGGTGCGGGGTTCCCCTTAATATCCATACCAGACCTGAAGGGCCTGGTATGGAATTTGGGGGGACCCCCACGCCTTTTTTTTTTTTTAATTTTGGTTCGGGGTTCCCCTTAATATTCATACCAGACCCAAAGGGCCTGGTAATGCACTGTGGGGGATCCCAGGCCATTTTTACCAATGAACTTTTATGTGTATTGTCGGGACCAACAATTCATTAATAAACGGCACTAGCGCTAGCACTTTTAAATGACTTTTTTTTCCATTGAAATGTCATTTTGCTGTCAGACTGTTCTAAACACGGGAAACATGCGCCACTTTACAGGCATATTATAGACACCCCCCAGGTACAAAATTTAAAGGAATATTACACTTTTATTGTTTCACTCTAAGCATTATTAAAATCACTGCTCCCGAAAAAAACGTCCGTTTTTAAAACTTTTTTTTGCATTGATGCATGTCCCCTGGGGCAGGACCCGGGTCTCCAAACAATCCAAACACTTTTTATGGCAAAGAACTTGCATATAAGCCTTCAGTGAGAACTTTGGATTTTGCAGGTTCGAGCCCCATTGACTTCCACTATTCCAGCATATGTGATCTGACAGGCATTATTGCCGGCAACAGCGCTGCTTTCCATTTGCATTAGCGCTGAGTTTCTGAGAGTTGAAGTCTTCTTTTGAGAGCTATTTTTTGGTACTGCAGGATAATTTTTTGGCGCTATAGTAAATGACCCCCAGTGTGTCCAATTTGTCTGCCACAAGTTCACAGTCCCACTAAAAATCGCTGATCATCACTATTACTATTACATTTTTTTTTAAAAAGTCTCTAAATATATCCCATAGTTTGTAGACACAATAACTTTGGATCAATATGTGCTAATTGGGATTTTTCTATGCAAAAAATATGTATCAGAATACAAATTGGCCTAAATTGACGAAGAAATTTGAATTTTTACATATTTTTATTGGATGTGTTTTATAGCAGAGAGTAAAAAATATTGTTTTTTTTTACAAAATTGTTGCTCTTTTTCTGTTTATAGTGCAAAAAATAAAAACCTCAGAGCTCTATTTGTAAGAAAAAAAGGACATCAATTTTGTTTGGGAACAACGTTGCACGACAGCACAATTGTCAGTTAGTAACGCAAGTAACGAAGTGTCGTATTGCAAAAAAAGGCCTGGTCATTAAGTGGTAAATCCTTCTGGGGCTGAAATGGTTTTAAGGTGGTCTTGGCTTTCCTTCTCAACCAGGACATTGTTTTACCTTCTTTTCTCCCTAGGCCTCAGTCACTGGGGAACAAGTCCCTACACACTTTAGATGTGATTCACTATGTCAGGATGTATCTGTAATTAACATCTGCAGTCAGACAGCCAGAATATCTACACACAGAAAAAATGATGTGCTTAATGTAAAAGGAGTTAATGCAGCAACCTATATTCTGGACACAAAGGAATTACAAAAATAATTACCCAAAAGGTGTGCAAAACCAATACCTCGGTAGTGATCAATACAAATATATGTGTGTGTGAAAAAATAAGGTTAACTCATGTTAAACCATGATAGACCATGTGCATTAAATAAAAAAATAAAATAGCAGTCCCACAACATCTAATTTAGTTATAGATAACAAAGACGCAAACCATCTCACAGGCAAGTGTGCCAGTTCCCTTACCAAACAGTAATGATTTCCAAATGATAAGAGATCAACAGTGCAGAAATCAACCAATCAAGGGACCACCACTCAGGATATCACTGACTCCACCACCTCCACAGTCCTTCACTGGTTATCCAAAACCAGCACATCAAAGTAATAATGGTTAGGAGAAAGAACAAAAGACCATAGAGTAGTATGCTAAAACCACACGATTTATTAAAAGTAGATATATTTTAAAAAATGTAGTAACACAGGCAATACACATCACACTGGGGGATTAGCAGCGGGTGTACAACATCATATGCCACTGGCCTCACCCAATATCAGAATATCTATTTGTCCTCCCAGAATTGCAAAGAAGGGTTCCAAGTCTAATGCCGCGTACACACGGTTGGACTTTTCGGCTACAAAAGTCCGACGGACGCTGACCGTCCAAGTCCGGCAGACAATCCGATCGTGTGTGGGCTTCCCCGAACTTTCAGCTGACTTTTCCAGCCGCAAATCTGATGGACTTTAGATTTGGAACATGCTTCAAATCTTTACGTCGTAACTCCACCGGACCCACAAATCCGCTCGTCTGTATGCTAGTCCGACGGACAAAAAAACGACGTTAGGGCAGCTATTGGCTACTGGCTATCAACTTCCTTATTTTAGTCTGGTGTGCGTCATCACGTACGAATCCGTCGGACTTTTATGTGATCGTGTGTAGGCAAGTCCGGTCGTTAGAAAGTCTGTTGAAAGTCCGCCAAAAGTCCGTTGAAAGTCCTTTCTAAAGTCTGTCGGACGGGTTGTCGGACTTTTGTAGCTGAAAAGTCCGACCGCATGTACGCGGCATTACATTTTATGTGGGATGTATCACCATATCTCTCAGGCCTATGCTTTGAAAGGAAAGGCTCTACCTTTTCAGATAATGGCTGATTCTACCATGAGTTTTGGTGTCTATCCATCATCAGGCTTCATTGGCTGAATACACAGAATGCAGCAGACCAATTAGCAATGAGCCAATGCTGCAGCCTTGTTTAAATAGCCCATTTGACAGCAATATTTGGTGACAGGCATGTGCCTGGCCGTGAGCGTGCACATATGCGCCTGGAACCTTCATCAGTGCTATGGGCAAGCCTTTCTTGACACTGGTCTTTGGTCCACACTTTTACAAGATTTTGAGAGGTGGATGTGAGAGCTGATGAGGATGCGGCTTTTGGTCAGTAATGTCTTTCAGGCTGTTGTATAGTTTATTTTAGGTCTGTTGGTGGTTGATGTGTTTTCTTCCCTCATGGGTATTGATTTATGATATTTCTGTGAGTAATGGATAATAGAGCTGCTTTGAGTCCCATGATATACAAAAAAGCAAACTGGATGTTTGACTTACCTGTAAAATCAATTTCTAATGCCCCGCACACAAGCGGATTTTCCGTCGGAAAAAACTTGGATGGTTTATCCGACGGAATTCTGCTCAAGCTTGCCTTGCATACACACGGCCACACAAAAGTTCTCTGAACTTTCGACCGTCAAGAACGCGCTGACGTACAACACTACGATGAGTCGAGAAAATGAAGTTCAGTGCTTCCGAGCATGCGTCAAATTGT
This sequence comes from Aquarana catesbeiana, assembly GCF_042186555.1. Classification (NCBI taxonomy): domain Eukaryota; kingdom Metazoa; phylum Chordata; class Amphibia; order Anura; family Ranidae; genus Aquarana; species Aquarana catesbeiana. Next base: position 130,186,008 of record NC_133332.1, on the reverse strand, counting down.
TTCCGAGCATGCGTAGGAATTTGTACAGACGATTGCATTTTCGGATAGGAACTTTTCCCGACTGAAAAATAGAGAACATGCTCTCAATCTTTTGCTGGCTGGAATTCTGCCAGCAAAAGACCAATAGAGCATACACACGGTCGCATTTTCTGACAAAAAGCTCTCATCTGAGTTTTGCTGGCGGAATTTCCGATCGTGTGTACACAACATTAGAGTCTACAGCGGGACACAGAGATAGCTCTTCTCATTGTTAGGATGTATTGCTTGCTACAAAACTGAGATATTTCCTGTATGAGAGAGGTTATGTAAGAGAAGACTTTCTGTCTTTTTGACAGTGTCCAATCACCTTTAGCACATAACCCTGTAAAGAATAATAGAGCTCCCTTGTGCCCTGTGATGTACTCCAAGAAGAGGATTTTGCAGGTGGGTCAAAAATTCAGATATTACTGGAAGTAGAGACATCTGCAGGCCAGAAACATAAAAACCACAATGTTAATGTGAAAAACAAATGTCATTCAAGGAATCAAATATGTCAACTGTAATTTGTGGAGTTATCGGTTGATTTTTTTACATTTTAATTTGCTTTATTTTTACTCACCAATTTTTTCCTTCCAATCACCACCATAAATGCTCAGGTCAAACTCAAGCAGTTTTACATGCAGATTGCATCAATGTTTTCACATTAATGTCTCACTGTTTATTCCTCTTAAGCTGTTAGTAAACCTACAACTGAGCAGATGAATAATGTAAACTAAATTTTTCTTGAAAATTTGTTTTGTGCAATGGGGCCACACAAGGTCCAGGAGCCATGACCTGTAACTGCTAAGGTAGAAATATATGCCAGTCTCTCTTATGGCAACAGTTATTCTATTACCAAAAAGATCCTATTAAAGTTATATAAGTCAACAACCTTTTAAATAAAATAAAAAATATGTTATACTTACCTGCTTTGTTAAAGGATATTGCACAGAGCAGGTGCGTATCTCCTCTTTTTTGGTCCATTGTGGGCACTGTCCACTCTTCCTCTTATCTGAGTGCCGTCTCAGCAAGTTGTGTACTGAGGGGGAACCTGTGTGGGCGCGTTCCCAAACCTGGCTGTGTGTGCCCATAGACACACACAGCACAGCTCAGCCATGCTCCACGCTCCCTCCTCACAGGATTTTACTGACAGCAGTATTGAGCGATGGATCCATTCTTGCCTGAGTCTCCTGTAATAAGAGGAAGAGAATGAGAGCAGTACTGCAGCCAAGCACATCACTGGTTCAAGGGGGGATGGGGGGGCATTTTTGGGAGCGAACGAGGAGGAGAGGGAAACAGAGAATGTATTAAGAATGCATTATGGTACCAAACCTTTTGTGTTTAGAATGACTTTAAGACCTTTTTTGGGAAAACACATGTGCCACTATTTGCTCTTTAAAGTAAGGCACAGAAAAAAATCCTAAAAAAAAATACTTCATAAAACCCTACCAGTTTGCATTCTACACCACTGTGATAAAGTAATGAAGAGTGTTCCACAATTCTGTTAAGCACATAACAGCAAATGAGGTGGCTTGGACTTTTCTGGCTTATCAAGGTCCAGACTTACCTGCTAAGAGCCCTACAAATAGATTAATTCTTCAGCATTAGTACTGCAGCATCCACAATACTATACCTTTTATTTTTTTTGTAAGAAATAGAATTTTTGTAAATACACCAAAGGTAGGAACAGAACCAAATTCATGGTATGACTTGCTGCTTTGATGGTGACATATGAATACCATACAGGAAAAAGTAGAGCAGGATGAGGAATTGCATCACAATACATATTTTCAGGAGAAGAAGAAAAAGACCATGTTACAAATCCACTGTTTATTTGAAGAACATAAACATCTAATAACCAGGTGAGATGGCTTGATGGCTTGTTGATGTTACAAACTGGGAAAGCACAAACTATGCAGGCTTGTTGATGTTACAAACTGGGCAAGTTGGAACTATGCAGTATGAATAGCCATTAAGTACTTATGTGAACATTCTCTAAGATTTTACAAAGAACTTGTTGCAGGCAAACCAGTGGAAGCACACAGCAGATACATGCATACGTTTGTAATTCTGAGACATAATTGGGGCAGGTAACTATGGCTGATCATCTGGCAGAAAACATAGAAGCACCCCCAACTACGTCCAAGGTTTCTCCCTTAGGGGAGATGACATTTATATTAATAATGCTCCTGTGAATTAAATAAATCATCAAAATGGAGAACATACTGTATTCAAATGATATCTCAAGAACTATTTAATCCATAGTTAGACTATTATTTTTATTAGATGACACTTCTACAACTGCCTTCAGATTAAATGATCATAACGAATTAATAGCTGTAATTAGCTGATTCCTAGAGACTTAATTTACTTATCATATGTGTTACAAATGAATTCCAAAATACTGCCTTAATTTATTATAGTAAAATATATTTTATATGAATGGATATATATTTGTTATATTAACACAGTTACATGTCATGTTACTGAATGCTAATGAAAAAAGAATATAGTCTAAATGGAAGGATTAATGTAGCTTGAGTTTTATAAACAATATAAATATACTCCAATATAAAACAAGTCACAATAATATTTGTTAATACTAGTAATCATTAAATTAAAGGCTAAATGTTTTGTAATTGCATATATATATATATATATATATATACATATATATATATATATATATATATATATATATATATATATATATATATATATATATATATATATATATATATGTTTTTTTCTTATAGTATTTTACATATGGGCACTCAAGGACAATGTAGGAAAAAGTTAGATGTTAAACCTCTTTTTTTTTAACTGTTTGTGCTTTTGTTGGTACTATCCCCTCACTTACTCCTTCCAAGTACTTCCCTATAATAATACTAGCTCTAATGCCCTGTACACACAGTCGGACATTGATCGGACATTCCGACAACAAAATCCATGGATTTTTTCCGATGGATGTTGGCTCAAACTTGTCTTGCATACACACGGTCACACAAAGTTGTCAGAAAATCCAATCGTTCTGAACGTGGTGACGTAAAACACGTACGTCGGGACTATAAACAGGGCAGTAGCCAATAGCTTTCACCTCTTAATTTATTCTGCGCATGCGTGGCACTTTGTGGGTCGGATTTGTGTTGGAAAATTTTATAGCAAGCTCTCAAACTTTGTGTGTCGGAAATTCCGATGGAAAATGTGTGATGGAGCCCACACATGATCAGAATTTCCGACAACAAGGTCCTATCACACATTTTCCGTCGGAAAATCCGACCGTGTGTACAGGGCATAACTGTAAAATATATTTTAATCTGTTCCCTAATTCTACTTTATCCCTTAAACACCCTTTTAATTTTATTGGAAACCTGCATTATCCCAATGATAACACTACTGTGTTATTCCAACACTGAAAACATATCATAAACATCAACTGACTATACCAAAAGTTTCCAAAAGACAAATAAATTCTATGCAGGTCTTCTCTTACAGTTTTCAGTTTTTGGAATACGTAATGAGGTGAATGATTTTTTTAATGAAATCAGACAACGCAAAAAAGATATGCCTGTTTGAAGTACTTTGAAAGCTTTAAATCGCTGCTCATTTGCAAGAATGAGACATGTCAACTAAGAAAACATTCTGTTGTACAGTTTACAACATGTACTGCTTATTCTTTCAGCCCTTTAGAATTCGTCCTTCCCTTTTTATGGTTCTCATTTTTCTTTTTGTCTCTTACTTTCTATGACTCTCCATTTATCTTGAAACAAAACAAAGTACAGTGGCCTTGCATAGTTATCTTTCAGCATGTGGTCTCCTGTATTATTTTGGTTTGACCTTTCTAATAATGACGTTGGACTATACTTTCTCACTATCAAAAGATGTGTTTTAGGTCAGACCATGAAACTTCCTGACTTTAAAAAGAGATTGTATTTAGAGTTATTCTCAAGTAAAAAAAATGGAGCAAAATACATCAGAGCATCCTGAGTTTTATTAAAACATATCTAAAGCCAAAGCTTTTACATATTTTTTTAAGTAGGGAATAGTTGTTTTTGTTGTCATGTTTTTCTTTTTGCAGTCTGTGATCTGCTGCAGAAACATTCTATTGCAGAGACACAACAGGACGTAAGTAGAAAGTGCTCCAGAGAAAGAAGAAATTCCATTTTATTTGAAAGGCAAAGTTGTGGGCATGAAAATGTGTCACCTCTATTTCTGCTCTGCTGATAACTGTCACATTTCAGGTTTTCCATTACTTTCCTCTAGCAGCTTCCTCCACCCATGTTACACAGCACAGATGCATGAATTTCTTGCTGCAGCTATTGTATTTTGACAACTAGCCTCACCTGCTGCCAAAATATCTAAACAGCAGGTGGATTTTATTTGATCCACTGTTCAGCTAACAATTTTCTGCCCTAGCTACTTCAACTTTTCAATCGCAGATTATTGAGTGGGAGGCAGCTGAAAGGGCCACCCACTAAGTGAATTTCGGCTGGCCCAGCAGCAACCAGAAGAAATGTGAACAGTGTATGGCCAGCTTAAGACAATTGTTGCAAAATAGAGAGAAGACCACAAAAGTACCCTAAGGGAATACATATTTGCAATCTGACCCATTTGATAAGAATGACCATTTCAGACGTCAGTAGATAAACCTAGCTGATAGATATAAGGGAAACAATGTACCAGTTAGGTTAATTTTCCCGTAGGGTAAATATTTTCTTTTCAAAATTGTAGACAATTTGAAGAAGACACAATATTCAAGAATATAATAAGGAACAAATTCCATTCAAATGAAAACTGAAAATCCTTTGAATTGAAAAAAATAAGCTCTAACAGCATATAAGCATTTTTGTGGTATCTACTTTTGTTCAGAGAGAAGTAATTTGATATTTTCATTCATTTTGGGGATACATTTTTTGTTGATAGGGCCTTTATTTCAGGTTAAACAGATTGTTATTCTATGAGGCTTCTCAAAAAAAAGTGGGTTGTTTTTGGGGTGGCTTTTTTAAGTTTTCATTTTAGAAGAAAAGGATAATATAACCCAGGTTTAAAACAATGAATCCCTCGTAACTTATAACTTTAACCCTTAGATTGAAATACAGTACTCTGAAAAATAATTTGAGAAAAATTTCAGGATAGTCTGTTATTTTTGTTTTCCTTTATTATTTTTGTTTCCTTTCTTCTAAATTTCTTTCTCTAGTTAAAGTTTAAGTGGACATAACTATAGAATTAACCTGCAGGCCTACAGTTTGAACCCATTTGGGTGTAGGCTTACCCAGGACATCAAGAACTGAATAACCCTTTAACAACTTCCTTTACATTATAGTTATTACTACCAATGTTGAATAATGTATATAGCAATTTAATTTGTATTGTCAGTTACTTTACATAAATAATAATGTATTGGTTAAAAAAAACAATGCATCCCCTCTGCCCATACAAATTCTACATGCTTTTTTTTTCTTTTTTATTTAATTGGCTCTATTGTGATCATGTGTTCACTAAGCTCAGCTCCCCTGTGTCAGTGACTTGTTGCTGCAGCTGATGGTAAGGACAACAAGGGAGCAATGGAAACCAGCAGGTGACATCAGAGGTCTGTGTAACCAGCCCTGTAGTTGAGCTAAGTATTGACACTGACATTGGCATTGATTTCTACTTTAGGTTTGAGATGCTCGAAGCACAGCATCATTTTGTGGCCATGATTTTAGTTTTTTTTTTTTATCATTAAAGTTTTTTTAAATTTTTGTCAACATTACAAGAATAAAAAGGACAGGGAAATGAATATAATGAAACAAAAACAGTAGGAGACAAAAATAATAAGAAGCACGCATGTTCGTATACATTGGATTTAACTGATTATATCATATTTCAGTTAGGTACAGAAGAAAAGGATCATATTGTGTACGTTGTGTTATGTAATTATGAATTCTTGTATTTGGTTGTCCATATGTCCCAGATTCTATCAAATTTCTCACATTTCAGAGAATTAATTGCTAGTATTCGTTCAAAGGTATGGTAGTGTTGAACTATTCTTGTCACATCAGTAATATTTATAGTTGGGGCAGTTTTCCATGAGCGGAGTACTAAGGATCGAGCAACTAGGAGTATGTGTGAGACTACTGGTCTCATATTGTGTGGAAATGTTTCTATTTCTATATGGAGTATCGCTAACATGGGATTAGGGTGTATAATTATACCAGTAATTGAAAAGATCAACTGAAATACCTGGTTCCAGAAGCTGGTCAAGCATGGGCATTCCCAGAACATGTGTAAGAGGTGTTCTTGGTGGCCACAGTTCCGCCAACACATTGGTGACGTGTGCGGGAAGAACAGGGGGTGTACTGCCATCTGTTAGTCACTCTGATTGTCATTTCCCAATGGCTTACACAGTGGGATGTGTTCTGGATTGTGTGAAACGCCTTCTGCCATTGGTCATCTGTAAAAGAAGTGCCTATGTCTGTTTCCCATTTGCTTATTGCTTTAATTTTCTGGAAGGATTGTTTGTTCTGTAGGAGGTTGTAAAATATTGATATGCCCTTGCATTTAGGTTGACCCTGTGTAAGGTATTGCCGGGCTGTGGGTGGTATCTTAATTGTTGGAACTGGGTTGGCTTTTAGGAAGCTTGCAATCTGTATGCATGTGAAGTGCATGTGGTTCGGTAGATTGTATGTGGTCATTAGGTGGCCGCTCGATAAGGGTTTGTCATTAGTCCTGTACTGAGCATAATCCATATGCCAGGAACTACTTTAGTGATAACATTGGTATTTTGGCCTCTAAAAGGCTTAAGGGAAATTGGTAGTCAATTGTGAGGCAGTTTTTATGATGTTAGCTTAGGAAAAATCTTCATGCATGTAGGGAGACTAGTATAGTGGGAGGGATGTTGCGGTTGTCACAGGGTATCCAGATGTCCCCTATGAGAAGATCTTTGAGGTCAGAAGTTGGAGCCATGGTCCTTTCTATTTCAACCTATAGTGGGGTACTATCGTCTGTAAACCAATATTTAATTTGGTCAAGTCTAGTTGCCCACATGTAGTCGTGTATATCTACTAGTCCCGCACCACCTATTCCTTTGTGTGGAATCAGAGTTTTTGGTGAGCATCTAGCTTTCTTTGCTCCCCATAAGTATTTCCACATTAAGGTGGAGATAGATTTGAGGAAGTGAGATGGGAAGGGAATTGAAAGTGCTCCGAATATGTAAAGGATTTGTGGTAAGATAGTCATCTTGTAAGCTGCTAGTCTACCCATCCAGGATAATTCTTTTTTTGACAGTTCTTTAGTCTGGGCTTCCAGTTTGGCCAGTAGAGGTTTAAGGTTTGAGTTGGCTAGATCTTTTATGGAGCTGGTTAGGGTTATACCCAGATATGATATACTGCTTTCAGTCCAACTATAGAGGAAAGATTTTTGCAGTTTATCTTTGTCAGTCTGTGATGTTCCTAGGTTAAGGATTAGGGATTTGGTGAAATTGACTTTATAATATGAAATCTCTCCAAATCTCTTCAGAATTTCGTGAGATGGTGGGAGTGATTTGAATGGGTCGCAAATAGATTGATGACGTGTGATTGTGATCCAAACTGGAAGCCAGAGATATTGATATGTGTTCTAATGGTCTCCACCAGGAGCTCTATCATAAGGTTGAAGATTGTCGGGGATAAAGGACATCCCTGGCGGGTTCCATTAGTGATACAGAAGGGAGTGGATAACATGCCCATTGAGTATACCTGTGCAGAAGGACAAGAGTATAAAGCCAGAACATCAATTAAAATATGGCCACAGAAACCAAATTTGGATAGTACCTTTGTCATGTACGTCCAGTGCACTCTATCGAATGCCTTCTCTGTGTCTATGGAAAGCAGCAGAGAAGGCATTCTGGTTCATTCAACATGGTGTATTATATTTATGATTCTTCTGGTAGCATCCGAAGTTTGTCTCCCCCTCACAAAGCCCATCTGGTTGCGTTGAATTAGAGAGGGTATGAAGTCTGCCAATCTTTTGGCTAGGAGCTTGGCATACACTTTAATGTTAGTGTTTAATAAAGATATAGGTCTGAAGTTACCTGATGTTAGTTGGGTCTTTCCCGGGTTTTGGTAATGTGACTATGTACACTTTTAGCATCTCTGGGGGGAATGTTGCTTTGTTTGCTGCCTTTGTGAAGACCCTTAGCATGTGTGGAGCGAGCGTGTTTTTGAATGTTTTTAAATATTCATTGGTCTGGTCCATCGTCTGGTCTGGGTAATTTGCCATTTGGTAGGGTGGCAATAGTTAACTCAATTTCGGATGTTGTGAATGGGGAATTCAGTGTGTGTATTTGAGCTTCTGAGAGGGATGGGAGATTTAGATCCTGTAAGAATTGTTGTATGTTCGTTATTGTGGGTTGGGTGGTTAGGGGGTCTTTTTGTAGGTTGTACAAATCGTTGTAGTAGGCTGCAAATTGATTAGCAATTTCTTGTGGGTTTATGATTTTGTGTTTGAGGGTGGGGTGTATTAGATGTGCAATTCTGGTTTTAATTTGGGCTGCTTTAATTCTATTGGCCAGGTATTTACCCACTCTGTTGGCATTGGCATAGGAGTTCAGTTGTAAGTGTCTGAGGTGTATGTCATACTTTTGGGAGAGAATCTCTCTTAGTTTTTCTCTTAATTTTGCGAGCTTCTGGGCCAGCTGTGTGTTTGGTGAGGCTTTGTTTTGTGTTTTGAGTGTGCGGATGTCAGAAAGGGTAGGGTCAACTTCTGCTGTATAGCGTTTTTTTTCCCCAGCCCCCAGTTGGATTAGTATGCCTCTCATGTATGCTTTATGGGCATTCCAGATTGTGAATGGGTTGTCTACAGAATTTTCATTGTGCTGAAAGAAGGAGGTGTTGAGAGATCTCTTTGTAAATATTAGGTTCTTGTAGCAACCGTACATTACTGCACAAGATGGGTGGGGAGGGAGAGACACCCTTTTCATTAATAGACATTGTGATGGCAACGTGGTCTGACCAGGTAATGTCATTAATCTGTGCGGACGCTATTTTTTGTAGGGTCCATTTGTCTGTCAAAAACATGTCTATGCATGAGTATGAACAATGTCTGTGTGAAAAAAAAATATAATCCTTTTCATTCGCGTGTAGACATCTCCACGCATCGAATAGATCCGCGCTGTGTAGTACTTTTTTCAGGTATGTGGCGTTGTTGTTCTTGTGAGAGGAAGTGTCCATCTTTGGATCCACAATCAGATTAAAGTTGCCACATATAATGAGGCTGCCATATTGTTGAGAGCAAATTCTTTTGAAAATGCCTGCTCAGGAATCTGATTTGGTGCGAGTTCGGAGCGTACACTGACACTATTGTATACGGTTGTGAGTTAATGTCCCCTTTCACAATAATGTAACGGCCATTGTTGGCCATGATTGTCTTTTTGTTTTGGAATGATAAAGTGTTCCGTATTGCTAGCAGTACCCCGCCTCTCTTGTGATCAGGTGTGATTGCCAAAAATACATGTGGGTATTCTCTGTGTGTGCAGTTCAGGTGCTTATTTGTTTGGAAATGGGTTTCCTGCACACACAGGATATCGGCTTTGTGTTTCCGGGCCTCAGACCACATGGAGAGTCTTTTGGCGGGGTGATTAAGACCCCTGGCATTAATGGACAGGCATGTTATGGTCATTGTGGTATTTTAGGGTATGTTGAGCAAGGTTGTACTCACTGTGACCATATTGTCTCTTCCAGGGAGGTGGTCTTTTGTTGACCAATGTCATGCTGCTGACCAATGTCATGCTGTATGAGATGTCTGTAGGCAGGACATGTGCCGTTGTCACTTCTTTGTTGCGTGCTTCAAACATGTTGCTTAGAAAACTATAACAGAATAGAGTTAATGATATAACTACATATAAAACATTAAGAATAGGATCTTTGAACCGATCCATGTGCAGGCGTAACTGCTAAGAGAAAATTGGAGGGTAAAAACAGGGAATTAAACTTGTAACCCCCGTGTCCGGAGAGATCTGAGTAATGAGTTGTGTAGTTGCTCATGAGTTGTCACCGGCGTTCTTTTTATTGGAGCGTTTACGTGAGACCACTTGCCAGTCATCATGTAAGGACCTAGGTGCCTCAAGTGGATCTTGGGGAGGCAGTATGCCCCATTGACGCAAGGCCTGGATGCCGTCTTCCAGAGTGGAGATTAGGATTGTGGTCCCATTGTGGGTGACCAACAATTTTGCGGGGTACTTCAACTTGTGGATTATACCGTGGTTTCTCAAGGCTTTAGTTATAGTTGCCAAGTTGCGGCGTTGTTGGAGGGTGTGTCTGGACAGGCCAGGGACCAGTTGTAGTTCTGCATATTGAGGGTGTTTGTTGTCGTTCCTGCGGGACGCCACCAAGATCTGTTCTTTGACGTGATAGTAGTGTACTCGTAGTATCACATCTCTAGGAGTGGTCTCTGGGAGGAATGACCATTTAGGGACCCTGTGGATTCTGTCCACTATCAGGTCTTGTGCTGTCAGGTTGGGGACCAGTGTGGAGAATAACGTTTTGGTATATTGGAGTAGTTGAGTGGCTGGAATGGTTTCAGGGATCCCCCTAATCCTTATATTTTGTCTTCTGGACCTGTCTTCTAGGTCTACCACCTTATTCTGCAGCCATGTTATTTCCTCGCTGTGGGATGTATGCGCGTCCACTAGTGTATTGTACGAGGCTGAATATTCCCCCATTTGTTTCTCCATATGGTCCACCCTGCCGCCTGAGGCCTGTACTTCCCTCTGGCAGTTGTTGATCCCTGCTGTCAGATCTGAGTGTAGGGATGCTTTCAGTGATAACATCATCTCTTTCAGAACCATGTCTGACACTGGCTGGTCTGAGGTGGGATAGGCCGCAATGGGGTCAATTGTATGGTGTTACGCAGTGTTGTCTGTGCCTGTGGGTCCGCTTACCTCCATTGCTGGATCTGTCAGCGGCCTGTCCGGTGAGTTTATCCTCTGTTTTTGTTTGGCTGGGCTTCTGGTTGATGGGCTGGCTGTCCCAGAGGATGATCCACTTTGTGATGCGGGCATCATAGTTTGTTTGTGGGCTCCTCTGCTGCCGTTGGTGGGAATCGCGGCCCTGTGTTCTGCCTGGTCCGTGCGGGCACCGCCGCCATTTTGTTGTAGCCCGCGCTGTGTAAAGAAGCTCGGTAGCTTCTGCGGCTGTTGCGGGGTTTTCTCCTGTTCCTCGGCATGCCCGGGAGATGCTGCAGGGTTCACCTATCCTGGGGAGTCTTGTGTTGTCATGAATGTAGCCAGTGTACTCGGATGGAGATAGATTCTCTCCGGCGGCCGAGCGGAGCTCTCTGCTCATGCTTCCATCTTGGCGCTCGGTCACCACGCCCCCTCTATGATTTTAGTTTTAAGTAGCTAATTTATGTTTGCAGCATACTGCTTCATCTTTTGAAAGAAAAAAAAAGACAAAACTAAGACAAAATCATTGTTAGGCACTAGTTAAGAATTAGGTAGGCCTAACATTCCCGATTAAAGCTGACTTAATCCTCTACAGCATCTTATTTCCTGAGTAAAAATCCTATCTGTGCCCTTTGTCTCTAGTAAATTTGAGTCAAAGTTCATTTAACATGGTACTGCTGATGGCCAATGTTACACTGCTGTGTCATTTGCTGCCTCTTAATTCTTGTAGTGAAACCCCTACTTGTGCTCTTTTTTTGTGTTAAATGTGAGTCTAAAAGTGCTATTTAAAAATAATCTGGGGTATCTTAATTCTTTATTCTGCACATAGTACTGTGACATTGTAAACGTCTGTTACCACAAGTACACATAGAAAACAATTGTTTCCTGTGTGACCTATTCACACTGCAATGAAGCCTGTTGTGATAAAATGCAGACATGCTGTGTTTTGTCACAGTACACTATACAGAATTGCATGGTACTGTACAGCAGTGCAGCACATCAAATAAAGTGTACATTTTTACACTTTTAATAAAGTTTATACAAATACAAAAAAGGGAGCAGTGTGTGATGCTCTGAATTGTGCACCACACTGGCCCCTACTACAGTCGGGAACAAACAATTATTGGAGAGGTAAAGCACTTCAGCAGCTGCCTGTTCCTGTTTAAATACAGCCTTAAAGTCGTTGTAAAACCTTAAATATACCCAATGAAGGGACTGGCCTCAGGTGATACACAGAGATGTTTATCTGCAGTCTTCTCTTCTCTTCTACAAAGTGCAGAATTTAAAAAGCTTGTCTGAGCTTTTAGAAAATGGGGTGGAGAGCTGAAATTACACTCTGCAGAGCTCAGTGAGAGCTGAAAGCTGATTTGGGGGAGGTGACAATCTTCCCAAAGTGTTAAGGAAAATCTATAGAGCAATATGGGTGAATGGACTCTGGAGAACAAAGAACAGATTAAGAAAAATATAGCAAAGTTATTAACAGAACCAGACTTAGTGGAACCAGATATTAGATATAAAGGCTGAAATGAACAGGGTGTGTAGAGAGAATGCAATAGTAATAATAATATTCAAAAAAGAACACAGGAAGTAAAATGAGAAAAAAAAATAGTTTCAGCCTGATATAGAGAATGCATGTTCAAAATAATCATATAGAAGGTACAATTGCTTAGAAGGGAGGAGTGATAAATAGTGGTGTTGTATTCCAAATAAAGTGCTCACCATGAAATTAAAGAAAATATATATTTTTTTATTGTTAGATTTCTATAAAATGACTGTTATAATGGAAGGGGATAATTTCAGTGTCTGGCTTAAACAAATACTAAAATTGAACTTTGCAAGGGAATGTTCCCCAGAGCTTAGTGAATGTGGTGAAATTTCACTTTGCAAAGAGCATCCAATCACATACAAGGAAAAAAATACATTTTTTTAATGCACATGATAGGGTGATGGAAGTCAGCAGAGCTTCACCTCAAAGACAAAGCACTTGTAAGTTTGGCAACTTGTTGCAGGTTCCAGGACAGCATTGCCCACTGGTGGGGTCAAGGAGGTTTAGTAAGCATGGCTAAGTGGTCATTAGTTCAAAGTCATTTTACTGCAACAGTAATGCACAAGCAGCACTCACTAGGGTGTGTTGCTGTGGTATTCATTTTCAATGCCACTCAAATGCACAGTTACAGCAGGTGCCAACAGACTTACAATGCAGTGCACCATGATGCACTAGTCAATGTGGTGCATTGCATTAAAAAAAAATGCACGCACAGGTCTGTTTTTTTTTTTTTATTGTCATTCATAGGCAGCTCATTCTTGATAAAATGGCTGTTTTAATGCAACACATGCTAACTTGTATATACAGTAGTAGCTGTATCAAATGTTGAAAATATAAGGCTGTTATTAGATTATAAATATTAATCCAATAATAGTGAGAAACAACAACATTTATAAATGCAAAAGACTGCATATGCTTGAGCAGATTAGCTTTTAATTGTTGCAACATAAAATACTAAAAATTCAGGTATACTGGACAGTCACGCAAATATCTAGTGTATATTTAAAATGAACAGACACACCAAGAGCAGTTTTGATAAAAAGCATAAAACAAAACATTACTGGACATCAAACTACATAAAGTTTCTCACACATAAAAATTACCATAAACATTACACAAAATAACAAGACTTAAACATACACGCCTATTCCCAATATCCCAAAAAGTCAAATGATACTTAGCTCTGGTAGTTAAATGTCAACAGCTTACACCGGATATCTGGATAAACAGGAACCGGACAAGGATGAGTCTTGGCTGCATGCTTGATCTTTCCACAGTTCCAAAAAAATCTTCTCTCCATGGTAGGGCCCCTATATTTATAGTCCTGTATACCAGAGACCACCCACAGGATGTAGTCATTTCTCTTGACCACTCACAAGTTTTTTTGTGAGTGGTGTCAGCAAAACATGGTTGAACTTCCCCCAAAACCACATGGTCAATTAAATAAGCGGCAGCCATCTTTAAACACACAACGTCAGCTTGCTCACTAATCCACCTGTGGGTGAGAGATATTATTACACATGTATGAGGACATTTGTCATGATGAATCAGTTAACAATATCCACAACTAATACCGTAGCACACTGCAATGGAACTGCATAGTATGAAGGGGCCCAATATTTTGTTCTGCACTGCTGGCCATGCTATGCGGGGACTATGGGGACTTGAGGAGGAGGCTTCCCAAAATGGCTTACAATGTGTGCTTTCCATATGTTTTAAGAAACAATAAGGATTAAAAAAATCTCAGCTGCTTTATTATGTTTGAGATTTTAGAAAACATGTTTTAAAGCAGTTAGATTTGTATTTGTTATGCAACATATTAACCGCATGCCGACCAGCCGCGGCAGTTGTACTTCGGCAACATGGCTCAGCTGCGCGAATCGCCGTCATGGTACGTCGGTACTATAGACGGCCACTAGGGGGCGTGCCACCTGCTTGCCCACGCAGCAGATGCAAGTGCCCATCAGTCGCAATCACCGCCGGGCTCCCGCGATCGCTCGGGGCAAACCGAGAACCGGGATTTGTGTGTGTAAACACATAGTTTCTGTTTCTCTGAGGGGAAAACAGACAGTTTGTCTGTTCATACAGAGTATGAACAGACGATCTGTCATCTCCCCTGCACAGTCCCCTTCCCCTTCAGTTAGAACACGTTCTAGGATACACTTAACACCTTCACTGCCCCCTAGTGGTTAACCCCTTCACTGCCAGTGACATTTTTACAGTAATCAATGCAATTTTAAAGCATTGATCGCTGTAAAAAGGCCAATGGTCCCAAAAATGTATCAAAATTGTCCGACGTGTCTGCCATAATGTCGCAGTCCCGATAAAAATTGCAGATCACCACCATTACTAGTAAAAAAAAAATTAATAATAAAAAAGCTATAAAACTATCCCCTATTTTGTAAACGGTATAACTTTTGTGCAAACCGCTTATATATGCTTATTGCAATTTTTTTTTTAACTAAAAATATGTAGAAGAATACGTATCAGCCTAAACTTAGGAAAAAAAATGTTTTTTTATATATTTTTGTGGGATATTTATTATAGCAAAAAGTAAAAAATATTGTGTTTTTTTCAAAATTGTCGCTTTTTTTGTTTATAGCGAAAAAAATAAAAACCACAGAGGCGATCAAATACCACCAAAAGAAGGCTCTATTTGTGGAAAAAAAGGACGTCAATTTTGTTTGGGTGCAACGTCGCACAACCACGCAATTGTCAGTTAAAGCGATGCAGTGTCGAATCACAAAAAGTGCTCTGGTCTTTGGCCAGCCAAATGATCCAGGGCTTAAGTGGTTTAAAAGACAGATATAATTGCCTCATGATTGATTTTGACTTAAAGGATAAGGAAGCATTTTATGAACATTTGTGCTGAACAGCTGATCTGTGTACTGGTCCCATAGAAGTCTCCAGAGTTCTACTACTCCTGTAAAGGATTTGGGGCCCATACCCAGTATTTAGTTGCAGTGCTGCTGATCCACTCATCTCTAGAAGCCCCTGCACTTAGCAAACAACTCCCACCACAGGAGGTCTTCCATGTGACATGTTTGAGTTACAAATCAGGTATTAATGAAGAGAGACTTCCTGTGTTGGGATCCATAAAGATCACTACAGGTTGGAGGAAATCAGCAGCACTGTCATAAATGCCAGGTCCACTGTGGGGAGTGGTGTAGAGTATTTGAGATAATCCAGAATAATACCAAAGGGGTTTATTTACTAAGACTAGAGAGTGCAATATCTGGTGCAATTCTGCATAGAAACCAATCAGCTTCCAGGTTTTATAGCCAAAGCTTAATTGAACACACTGAAGTTAGAAGCTGATTGGCTACCATGCACAGCTGTACCAGATTCTGAGTGCACCTGTTTTAGTAAATCTACCCCATTGTGTCACTACTGCACAAGCAAGGTAGCATCAACATTTAAATGTAGACCAGCACCATTAGGAACAAACATAGCCAATGGTAAGCACGTCCAAAGTGGTCCTCCGAAGCAGGTGAATCAGTGTTGCAATAGGATATGTTTTATTTCATTTCTGACTCTGTTAACTTACACCACCAATCCCCATCCCAAACCAATCTCTGATGGCGGTGGGGAGGACTTCATCTGGAATTACAGGAGAAAGATCCTTGCAGAGGCAACACTCATCCCTCCCCCTGCAACCACCCTCCCTCTGTACCCCCTTTGTCTTCACATAATGTGTACAGCCATGATCATCACAAATAATCGCTAACTGTGCGAACAACCCAAAATAACTGCAACTTCTAACAGCCTGTCATTGCAGTGTTTGGGCTCAGCAGCTGGAACTATCCACTCACAGCTGTCAAACCCAGCAGCAGGAATCTACTGGTTTTCATGGTGGCTAAATAACATGTGAATGCAGCCCTAGATAGTGAGTTATACTTTTTGTTTTGCTGGCTAGTTGGTAAGTATGCTAGGAAATACATTTTGCTTATTTTCTATGTTCTCATGTTCCAGTTTCCTTTAACAACAAAAAAGTAAAATGTGACAGATGTACTTGTTTTAGCCTAAACTGGTTAGGTGTATATAAGTTTTCTGTAAAACTCTCTTGGGCAGGGACTGATAGAAGTGGTCTATATACAATCTAAATCCATACAATATATTCTATTCTTCCACATTTGTTCATATATTTATGCTTCTGCCCTACTTAGCTGCATTTAAGGTATATAGACTATAACCTCCAAATTCAAAGAAAAATGTATGCAAGTTTTATCAAGCAGTAGGGAATGAATGCATTTTATAACAGTTCAGGAAACACCTTTGCTGTTTTTGTACTTGTTTTGCTTCTGGGAAACAGTTGACTGCAGGGGGAAGTCAAATAATAAACAATAAGATATTGTAAGGCAAGACAGAAAGACACGATAAAAGTATAACAATGACTTTTTACAGAAAGACAACAACTGGTTTCTTTAGAAGCTGACTTGCATTTTAAAAACTCAATTTCTTTTTGCAACCTTAAATGTTGTCTGTGGGGGTTTTAATTTATCCATATAGCTAGCAATAGTTGGTCACATTTAACTGAACTTGTTTTGTAATGTTTAAGATGTTTTACCACTGATCCGTGACTCCTGAAAGAACTGTCAGGATACTCCAGTCATACCCCAGCATTTACAGTATAACCACATGCACAGCTTTTCCCCAATTCTCACAATCATGGCAGTGTCATTAAATGTGTCAAGACAGATGTTGATTGTCCAAGAACATGACATAAGGTGTGAAATTTAAGGCACGATAATAAAGAGCTTTCAAACTAGACTGACCAACAATAAGCTGGAGGAGGGGAATTCAACATCACCAATCACCCTGAGACTGTTTTAACATCTTTACCTAGGTAATTTAAACAATTAACAAGCCCTGGACTTTATTTCACTATAGTAACTGCGTTATGTACAGTAAATTAAAACAAGACGTTTTCATACAGTGTCTCTATGCAGACTTTTGTGATTACTTGAATTAAAGCCTAAGTTTTATTAAAAATGTTTTTAGAAAAATCAGCACAAGGGATGATATTTACATTTGATAGGAAATAGTTTTTGTGCTTGTCCAAATTGAGGTTTTATGTCCTCTCCCCCCTAACAGCAGTCATTTTCTTCTGCTGCAGGGGTCAATACAGCTGTTGGCCTTGTCAAGCATGCTGACTATGCTTGCCCGTTCTGCCCACCTCCTTCCATTCATAGAAACTTTATTATACTTTTATGAATGAAAAGGGCTTTATGAATGAAGAATAGCCAAATGAATGAAAGTTCAGCTTCTCCATTCATAGTGCTTTTTGTTGATGGAAGCTATACTGCAGCTTGTCGTGGGGGGGGTAGACATAGTTGATACTCTTTATGAGTGCTTATAACAGGTCCATCAGCTATATTAACCCCACAGCCCTGGAAGATTACTGGTGTATGTGCATATGTGTTCGTGGGGGAAGCAGATGAAGTAAAATTTAAACAAGGACAGCCAGCACAATGGCCACACTCATTAAATGTAAGCACTATCCTTCTTTAGGTTATTTTCTACTACCTTCAGCCCCCATAACAGTAGGTACATACCCCTGTATGGACCTAGGGGTGGGATCCAAACAATGAAGGAACCTGTGCATTGCACCAGAAATAATAATTGTGGGATCTATATCATCTTTATCAAATTAGTTCTACCTATTATCGTTAAAGGGAGTTTACTCCAAATTCTCCCCACTTGCCTAAACCACTAAATTTCTCTCCACATATGTATTTATTTGTGATGTAACTTGAACGCCTAGATATTTAAATGTAGAAACTACAGCTATTTGAGAGGCTGAGTTTAGCAGATCGGTCCACAGGTAAAAGAACTGATTTATCCTAATTAATTGTAAAACCTGAGAAGGAGCCAATGTGTCTCCCAAAAATAAAGATGTATTATCTGCATATAAGGCACTCTCATCCTCTCCTAAGGGTCTACAAAACCCAATAATATCTGATAATTGACGGATAGAGGCAGCCAACGGTTCTAGAGCCAATGCAAAGAGTAAAGGTGATAAGGGGACATCCTTGTTTTGTTCCTCTTTGCAGTGGAAAAGGCGCCGATATATGTCCATTTACTTGCACCTGTGCCACCAGTGCACCATAAAGGAGCTGTATCCAGCTTATAAACTGGGATCCAAAAACCAAATTTTTCTAAACAATGACATAGATAATCCCATTCTATACTATCAAAAGCTTTTGCCGCATCAAGCGACAATATAGCTCTATTGCCCAGATTTTCAGACGGGACCTGCAGGTTAAGAAATAGACGCCTTATATTCACTGCAAAAGATCTATTTGGAATGAAACCAGATTGATCTATACACTATCTTAGATATTACTTTTGCTAATCTAATAGCTAACACTTTTGCTAATAGCGTCACATTCAATGTAAGTAGTGATATTGGACAATATGATTCAGGATTATTAGGGGTTTTATCTGGTTTTAACAAAACTATAATCAGGGCTTTTTTTCTCAGAGAAAAGGTGGTGGAACTCCCCCCCCCTTCCCTGGCAACGCCCCTACCCACCCATAGGACCGCCCCCTAGAGCCGCCCCTTTAGAGAACAGTGATGCAAGTAAAACGTGCAGCACAGAGACATTCCCAAATGTGCGGCACAGAGACATTCCCAAGTGTGCGGCACAGAGACATTCCCAAATGTGCGGCACAGAGACATTCCCAAATGTGCGGCACAGAGACATTCCCAGTGCATTAGAGACAGAAAAGAGATCATCCAGCCCAGTAAAGAGACCACCCAGCTTAGTCCAGCAAAGAGACCGTCCATTCCAGCAAAGAGACTACCTAGCAAAAAGACCGTCCAGTCCAGCAAAGAGACTATCAAGCAAAGAGACAGTCCAGCCCAGCAAAGAGACCACCCAGCTTAGTCCAGCAAAGAGACTGCCCAGTCCAGCAAAGAGACTACCCAGCAAAGAGACCGTCCAGTCCAGCAAAGAGACTGTCTAGCAAAGAGTCCGCCCAACTTAGTCCAGCAAAAAGACTGCCCAGCTTAGGCCTGCGACTCACATGGACCAAAGCATGAATCCCCATATATTGAGCAAAGAAACATTCCCAAATGTGCAGCAGAGAGACATTCCCAGGAAAGAGACCGCCAGCAAAAAGGCCACCCAGAATAGTCCAGTAAAGAGACCACTCAGCCCAGCAAAGAGACTGTCAGCAAAAAGACCATCCAGATTAGTCAAGCAAAGAGACCGCCCAGATTATTCCAGGAAAGAGACCGCCTAGATTAGTCCAGCAAAAAGACTGCCCAGTAAAGAGTGCCCAGGAAAGAGACCGCCCAGCAAACAGATGGGATGGATGACCCGGGGTGGGGATGAGGGGGAGGGATGGATTATCCGGGGTGGGGATGAGGGAGAGGGATGGATGATCCAGGGTGGGGATGAGGATGATGGAGAGGGATGGATCATCCGTGGTGGGGATGAGGAAGAGGGATGGATGATCCGGGGTATGGATGATGGAGAGGGATGGATCATCCGGGGTGGGGATGAGGATGATGGAAAGGGATGGACGATCTGGGTGGGGATGATGGAGAGGGATGGATGATCCGGGGTGGGGATGATGGAGAGGGATGGATGATCTGGGGTGGGGATGAGGATGATGGAGAGGGATGGATCATCTGGGGTGGGGATGAGGGAGAGGGGTGGATCATCCGTGGTGGGGATGAGGGAGAGGGATGGATGATCCAGGGTGGGGATGATAGAGAGGGATGGATCATCCGGGGTGGGGATGAGGATGATGGAGAGGGATGGACGATCCGGGGTGGGGATGATGGAGAGGGATGGACGATCTGGGGTGGGGATGATGGAGAGGGATGGACGATCCGGGGTGGGGATGATGGAGAGGGATGGACGATCCGGGTGGGGATGATGGAGAGGGATGGACGATCTGGGGTGGGGATGATGGAGAGGGATGGACGATCTGGGGTGGGGATGAGGGAGAGGGATGGACGATCCGGGGTGGGGATAATGGAGAGGGATGGACGATCCGGGTGGGGGTGATGGAGAGGGATGGACGATCTGGGGTGGGGATGATGGAGAGGGATGGACGATCCGGGGTGGGGATGAGGATGATGGAGAGGGATGGATCATCCGGGGTGGGGATGAGGGAGAGGGATGGATCATCCGGGGTGGGGATGAGGGAGAGGGATGGATAATCCGGGGTGGGGATGATGGAGAGGGATGGACGATCCGGGGTGGGGATGATGGAGAGGGAGAGATGATCCGGGTGGGGATGATGGAGAGGGATGGATGATCTGGGGTGGGGATGATGGAGAGGGATGGATGATCCAGGGTGGGGATGAGGATGATGGAGAGGGATGGATGATACGGGGTGGGGATGATGGAGAGGGATGGACGATCCGGGGTGGGGATGATGGAGAGGGATGATGGAGAGGGATTGACGATCTGGGGTGGGGATGATGGAGAGGGATGGATGACCTGGGGTGGGGATGAGGATGATGGAGAGGGATGGACGATCTGGGGTGGGGATGATGGAGAGGGATGGACGATCTGGGGTGGGGATGAGGATGATGGAGAGGGATGGATCATCCGGGTCGGGGATGAGGGAGAGAGATGGACAATCTGGGGTGGGGATGATGGAGAGGGATGGATCACCCGGGGTGGGGATGAGGATGATGGAGAGGGATGGATCATCCGTGGTGGGGATGAGGAAGAGGGATGGATGATCCGGGGTGGGGATGATGGAGAGGGATGGATCATCCGGGGTGGGGATGAGGATGATGGAAAGGGATGGACGATCCGGGTGGGGATGATGGAGAGGGATGGATGATCCAGGGTGGGGATGATGGAGAGGGATGGATGATCCGGGGTGGGGATGATGGAGAGGGATGGATGATCTGGGGTGGGGATGAGGATGATGGAGAGGGATGGACAATCCGGGGTGGGGATGATGGAGCGGGATGGATGATCCGGGGTGGGGATGATGGAGAGGGATGGACGATCCGGGGTGGGGATGATGGAGAGGGATGGATGATCCAGGGTGGGGATGAGGATGATGGAGAGGGATGGATCATCTGGGGTGGGGATGAGGGAGAGGGGTGGATCATCCGTGGTGGGGATGAGGGAGAGGGATGGATGATCCAGGGTGGGGATGATAGAGAGGGATGGATCATCCGGGGTGGGGATGAGGATGATGGAGAGGGATGGACGATCCGGGGTGGGGATGATGGAGAGGGATGGACAATCTGGGGTGGGGATGATGGAGAGGGATGGATGATCCGGGGTGGGGATGATGGAGAGGAATGGACGATCTGAGGTGGGGATGATGGAGAGGATTGGATGATCCGGGGTGGGGATGATGGAGAGGGATGGATGATCCGGGGTGGGGATGAGGATGATGGAGAGGGATGGATCATCCGGGGTGGGGATGAGGGAGAGGGATAGATCATCCGTGGTGGGGATGAGGGAGAGGGATGGATGATCCGGGGTGGGGATGATGGAGACGAATGTATCTTCCGGGGTGGGGATGAGAATGATGGAGAGGGATGGACGATCCGGGGTGGGGATGATGGAGAGGGATGGACGATCCGGGGTGGGGATGATGGAGAGGGATGGATGATCCGGGGTGGGGATGAGGATGATGGAGCGGGATGGACGATCCAAGGTGGGGATGATGGAGAGGGATGGATGATCCGGGGTGGGGATGATGGAGAGGGATGGACGATCTGTGTTGGGGATGATGGAGAGGGATGGATGATCCGGGGTGGGGATGATGGAGAGGGATGGATGATCCGGGGGGGATGATGGAGAGGGATGGATGATCCGGGGTGGGGATGATGGAGACGGATGGATGATCCGGGGTGGGGATGAGGATGATGGAGAGGGATGGACGATCCGGGGTGGGGATGATGGAGAGGGATGGACGATCTGGGCTGGGGATGAGGATGATGGAGAGGGATGGATGATCCGGGGTGGGGATGATGGAGAGGGATGGATCATTCGGGGTGGGGATGATGGAGAGGGATGGATCATCCGGGGTGGGGATGAGGATGATGAAGAGGGATGGACGATCCGGGGTGGGGATGATGGAGAGGGATAGACGATCTGGGGTGGGGATGATGGAGAGGGATGGATGATTTGGGGTGGGGATGATGGAGAGGGATGGACGATCTGGGGTGGGGATGATGGAGAGGGATGGACGATCCGGGGTGGGGATGATGGAGAGGGATGGACGATCCGGGGTGGGGATGAGGATGATGGAGAGGGATGAATCATCCGGGGTGGGGATGAGGGAGAGGGATGGATCATCCGTGGTGGGGATGAGGAAGAGGGATGGATGATCCGGGGTGGGGATGATGGAGAGGGATGGATCATCCAGGGTGGGGATGAGGATGATGGAAAGGGATGGACGATCTGGGGTGGGGATGATGGAGAGGGATGGACGATCCGGGGTGGGGATGATGGAGAGGGATGGAAGATCCGGGGTGGGGATGATGGAGAGGGATGGACGATCCGGGTGGGGATGATGGAGAGGGATGGACGATCTGGGGTGGGGATGATGGAGAGGGATGGACGATCCGGGGTGGGGATGAGGATGATGGAGAGGGATGGATCATCCGGGGTGGGGATGAGGGAGAGGGATGGATCATCCGGGGTGGGGATGAGGGAGAGGGATGGATAATCCGGGGTGGGGATGATGGAGAGGGATGGACGATCCGGGGTGGGGATGATGGAGAGGGAGAGATGATCCGGGTGGGGATGATGGAGAGGGATGGATGATCTGGGGTGGGGATGATGGAGAGGGATGGATGATCCAGGGTGGGGATGAGGATGATGGAGAGGGATGGATGATACGGGGTGGGGATGATGGAGAGGGATGGACGATCCGGGGTGGGGATGATGGAGAGGGATTGACGATCCGGGGTGGGGATGATGGAGAGGGATGGATGACCTGGGGTGGGGATGAGGATGATGGAGAGGGATGGACGATCCGGGGTGGGGATGATGGAGAGGGATGGACGATCTGGGGTGGGGATGAGGATGATGGAGAGGGATGGATCATCCGGGTCGGGGATGAGGGAGAGAGATGGACAATCTGGGGTGGGGATGATGGAAAGGGATGGATCACCCGGGGTGGGGATGAGGATGATGGAGAGGGATGGATGATCCGGGGTGGGGATGATGGAGAGGGATGGATCATCTGGGGTGGGGATGAGGATGATGGAGAGGGATGGATCACCCGGGGTGGGGATGAGGATGATGGAGAGGGATGGATGATCCGGGGTGGGGATGATGGAGAGGGATGGATCATCCGGGGTGGGGATGAGGATGATGGAGAGGGATGGATCATCCGGGGTGGGGATGATGGAGAGGGATGGACAATCTGGGGTGGGGATGATGGAGAGGGATGGACGATCTGGGGTGGGGATGATGGAGAGGGATGGACGATCCAGGGTGGGGATGATGGAGAGGGATGGATGATCCGGGGTGGGGATGAGGATGAGGGATATGGATGATTTTGGGTGGACATAAGAGTTACACTATGAAGAGGCTCTCCACAATGTATCTCATGTTCACCCAAAAACATCCTCCTCCCTCTCCATAATGTAACCCCATTATGTTAGCTTGACAGGGTCAGGTGTATGATGTCCCATCTGGGAGATTAAATACAGTCACTCCACAAACCAATCTAGATTCTAAATCTATCTACAGCAGCACACACATCGACTTTAGTGACTTACCAGGTCTGCATGGCATGCACAGCACTGACGAGGCTTGCCACACCCCCTCCCTGAGATCACATTACTAACCTATCACCACTGTCACACTCGTCTCAGCAGGGAAGCAAAGATCATGGATCATCTGCAGGGAGGGGCGGAGGGGCAGAGGAGACGGCATGGGACTACACACAGCTCAGCTGTGCAGAGGTTTATCTGTGTTTCCTCCTCAGGAGGCGGGGCGCAGGCTATACAGGGATTAGGAAGTTTGTTTAGAGACAGAATGCCTGACAATAGGTTGCGGAACGCAGTTCCGGTGCGTTCCGCCAGAAAAAAAGCCCTGACTATAATGATTGCTTCATTCATACAAGGTGGAAGATGACCATATTCCAATACTGTATTAAATACCTCCAATAATTCCAGCAACAATTCAGTTCCATAGACCTTATAAACGTCTCCCGGTAACCCATCTACACCTGGGGCCTTATTATTGGGCAGATTAGCAGAGGCAAATTGGAGTTCCTCCAATGTCAAAGGCTGATCCATTATCTCCCTATCAGTCACTGATAATTCTGTTACCATAATAGAGTTAAGAAAGAAATGCAGTTCAGCTTCCTTATAGGATACAGTTTTTTATAAAAATCAACAAACGCTGATGAAATCTCCAATGTAGTTCATACAGTTTCAGTTGGAGAAACTTGCAGTTCTACTACTTGTGTCATTGGTTTCTGAGCTTTTACTATTGCTGCTAAAAGATGGCCTGTATTTTCCCCATCCTCAAAATAAGGTTGCTGAAGGAAAAAGCGTTTATGTTCTGCATTTTTAAGAGAGATGTCAGCGTATATCATTTTTTTTTGTACCCACTTCTGTTGTGTTTCCATAGTAGGATTCACTATATATTGAAGTTCGGCCTTTAAAACATCTTCAGCTACTGAATGTTGCCAAGCCCTAGATCTTTTTTTTGATCCTTGAAATTTGAGCGATAAATAAGCCTCTCATATAAGCTTTTAGAGAATCCCAATAGATCTGTGAAGATAAAGAGGGCTTGTTAACAGTACTATAGGCCAAAATATCAAATATCATCTTCTGCTTTCAGGTAAAAAGGTCAAGCCAATAAGGATTCATTTTTCGAGTCGAGTGCAAGTCTTAATTGAATTTAGGTCTAATTGAGAACCAACAGGGAATGATATGACAATCCTCTAGCTGCATAGGTCACCTCAGATATCACAGGTAACATCATAGAACTAGCTAGTTCCAAATCAATTCTAGATAGGGTCCCATGGGTACTAGAGAAGCAAGAGAACACTCTTTCATTAGAGTGTAGCATTCTCCAGACATCCATGAGACCAATCTCCTTAATATAACAAGCAAAAGAGGTACACCATTTCACTTAAATTTCTTCATTCATCCAGAGTGGTTTATCCACTCTTAAAGGGGCGGCTTCACTCATTACTATTCACATTCACACCATCACTTGTCACTTTATTTACTTATTTACATTTGGTATTGCCAGTACATGTCACATATAATCAAGCAAGGGCTCAGAGCTTCAACAGAAACTGCTGAAATTAGCAGCTTGTGTCAAAGTGAGAGGATTATAGACAGACTAATATGGGCCTTTTCCTGTGTTCCTTTGTAACAACCACAACCTTTTCACCAAAAACTACCTGATAAGATTTACAGAGTTATGCCCCGTACACACGGTCGGACATTGATTGGACAGTCCGACAACAAAATCCATGGATTTTTTCCGACGGATGTTGGCTCAAACTTGTTTTGCATACACACGGTCGCACAAAGTTGTCGGAATTTCTGAACGCCAAGAACGAGGTGACGTACACCACGTATGACGAGACTATAAAAGGGCAGTTCAGTACCAAGCATGGCACCCTTTGGGCTCCTTTTGCTAATCTCGTGTTATTAAAAGTTTGGTGAGAGACGATTTGCGCTTTTTCAGACTCGTGGTTTTCAGTTCGTTTTTCTGGTGTTCAGTTTGTGCTTGTGGGTTTGTATCTGGTCTTCAGTACGTGCAGCGAGTTACCATTGACTTGTCATTGAGTTATTGTTTGTTCGTTACTGATTTTCAGGTTGCTCTTCACAGGTCTTGCTGTTCTTCAGTGCATTCTGTTACTTCGTTCTGAGCAGCCGATCGGTTTCTAGCCATGTTGCGTGCATGTACTCCTCGTAGAGTTCATGCTGTGCGGGGGCTTGGTGTTGGGGGTTCTTACTTTGACACAAGCCCAGTCCATGAAAAGGGCGAGGAGGAGTTCATGGACCAAGAATTGGTTGCTCCAGCGTGACCAGTTCTGTCACATGCCTTTGCTCCGTGAGATCCGTGAGAATAATCCTGACGATTTCAGGAACTTTCTCAGGATGATGGACCCCGTATTTCACCGTTTGTTGGCTTTGCTGACCCCTTATATTAGCAGGCAGGTTACCTACATGAGGCAAGCCATCACTCCGGAGAAGAGGTGGTACTTGGCAAAGGGGAGAAGCCTGCAGGACCTTAAGTTCTCAACAGGCATCTCCCCCCAGGCTCTGGGGATCATTATCCCAGAGACCTGTTCTGCCATCATCCAGGTCCTGCAGAAGGAGTATATCAAGTTAAGATTTTTATCCTTTAACATCACATTTTAATGTATAGAATGTTTGCTAATGTATTGTATTTCTTTCCTCATTCCCTAATTACCATGATTGTAATATGCTGTGAATGTCCCCTTTGTCCTCATGCATGCTGGATTTTTATGTATTTTTTTGTCCTTCATACATATTTGCCTTCACTTACCTCCCCAGCATGCTCTCCTGGGCCTATATTCACCTCATGTAGTCACTTAACAATGTATTTTGTCAGCTCCATAGTAGTGCTTCACCCTAAATAACCCCTAAAATGTGTAAAATTGTGATGTGTGCTATAAATTCAGGCAGAGTGCCAGAGGCTGCTTTTTTTTTGGGTCCCAAAATCATTTGGAACCCTCCCTCCCCCCAATTGCTAACTCAGCTGATACCAATCCTCTAGCTATCCTCAATCCTCTATCTGCTGACTTTGCCAAACCCATACACACTATACCCACCTCTTTTGTGGTCAGATTTATGGATGAATTCCCCAAAGCATGTAGTGCAAGGGCCTGCTTGAATACTTTCAAATGGTAATGTTCAAAGTTTTTGTATCCTATTATTATCTTGATAGGTAATAGCAGAATGTAAAAATTTGCTAAAATGTGTACAGTGTGTATTTATATCTTTGTATTATGACACTTCTTACCTGTCCAGTGAGCTGCCAATAGTGTAAGTAAGGAGGGGCTGGCCAAAGTAACACACATTATTTATGCATTCATCTCTCAATGAAGTGGAGAGGGTTACCTGTCCAAAACACACCCCCCCCATAAAATTTCTAAAATGGCCCATGAGAGGGGGGGATCTGATAGGTGGACCTTATACCTTTGTCTTAAAATACTCCCTAAAATAAATGTTATACTGATGTTGGCCAATAATGTTTGTGTCTAATCTGCTTTCCATGTTTCCATGTTTCTGCTTCCATGAATTTTTTATTCTTGTTTGACTCCACAGTTTCCTTCCAACCCACAGGAATGGCAGACTGTGGCCTCCCACTTTGCCCAGCGGTGGGACTTTCCCAACTGCGGAGGGGCAATTGATGGGAAACACATCCACATCGTCCCACCACCCAACTCGGGGTCATACTATTACAACTACAAGGGGTTCAATAGTATTGTGATGTTGGCGGTGGTGTCGGCTACTTATGAGTTCCTGTATGTGGACGTGGGAAAGAATGGCCGGATGTCAGATGGTGGAGTCATCACCCACATGGAGTTCTACAGGCGTCTCCAGAATGGCAGCTTGGACTTGCCACCTCCAGAAGACAATGCGGAAGGACTCCCATTTATTTTCGTTGTGGATGAAGCGTTTGCGCTGGGGGACCATCTTATGTGGCCATTCCCTATGAGGACCCTCACCCGGACGAGAGGGTTTTTAATTACTGGCTGGCCAGAGCCAGAAGAGTGGTGGAGAACATGTTTGAAATAATGGCCAGCCAGTTCCGCCTATTTCTTACACCGATACACATGGCGGAGTATAAACTCAATCACATCATCCTGGCTTACTGTGTTCTCCACAACTTTTTAAGGAGAAATTCTGTGAACTATGCTGGCTCAGTTGGGCCTGAAGCTGGAGTTATTAATCTCAATGAACCAACCCTGACTGCGCTTGAAGCTGGCCATCCTGGCTTGCCCTCCCAGAGTGCCCATGAGGTCCGTATAAGATACATGGAATACTTTGCGGGTAGGGGGGCCATCAATATGCCAGACAATGTCTGAGACATTTTTTAAATAAAATTTAATTTATTTTAAACTGAACAAATATTTGGTTTGATTTACTGCTTGGCTTTCTTTTAGCTGACCCTGACTGTAAGTTTTGGAGTCCTGAAAATAGCGTGATTGTGTAAAATTAAAAAGCACTGTTGAGTGTTATTTACTAAAGGAAAATACACTTTGCACTACAAGTGCACTTGAGAGTGCACTGAAACTGAACTTGTAGTGCAAAGTGGATTTGCCTTTAGTAAATACCACCCATTGTCACTGAAAACACCAATTTTACAACACAAAAATGCTTTTGAGCATTGAAAGAAGAAGCCACACATTGTTTAATCTCAATCTTTTTAATCAAAGCACAATCACATGTGCATTTAGAAAAGGTTTTTAAAACAAACCAACATGTTTGTTGTATAACAATTTTTTTAGGTGACATTAAAAGTAGAAATGTCCTTTTAAGGTAAAACAGGCATGTTTAAAACCAACAAGAAATACACAAATCTGGAACTTACAAAGTTCCAAGTTCAAGTTTGTAGAACTTGAAGGCAATATCAGACATGAGTATTTATTAACTGTAGAGCTAATACGGCCTAAGTTACAATCTGAAGTATAATGGGTATAAGTAACATCATCCCAGAATATCGTAATCAAGGGGAATGAGGGGGTGGAGACGTAATTGCAGTTGCTGCTACTGTCAACTCCCGTCTCGACCCCCCAAATAGAGAAGGGGTGGAACTATTCCAGTACTCAATATCAATGTACAGTAATAGATATAAAGATGAATTAAAACCTTATAAAAAATCAATTTTAATAGAAAAAAATAATAATAAAACATACAGTTACAATTACAATTGCAATTACAGACAACATCACTACATATAATCCTAAAAGGGATATACCACACTGTCTAAGCAAGTGGATTCCGCAGAATTTTAGATGAGGAGTGTATGTAAAGCTTTAAATCTCGACCGGTTTCGCGGTTAACACCGCTTCTTCAGGAGAAACATATCTAAAACATGATATAAAATGGCTTTAACATATACAGGTATATACATTAAATTATTGCAGCAAAACCATTTACAAAAATATCAATGCACTTCATACAAATGGGGTAAAGATAAGGACAAGCTCACCCGCTCAGGCGGTTTCCGTGGGTATGCAGGACCCAATATACATCCCCTCGCGGTGGACACAGGGGATAACAGACAGCCTCTAATGGATAAAGATTGAATTAAACAGATTGTAAACATCACAATGATGATGATATCGTGAGAGGGTGTGCCGTTACCATAGAAATATGGTAGACCCCAGGTGGTGGTATAGGAAAAAGGAACATACGGGGAACCAGTGGGGGAGGAAGGGGGGAAAAAGGGAAAAAAAGGAAAAAAGAGAATTCAAAATAGGAGAGGCCGAATGAAAGGGGAAAATAGGAAAAGTAGGAGGGAAGGGAATGGGAAGGAAGGGAGGGACCAGGGGGAGGGGGGGAAGGAAGAAAGGAAGAAAAGGAATGGAAGACCAGGAGAAAGGGGAGGGGGAAAGGAAAGGAAGGGAAACAAGGAAGGGCAGGAGCAGAGGAAAACCAGGAAGATAAAGTAGGGGAAAACAAGGGGAAGGGGAAGCGGAATAGGGAAAGGAACAAATGGAAGGGGAGAAAGGAAAGGAAGGGAAAGAGATGGGAGAAGGGGGGAAAAGAGAGAAAAAGGGGGGGAGGGTAGGGGAGAAGAGAAGAGGGAGACCAAGAGAACCACCACCCATAGAGGTGCAAAGGGCTATGAAGATTAAATAAGTTAAAGAAACTGCACACTGACAGCAACAAAGGCTGGCACTCACCAACTGTAAATTAGAGTTATGTGTGACGCATGAGCTGTAGTTAATACAGGAATTCAGATTATGGAAGACGTAGGTAAAAGGGATCATGTGGAACCATATGAGGCACTACAACTTCAGGCACCCAAGTTACTAGGCTGGTGGGCACATCATATTAAGGCTAATCCAGCTAGGGGCAAATATATAAGCATCTAGATTAATCAATAACATCAATATAGGAAGAAAGTAATAAGTAGGGTCAGGTGTAGGGAGAAAAGATGCTGCAAAGATCTGTCTCAAATCTAACAAAAACTGTTAGGGTATGGATGACAGATGAATAGTAAAGGAACAGGCAATGAGGATGAGGGTGGCGGCGCCCCTTCAAGGCTGCGAGGGTGCATACATAGGACAATACAGGGTTAAACACCCATAAAGATAAGCCTCCAAGCTTGATAAGCACAGTATTAGCACAGGGAACAATAGAGTAGGCGCCAGGCAGCGCTGGTACAGACATAAAGGGAAAAGCAAGAAGGTAAAAAGGAACAGCAATGCAGTGACAAAAGGGAGAATAATGAAGACTGACCTTTTAGTAGACAATCCATGCATAGCTCGGCGTCAGGAGGCTGTCAGGCTCACATAGCAGCCAAATGTGGCCGCTATATGGGCTCCCCAACCCGGAAGTCAGGGCACGCCAACGTGGGTGGCCTCTGACGTCACCGGGTCTGTTTGCCCGCACTGCGCAGGTGCACAAGTGTGTGCTACTGCGCAAGCGCGCGCTAGTGTCAAAGGGAATCGTGTTCCCAGACACAGAGTCACAAGCAGCCTAGAGGGGCTGCCAGGGCAAACATGTGTCCGCCGCGGGGAGAGGAACCAGGACCCAGCAAGGCACCAACACCACCTGAGGGAGGGGGGGAAAGGTTGTCCTTGTACAGCAAAAAATTAAGCAATTAAGGGTGGTCACAGATCGATAAACATGCTATGATGAGAACATCCTAAATTGAAAATTGATAAAAAGACACATAAGGAAAGAGGGGGGAGGGGGGAAAAGGGGGGGGAGGGGAAACCTCAGTGGGGGTGGAAGGGGGGGGGGGGGGGAGGGGAAAGAAGAGGAAAGGGGAAGGAGGGGAGGGGAGAGGAGGGAAGGGGGGGAAGGAAAGGGAGGAAAAAAGGGGGGGAAGGGATAAGGGGAATGATAGGAAAGGAACCCAGAGCATCACAAAAATGCCTTATATGATACTGACTCATTAAGGCCCGGAGGGAGGGTGGCATTGAGTCGCTTGATCCAAAGGGACTTCCTCTGAAGAATCTAGCGATCCCAATCGCCACCCCTGGGATTGGGCTGAACTACCTCAAGAACCAGAAACTTGACAACCGAGTTGTCAAATCTGTGGTGCAAGCCAATGTGTCGGCCAATGGTAGTTAATTTCCCGTAGTCCGAGTCATAAAGGTGGTCGCCAATTCTTTGTCTGAATTCGCGGATCGTTTTTTTCCTATGCAAAATGCTTTGCATGTACAATTCATTTCCTCGCACCCCCACCTTCTATTCCTTACCCAAGACCCACAAAAATGTGCAAACCCCTCCAGGAAGACCTATAGTTTCGTGGATAGGCTCCTTAACTGATAATGGCAGTAAATTTGTTGACGCATTTTTGATGCCCCATGTCCGTAGCCTTCCGTCCTATATTAGAGACACCACCGATCTTTTAAAACACCTCGAGGGAATCCAGATCCCTCCTGACACCCTGCTCACGGCTGTTGATATTGAGGCCCTTTACTCAAGTATCCCCACGAGCAGGGCGTATGGACGGCTGGTTCCTTCTTGTTCGAACAGGACACAACCACATGGCCCCTAAATCACTTCGTACTTGCATTGTTGCATTTTATACTAACAAAAAATTACTTTACCTTTAACAACCAATTGTTTTTGCAAATACAGGGAGTTGCAATGGGGACGTCATGTGCCCCAGCTTATGCAAACCTATATTTGGGTGGCTGGGAGAGGCATATTCACGCTAATGATAAATACTCTGAATTCCTTGACGATATCCTTTTGTGGTATCGTTTTATTGATGACCTATTACTGGTTTGGATGGGTTCAAGGGACAAATTGTTACAGTTTCTCCGTGAGCTAGACATTAATGATTTAAATCTAAAGTTTATGTTCAAAATCGATATAGAGCATATCTCTTTTTTAGATTTGAATATTATTAAACACCGGATGGGACTTTGGGTACTGACCTCTACAGAAAGCCTACTGCCGGCAACACGCTCCTGTTTGCTACTAGTGTGCACCCGAGCTCCTTGGTACGGAGTATACCATATGCCCAGTATCTGCGTCTACGCAGAAACTGCACACGGGACAGCGACTTTAGACTCCAGGCCAGGGCACAACGTGAACGCTTACTGTTACATGAATATTCCCCCACTAACCTTCGTAAAGCATATAATAAAGCAGCGTCACGTTCTCGGACCTCCCTACTTTTTAAGCATAAGGAACCTTCCCCCCCAAAGATACCGTGAGATTTATTACAACGTACACTGCACATCATAATTTGCTCTGCAATATTTTAACAAAAAATTGGCATCTTTTGGCTGAGCATCACACGCTGGCCAAATATGTACGATCCACCCCGGAAGTGGTGTTCTGTAGGGCCCAGTCCTTGCGGGATAAATTGACTTCCAGTCACTACACCTTTACCAAACCCCTGAGGACTGGACCGAACGGCACATTCAAATGCGAGGATTGTCCCCGATGCCCTTGGGTCCATGAGGGCAGATACTTTGCCCTACCCAATGGGGAGACCCTGGTCCCACGTACCTTTGCTAATTGCGGCACCAAAGGGGTCATTTATTTAATGAATTGTACATGCAAAGCATTTTATGTAGAAAAAACGATCCGAGAATTCAGACAAAGAATTGGCGACCACCTTTATGACTCGGAGAACGGGAAATTAACTACCATTGGCCGACACATTGGCTTGCACCACAGATTTGACAACTCGGTTGTCAAGTTTCTGGTTCTTGAGGTAGTTCAGCCCAATCCCAGGGGCGGCGATTGGGATCGCTCGATCCTTCAGAGGGAATCCCTTTGGATCGAGCGACTCAATGCCAGCCTCCCTCCGGGCCTTAATGAGTCAGTATCATATAAGGCATTTTTGTGATGCTCTGGGTTCCTTTCCCATCATTCCCCTTATCCCTCCCCCCCTTTTTTTCCTCCTTTTCCTTCCCCCCTTCCCTCCTCTCTCCTCCCCTCCTTCCCCTTTCCTCTTCTTTCCCCTCCTTTCCTCCTTTTCTGCCCCCCCTTCCCCCCCACTGAGGTTTCCCCTTCCCCCCCTTTTCCCCCCTCCCCCCTCTTTCCTTATGTGTCTTTTTATCAGTTTTCAATTTAGGATGTTCTCATCATAGCATGTTTATCGATCTGTGACCACCCTTAATGCTGTTGGGACAAATATCTGTCCTAGGTGACATTTGTAACCATTATATACTGCACTGAACATGTAACTTGCTTTGTTATTAAATCTTTTGTTATTGTAATTGCTTAATTTATTGCTGTACAAGGACAACATTTCCCCCCTCCCTCAGGTGGTGTTGGTGCCTTGCTGGGTCCTGGTTCCTCTCCCCGCGGCGGACACATGTTTGCCCTGGCAGCCCCTCTAGGCTGCTTGTGACTCTGTGTCTGGGAACATGATTCCCGTTTACACTAGCGCGCGCTTGCGCAGTAGCACACACTTGTGCACCTGCGCAGTACGGGCAAACAGACCCGGTGACGTCAGAGGCCGCCCACGTTGGCGTGCCCTGACTTCCGGGTTGGAGAGCCCATATAGCGGCCACATTTGGCTGCTATGTGAGCCTGACAGCCTCCTGACGCCGAGCTATGCATGGATTGTCTACTAAAAGGTCAGTCTTCATTATTCTCCCTTCCGTCGCTGCATTGCTGTTCCTTTTACCTTCTTGCTTTTCCCTGTATGTCTGTACCAGCGCTGCCTGGCGTCTACTCTATTGTTCCCTGTGCTAATACTGTGCTTATCAAGCGCGGAGGCTTATCTTTATGGGTGTTTAACCCTGTATTGTCTTATGTATGTGCCCTCGCAGCCTTGAAGGGGCGTCACCACCCTCATCCTCATTGCCTGTTCCTTTACTATTCATTTGTCATCCATACCCTAACAGTTTTTGTTAGATTTGAGACAGATCTTTGCAGCATCTTTTCTCCCTACACCCGACCCTACTCATTACTTTCTTCCTATATTGATGTTATTGATTAATCTAGATGCTTATATATTTGCCCCTAGCTGGATTGGCCTTAATGTGATGTGCCCACCAGCCTAGTAACTTGGGTGCCTGAAGTTGTAGTGCCTCATATGGTTCCACATGATCCCTTTTACCTACGTCTTCCATAATCTGAATTCCTGCATTAACTACAGCTCATGCATCACACATTACTCTAATTTACAGTTGGTGAGTGCCAGCCTTTGTTGCTGTCAGTGTGCAGTTTCTTTAACTTATTTAATCTTCATAGCCCTTAGCACCTCTATGGGTGGTGGTTCTCTTGGTCTCCCTCTTCTCTTCTCCCCTAACCTCCCCCCCTTTTTCTCTCTTTTCCCCCCTTCTCCCTTCTCTTTCCCTTCCTTTCCTTTTTCCCCTTCCGTTTGTTCCTTTCCCTATTCCGCTTCCCCTTCCCCTTCCCCTTGTTTCCCCCACTTTATCTTCCTGGTTTTTCTCTGCTCCTGCCCTTCCTTGTTTCCCTTTCCTTCCCCCCTCCCCTTTCTCCTGGTCTTCCATTCCTTTTCTTCCTTTCTCCCCCCCCCTCCCCCCGGTCCCCCCCCTCCTTCCCCTTCCCTTCCCTCCTACTATTCCTATTTTCCCCGTTCATTCCGGCCTCTCCTAATTGGAATTCTCTTTTTTCCCTTTTTCCCTCCCCCCCCCCCCTTCCTCCCCCACTGGTTCCCCGTATGTTCCTTTTTCCTATAACACCACCTGGGGTCTACCGTATTTCTATGGTAACGGCACACCCTGTTTAATTCAATCTCTATCCATTAGAGGCTGTCTGTTATCCCCTGTGTCCGCCACGGGGGGATGTATATTGGGTCCTGCATACCCACAGAAACCGCCTGAGCGGGTGAGCTTGTCCTTATCTTTACCCCATTTGTATGAAGTGCATTGATATTTTTGTAAATGGTTTTGCTGCAATAATTTAATGTATATACCTGTATATGTTAAAGCCATTTTATATCATGTTTTAGATATGTTTCTCCTGAAGAAGTGGTGTTAACCGCGAAATCGGTCGAGATTTAAAGCTTTACATACACTCCTCATCTAAAATTCTGCGGAATCCACTTGCTTAGACAGTGTGGTATATCCCTTTTAGGATTATATGTAGTGATGTTGTCTGTAATTGCAATTGTAATTGTAACTGTATGTTTTATTATTTTTTTTTTCTATTAAAATTGATTTTTTATAAGGTTTTAATTCATCTTTATATCTATTACTGTATTGAGTACCGGAATAGTCCCACCCCTTCTCTATTTGTGGGGTCGAGACGGGAGTTGACAGTAGCAGCAACTGCAATTACGTCTCCACCCCCTCATTCCCCTTGATTATTTATTAACTGTGTTTGATATTGCATTCAGATAGGGTGAAGTCACACCTGGAAAAGCCAAATTTTGAAGATGCACACAAATTGCCGAATGTCAATATGTGCTAGCTGCCACCATGGGGGATCAATGGACGTGTTTTGTGGGTGCAACCCCTTTCTCTCAGCTACTTTATTATTGAGGAAGGGGTTGCACCACCAAAACACATACATTGATCTCCCGTGATGGCAGATAGCACATGATGACACACTGTGTGCATCTTCAAAATTTGGCTTTTCTATAATATGTCAAAAAATGTGAAAAATATTTTCTGGAAAAAAAGACAAAAAAATAGGGATTTCGAGTGGTTTTAAACTCTCCCTAAAACATCAATGATGTTCTTCATTTTGTTTTGAACGTCATTGATGTTTTGCTTGATGTTTTCCAAGTCCCTATTACACCCCATGATCTCCCCGATCCCCGATTCTGGGCACTTTCACTGGTGAAATGACCTTCATCCACAACATCACGATCACCTAAAAATATAGAAACAAAAACACACCATGTATTATAAATATGCAGGCATCCATCTCTTACCTGAGACTGTGGTCACAGACACTCACCTGTTGTGACAATTTCCACCACATCCCCCTCCTCCTCCTCCTGTTGGCTTTGTGGCATTTCCACTTCTTCATAAGGTGGGGGGTCTGTTGTCTCCTCTGATGAGTGGTGTCCACCGAGTCTTTTCTCCCCTATGTTAAAAAAAAATAGGTATACTTAGCCCACAGATATTTGATGGCAGAAATAGAAATATGAAACATTGCTTGGAAGTGAGGTACAATTGTCTGTTTTGGCAGAGTTCCAAGATGAAGAAATATTTTATCACTTTGTCAAGCTTGAATATTTACCTGTTTTGTACAAGCTTCACAAATGGAGACACCCCTATAGTATACACTGGAGCACCTGTGTGGGCCCCCTAATAAAAAGGGTGTTCTGGTGTCCCACACTAGTGCTCCAGCATCCAGATGTGTAAACAGCTGCTGAGTGTCCTCTTCTTACACAGAATCTAGTTTGCATTTAATTCTAGTTACAAACCCATCTAGACAACAAAATAATTTTAAGAGAAGTAGGCCAGAAAAAATGTATTGAAATGCATCTGAACAAAACATGGTGTTTTCTTGGCCAAACGAACAATGTTTCCTACGAACAAATAATGTGTTCATGAACATGAAAGTTGCCATTTTAAACTGTACAACAGTAAAGTAAAGCACATGGAGCAGCACGAACGTTATAAAAATAATGAACAGAAACACAGGACAACTACTTAGTTTTTTGCAGCACTCTCCTGATCCTAATATACTGATCATGCTCCCTTAATTTGAGGTCTGACCACCGCTTCCTCAGTTGATCCTTGGATCGACGTACTCCAAAATACCTGTGCAGACTC
This sequence comes from Aquarana catesbeiana, assembly GCF_042186555.1. NCBI lineage: Eukaryota > Metazoa > Chordata > Amphibia > Anura > Ranidae > Aquarana > Aquarana catesbeiana. Next base: position 130,148,698 of record NC_133332.1, on the reverse strand, counting down.
TTCACAACTTTCGCCATGATCTTGGCCTTTCTCACATTTGGGTTGGGGTAAGGTCCATACTTCCCATCATAGTCGGCCTTCTTTAAGTTGTTGACCATCTCCACCATCTCCACAAAGGACATATTTGATGCCTTAAATCGTCTCCTCCGGGATCGGGATATTTCTGGCTCCGGGCTTTTTTCCTCCTCCTCCTCGTTGCTGTAATTAGCACGCACCTGCTGTGTCTCTGCCATGTGCTCTTCCCCACTGCGCCGAATGAGAAGGGGCGGAGAATAGACTAGAATGAACGTCAGGAGCAGGCGGAGTTTCACACATGCGCAGTGTATATAAAGCATAACACGAGTGCATAGTATGTACGATCTGTGAGCGGAGGAAGGAGTATCGGATAACGAAGGTAAAATTTAAACTTGTGCCTATACTGCTTATAGATTGAGGCCTATATTGGGACAAGATTAGGAGACTTTAGCCTGACATTAGGGTTTGTCTTGTGTTGTGTCTTGCAGAGAAAATGGATGGCTTCAATGACCACAACTTCCTCCCCCTGTTCATAGACAAGAACAGGGAGCTGCCCTGTTTATGGCAGGTGAAACATCCACATTATAATCATAAACAAAAGAGGCAGGCAGCGCTGGAGAAAATGCTGGAGTTGGTGAAGCCGGTGGTCACCACGGCAACCATCCCCTATTTAAAAGCCAAAATTGGTGGCCTCAGGAGCACTTATCTTAGGGAGCGCAAGAAGGTCCAGGATTCCAAGAGATCTGGAGCTGCAGCAGATGACATTTATGTCCCTAGGCTGTTGTACTATGAGAGACTTTGTTTTCTGTCACACCAGACTGAAGTCAGGGAATCCCTCTCAACCCTTCCTTCCACTCTTCCTTCCACCCTATCTTCCACCCCAGCTTAGGCTTCCAATGTCCAACCTGGGACTTCCAGCCAGGTAGAAGTGGGGAAGCCCAGCTTGAGCCAGGTATAGCATTGTTCTACAGATTTCTGGTCAATAAATAAATGATGTTTACTAGATGTTATTATTGATCACTAATTGCTGATTTAATAACGTGTTTTACATATCAATAGACAGTAGTGGGCAAAAATAATTGGGACAAGAATAAAAAATGCTGGGCTCAGAATGATAATCTGTTATATTTGTTAACATTCAATTTGCAACAGTCATGAGATGAAAATTGTGTGTGATTGATGAAGAAAAAACTAAAACTATGTCCCTTTTTCATACACAGGAAGACCTCAGCCAGGAGGAGGCTGTGGAATGTGCTACACAGGAGAAGGCTGTGGAATGTGGCAGCCAGGAGGAGGCGGGGGCTAGTGGCAGCCAGGAGGAGGCGGGGGTAAGTGGCAGCCAGGAGAAGGCCTGGCCCAGTAGGAGCCTCACAGAATCGCAGGTTCCTCCCCTCCGCCTTCCAAACAAAAGACCCAGGAAAGGGAGTAAGGTGGAGGTTACAGCACTCAGGCTGATTCAGGAGGCTTCTGCGTCCCTCAGAACCACCCCCACTCGTGAAGAGGCCTTTGCCTCCATGGCTGCCACCAAACTGCAGGACATGCAGGAGGGACAACGCCTCATGTGTGAGGAAATCAATTATCAAACATTAAATAAGGGGTTGAGGGGCGAAATCACACCCAATACCCACCTAAGTGAGTTGCATCATCCTCCTCCTCCTCCTGCCACAACTCCACCACCACAGACACAGCATGGAAGGAAGCATGGAAGGAAGACAAGAGAGTGATGGCCTGGGTTCAGTCTGGTCTGACAAAAGATGCAGGCTCTTGTATGACCATAGCCTGGGGACATGTATGTCATCAGCTGCTGTTCATGATCTCTTGGACTTCTGGACCAGATTGTACTCCCTTATATATGGACTCCTCAGGCCACCAATTTTGCAGTAAAATAGTTGATGTGTGCCCTGGGGGCCAAAGGCTTCGCCAATTTCTGCTCTTTCTCCAGCGTTGCCTCCCTCTTTATTTGGTTAGGACCCCTTATTAAATTTGAGTTTTGATTTATTATACTCGCCTATGTGTGTTTTCCTTCAAAATGGACAGTTTGTTTGTGAGGAGACAGGTACATTTCAAAAATACAATGTGAAATTAACAAGAAACACCAACACCAACCAATCTTCTTGAGATTAAATAATACAAGATAATAATGGTGTTGTGGTAACTTGACACACAAAACACACACAAAACTATTCTGGAGTAAAAAAAAAAAATGAAGATCAGGCTTTAAAAAAATCCAAAAAAAACATATTTAATATAAAAACATCCAAAAAATATTTTTTTTTCGGTAGATGTGACAAATAAAAATATTATATTGATGAAATCACGATAAATAATAAAGAAAGAAGTTTGTGAGAAGTCTGTGTGAATAGGAGCAGCAAAACAACTTAATTCTTCTAGCATTATAAAGAAGAACAGAGTGCGCTGCATTAAACAATTTAAAACATTGCAGCGTGACGAAAGTGCTATATCCATTCCAAACGCTAATTTTACCAGACCGAGCAGTTCCGTCTCGGAATTTATTCTGAGCATGCGTGGCACTTTGTGCATCGGAATTGTCCACACACGGTTGGAATTGACGCAATTGGATTTTGTTGTCGGAAAATTTTATAGCCTGCTCTCAAACTTTGTGTTTCGGAAAATCCGATGGAAAAAGTCCGATGGAGCCCACACACGGTCGGAACCTCCGACAACAAGCTCCGATCGCACATTTTCCGTCCGAACGAGTGTACAGGGCATTAGAGTTTATGCACAGCTTGAAAAATTGTTTTGTACTATATGAAGCCCTGTCGGACTGGATAGCCACGCTGGTTGTGATAGGATTCAGGGAATGGTGGAATAGAAACCTCATAAGTGTGAACCTCAATATCCAGGAGCAATTCTGATGGGCTAAGTTATGAAGGACACAGCAGACCAAAAATGTGTCATCAACTTTTCAGGGCTATAGCGCAGAAAACCACCAGATAGTGAGATATAGCGAAACCTGCTTTTGAAAACCCCAAGGTCTGCTCAATGACATGTCTTGTCTTAGTAATTGCTGCATTGTACCGAGATACTTGCAGATGTTGAGCACCTCAAGAGTTATGTTAGCAGCCAGGACAGACAAGGATAATAAGAATCACCTACAATACAGTTTGAAAATGCCATTTTTATAACAGCAATAGTATATCATGATGAGTGGGTAATAACAGGAACATTTCCCTCCATTTTGTTTTTCATTGATGAACATGATTGTAATGTGAAAGCCTTAGGCCATATGTAAAGTGGCTTTAGTTGGAAATGGTTACACCAAGTTGAGGATCTGGTTTAGCTATTTCTTTAGCAGCCAAGGCTAAAATGTGTTGTTTATCAGAGGGGGCAAAAAAAGTCATATGAGTACAGTCTATGACACCCATGACATTGGGAATCCTAGCTACTGCATAGAAATTGTTCTTAATCTGAACCCACTACTGATGTGTGTTAGGCAGGTAGATATATTAAGGGGCAATTTGATCAAAACCCTGCAGTGCCTTGCAAGGAAATGTGAAAAAGGTGGCTGTGATAATCCCACCACCTCTCCCGCTATAATCTGATAAGAGGCCTTGCCCAGAGAGTGCAGGACAGCCAGCAACTTGGTAATGGGTGATATGGCATGACTACACAGTGTGGTGGACTGCATAAAAGGTCTCAATTCCCCAAAGAGAAGCATAATGAGGTCCTTAGATAGACAAAATTTAGAGAGCACTTCTACGTCAGGGAAGTCATCCAGCAAGATGTGCTGCTTAAAGGAAAGTGGAGGCATGACAAACACCCTTCTTCTTCACCTCACTCTGGTCTGAAACTCCAACAAATTGGACTAAAATAGCTTCATTAGTGATGTAGGGGAGAGCAATGCAATGTACAGTTGCCAAATGAGGTTAGACTAGCCAAATGGGGGGCATGGCTTGACCTGGCACGAAGATGGCTGCTTAGCTCTGTAACTCCCGCTGCCTCACGACCTGACATCAGCCTATCCGAGGTAAAATCACCCTAAAACCTGTGAATTTAATGGGGACTGCCTCACGGAATTCCTCTGCCTTCTGTTCCCGGGAACAACCCGGGAGTGTGGGACATAATATCCCTGAAATTTTCCGATCCGGCAGAGGAAACATGGCGCCTTCCCGACAGAGGAATTCACAAGCTGCAGCTCCCTCACCAACGGGGACGCCAACCATCACACTTCCCTCACTCTCCTCAGATAGGGAAGACATGGAGGATTCCCCACATCCCCATCTAAACATTCATGATCTGCAGGCTATTGCCACGGACATAAAGGATACCCTGTCTGCAGCTATCTCAGAACTCAAACTAGACATTCACGTGCTCACTGACAGAGTGCAGGCAGTTGAAAGGAGGGCAGAGCACCATGACACACAGCTCCAAAAAACTACTCACCACATAGATAACCATACACTCCAAATGCGGGACATGCAAAGGCACCTGAAAGATAATAGAGGCAGGCACCATAATCTGAGGGTCAGAGGAATACCTGAAGCGATAGAAGGGGACCAAATCTTACCCTCAGTCACAGGATTATTCAATGGTCTTTTAAACAGACCTTATCAGACCCCCATTTTGATGGAGATGATCCACCGAGCCCTGAGACCCAAGGGGAGGAATACTGATCCCCGGAGGGACATTATCTGCTGCTTAGTCGATTTTAAACTCAAAGAGAACATCCTCAGACATGCTAGAGGCAAACCACAAATTGTACATGAGGGGAAAACAATCCAAATTTATCAAGATCTTTCTGGCATTACGCTGCAGCACCAAAGAGACCTGAGACCCCTACTGGACACTCTCCGCACTAAGGGAATTCCATACAAATGGAAATTTCCATTTTGCCTCTTGGCCACCTCACAGGGTTGCACAGCCCTCCTGAAAGTGCCGGAAGACCTCCCACACTTCTGTGCCTCCCTGAACATCCCGATGGTGGAGGTACCTAATTGGTACGCGCACTTCCGCCACTCCGCTGTTAGACGGGGACACTCACCTGAAGAGCCTATGGAGGCACAAGCTATCAGACATCGAAGGAGACGTTCTCCATCGGCCCCGAGAATTCGTCACACTTCTCACAGCCTACAACCGGATCTCAGCCCAACCAACTCTCCCAGCTCGCGGAGAGCCAGACGGGATCGCTAGAAACCCATCACAGGTACACAGTAATCTGCCTTCATTGTTCAACCACGTTTGGCTCATCTGAACATTCATTTGTTTGAGTCTGCTGTTAGACCTATTTTACAGTGTTAATGTATCTGCCTTGCTGAAGCTCCCTTTGAGATTGCAATTACCTCCTAAAAAGACTACTTCCACTTCGAACACGCTCCTCCCCACAACATGAGCAGTTTGCGTGGCGTGGCATGCGTGGCACTTTGTGCATCGGAATTGTGCACACACGGTTGGAATTGACGCGATCAGATTTTGTTGTCGGAAAATTTTATAGCCTGCTCACAAACTTTGTGTTTCGGAAAATCCGATGGAAAAAGTCCGATGGAGCCCACACATGGTCGGAACTTCCGACAACAAGCTCCGATCGCACATTTTCCGTCCGAACGAGTGTACAGGGCATTAGAGTTTATGCACAGCTTGAAAAATTGTTTTGTACTGTATGAAGCCCTGTCGGACTGGATAGCCACGCTGGTTGTGATAGGATTCAGGGAATGGTGGAATAGAAACCTCATAAGTGTGAACCTCAATATCCAGGAGCAATTCTGATGGGCTAAGTTATGAAGGACACAGCAGACCAAAAATGTGTCATCAACTTTTCAGGGCTATAGCGCAGAAAACCACCAGATAGTGAGATATAGCGAAACCTGCTTTTGAAAACCCCAAGGTCTGCTCAATGACATGTCTTGTCTTAGTAATTGCTGCATTGTACAGAGATACTTGCAGATGTTGAGCACCTCAAGAGTTATGTTAGCAGCCAGGGCAGACAAGGATAATAAGAATCACCTACAATACAGTGTGAAAATGCAATTTTTATAACAGCAATAGTATATCATGATGAGTGGGTAATAACAGGAACATTTCCCTCCATTTTGTTTTTCATTGATGAACATGATTGTAATGTGAAAGCCTTAGGCCATATGTAAAGTGGCTTTAGTTGGAAATGGTTACACCAAGTTGAGGATCTGGTTTAGCTATTTCTTTAGCAGCCAAGGCTAAAATGTGTTGTTTATCAGAGGGGGCAAAAAAAGTCATATGAGTACAGTCTATGACACCCATGACATTGGGAATCCTAGCTACTGCATAGTAATTGTTCTTAATCTGAACCCAATACTGATGTGTGTTAGGCAGGTAGATATATTAAGGGGCAATTTGTCCAAAACCCTGCAGTGCCTTGCAAGGAAATGTGAAAAAGGTGGCTGTGATAACCCCATCACCTCTCCCGCTATAATCTGATAAGAGGCCTTCCCAGAGAGTGCAGGACAGCCAGCAACTTGGTAATGGGTGATATGGCATGACTACACAGTGTGGTGGACTGCATAAAAGGTCTCAATTCCCCAAAGAGAAGCATAATGAGGTCCTTAGATAGACAAAATTTAGAGAGCACTTCTACGTCAGGGAAGTCATCCAGCAAGATGTGCTGCTTAAAGGAAAGTGGAGGCATGACAAACACCCTTCTTCTTCACCTCACTCTGGTCTGAAACTCCGACAAATTGGACTAAAATAGCTTCATTAGTGATGTAGGGGAGAGCAATGCAATGTACAGTTGCCAAATGAGGTTAGACTAGCCAAATGGGGGGCATGGCTTGACCTGGCACGAAGATGGCTGCTTAGCTCTGTAACTCCCGCTGCCTCACGACTTGACATCAGCCTATCTGAGGTAAAATCACCCTAAAACCTGTGAATTTAATGGGGACTGCCTCACGGAATTCCTCTGCCTCCTGTTCCCGGGAACAACCCGGGAGTGTGGGACATAATATCCCTGAAATTTTCCGATCCGGCAGAGGAAACATGGCGCCTTCCCGACAGAGGAATTCACAAGCTGCAGCTCCCTCACCAACGGGGACGCCAACCATCACAATTCCCTCACTCTCCTCAGATAGGGAAGACATGGAGGATTCCCCACATCCCCATCTAAACATTCATGATCTGCGGGCTATTGTGGCGGACATAAAGGACACCCTGTCTGCAGCTATCTCAGAACTCAAACTAGACATTCACGTGCTCACTGACAGAGTGCAGGCAGTTGAAAGGAGGGCAGAGCACCATGACACACAGCTCTGAAAAACTACTCACCACGTAGATAACCATACACTCCAAATGCGGGACACGCAAAGGCACCTGAAAGATAATAGAGGCAGCGCCATAATCTGAGGGTCAGAGGAATACCTGAAGCGATAGAAGGGGACCAAATCTTACCCTCAGTCACAGGATTATTCAATGGTCTTTTAAACAGACCTTATCAGACCCCCATTATGATGGAGATGATCCACCGAGCCCTGAGACCCAAGGGGAGGAATACTGATCCCCGAGGGACATTATCTGCTGCTTAGTCGATTTTAAACTCAAAGAGGACATCCTCAGACATGCTAGAGGCAAACCACAAATTGTACATGAGGGGAAAACAATCCAAATTTATCAAGATCTTTCTGGCATTACGCTGCAGCACCACAGAGACCTGAGACCCCTACTGGACACTCTCTGCACTAAGGGAATTCCATACAAATGGAAATTTCCATTTTGCCTCTTGGCCACCTCACAGGGTTGCACAGCCCTCCTGAAAGTGCCGGAAGACCTCCCACACTTCTGTGCCTCCCTGAACATCCCGATGGTGGAGGTACCTAATTGGTACGTGGACTTCCGCTGATCCGCTGTTAGACGGAGACACTCACCTGAAGAACCTATGGAGGCACAAGCTATCAGACATTGAAGGAGACTTTCTCCGTCGGCCCCGAGTATTCGTCACACTTCTCACAGCCTACAACCGGATCTCAGCCCAACCAACTCTCCCAGCTCGCGGAGAGCCAGACGGGATTGCTAGAAACCCATCACAAGTACACAGTAATCTGCCTTCATTGTTCAACCACGTTTGGCTCATCTGAACTTTCATTTGTTTGAGTCTGCTGTTAAACCTATTTTACAGTGTTAATGTATCTGCCTTGCTGAAGCTCCCTTTAAGATTGCAATTACCTCCTAAAAAGACTACTTCCACTTCGAACACGCTCCTTCCCGCAACATGAGCAGTTTGGTATTCAATGCCAATTACTCCAGCTGTGTCCGTACCAAGGCCAACCTAAACTACAATCCCCAAAACACCCCGTGACTAACTTCTGGATCTCACCAGACTGACGTATCCTCTTTCAACTCGGCACCTCCCGATTGCACCCATTCCAGCAAATGCTGTGGCGCTCGGAACTCCAGAGATGCATTCCTGCACTACCATGTGGATTGCGCCACTGCTGAACCAGGACTGAGGGTCCACTGCTTCCATCACACCAGATCTCTACGTCTTCGGCGACCGAACTCAGACATCTTGCTATGCAACAATCACCAAGAGGCTTCGGAAGACTCTCCTAATAAGCCAGATTCAAACTATATCATCCCTGAGAGCTCACATAACGATAACAATGGCAATGCCTACCACCACCTTCACTCTCAGAGTACTCATCGCCTCTAGCGGTACTTACTATCAGTGATAAACGAGCAGTTGACCATGCTTGTACACACTGGCTCCCCTGACGTCTTACACAATTATACCTCCTTTGATCTGATCCGGTAAATACAGGACTTGTATTAAAGGGGCCAAAATGCCCTATTACTGTACTTGTTGCTGAGGACTGCTCTAAAACACATGCCTTACCAGAGAAGAACAGCCACAAGTTCACTCTACCCTCGCAAGTATACTAACCAATCCTTTTCTTAGGTATTGCATCTAGTTAATTATTCCTTTTATTCACAAGATATACTATTCGATTGCATGTTGATATGTTTTCTAATGCACTAGTTTTAAGTTTTGGTTTTGGTTTTACTTATTCGATACTCGCCTACCTTTCTAACACTCTTGTTCCGAGCTTTCCACTGTTGGCCTCCCCGAGACTCAGTGGCAACCTCAGAAGCCGCTCACATCACCCAACATGGTGGAAGGACAAGCGGACAAACGAATCCTATATACCCGGTTTTATACATTGAAATTTACCAACCTCACTTAAAGACCCCACCCTTCTATCTCAACTCTCCAACTACATTGTGATTAATCTAATTTTTCACCCCACATAATTTAAAATTCTCGTAACCTCCTTCATTTTCACCCATGGTCGGATTGTAGCGGGACATCCGTGATATTCGGACACTCTCCCGTGCTAGGTGACAGACAACCCCCACATGGTGGCAGAGCAGAGTAATACCACCGAGAGTGGTGTGCACGCTGTTCCCGATCTGTACACGACCGATTTCCCTTAATATTAAGGGGGATGGCTGGACCCTCACCCCCTCTTCGGTAACTCGTAGTGCTCATTACGTCATGCTTAAGACTACACTTAATACAACACCACCCGTCTTCCCTCACCTAACCACCCTCTCACCCCCACATCCATCCAGTCATGGCGGAGGGATTGGGTTCCACTAACATGCCACACGGTAAGGCTCAAACTTTTGCTCAACCCAAACTCTGCTCCATTAATATACGCGGTCTCAACACGCCTGAAAAGCGTTCACATCTACTATCCTCTCTGCAAAAATCTAAAATTCATATTGCACTTATTCAAGAAACACATTTTAAAACAGATAATATTCCCAAACTACATGACAAACACTCCCCAACAGTATACCATGCGTCCAATCAAGAAGCTAAGTCTAAGGGAGTTTCCATTCTAATTCCTAAACATTGCCCAATTCACATTTCAAGTGTCCAAAGGGACCCATTAGGACGGTTCCTTTTTATAAAGGGTACACTTCACAATAGGCCCCTTACCGTTGTCAATGTATACGCTCCTAATACGCATCATGTTGCTTTCTTCCGTAACACATTCCAACAACTACTGACATTCTATTCGGGCACCTTGATCGTCGGTGGAGATTTCAATGTAGCCTTGAACCCCTCCATTGACACGTCCAATGGACTGTCCTCACTTACTTACAGAACCCTACGCGCCATAAAAACACAGCTCAGAAACCTGCTACTACATGACACGTGGCGCACGTTACATCCTAAAGATAAGGACTTTACTTTTTTCTCATCACCACATAACAAGTACTCAAGAATCGACCACTTCTTTGTTACCCAAAACGACCTATCCTTCCTCACTAAAGCAACTATAAAACCAATGATTCTGTCGGACCACAATCCCATCACAATGACCCTATACTTCCCCACCACATTAATCAAACCACACTTCTAGCGACTTGATGATTCCTTACTCACTGACCCGGTCACGACCCAGACTGTATCCAAGACTCTCAAACACTATTCTACTGAAAACATGCAGGGCGACTCTCCGCCTGATACAATTTGGGCCGCACACAAATGTGTAATATGGGGAGAATTCATCTCCCTGGCTGCCAAAAGAAACAAAATTAGAAAAGCACGCATTGAAGATCTGACTACACATATCTACACCTTGGAACAAAAACACAAAGCATCCCTAGCCACTGAGGCCTTGACTGAGCTGATTAAAACTAGAGAAAAACTCTTGGGGAAGTTACATAAGAAACTCTACCGCAAATACGCACTAACACAAAAGTGCTTCTATGAATTTGGCAATAAATCGGGGAGACTGTTGGCTAGAGCTCTGCAAACCAAGAAAGTGGCCCACACTATTCACACGATCAAAGACCCTGCAGGTAACACCTTAACTATGAATGAACAGATAGCAGACCAATTTGTGCAATATTTCTCCAAATTATATAACCTACCTACCCCACAGCTGACAGCCTCCACAATTGACTGAACGACAGTGATCCAAGATTTCCTACACCAATACACTCCTTCTCCTCTCACGGCTGAGGAATCCGCAGACTCAGACCTACCATTAACCATGGAGGAGATCCTAAACGCACTGAAACAACTAAAACCAGGAAAGAGCCCAGGCCGGATGGCCTTATGGTCAGCTATTATAAATCTTTTCCCGACATACTTATCCCTCAGCTAGTCAGGACATTTAATAACTTATCACCATCCAATTTAGCCAGTAAAGATATCCTAGAAGCACATATCGCCCTCATTCCAAAACCAGACAAGGATAACAGGTTGGTTTCTAATTATCGCCCCATATCCCTACTAAACGTGGATGTCAAACTTTACACCAAAGCCTTAGCCAACCGCATCCTCCCTCTTATCCCTAGACTGGTCTCTCTGGACCAAGTGGGTTTTGTCCCTGGCAGAGAGGCCAGGGATAATACTACAAAAGCCGTAAACATTCATCACTGGCTCTCCACCACATCTACGCAGAGGGTTCTTTCTGTCCTTGGATGCGGAGAAGGCGTTCGACAGGGTGGCATGGAACTATTTGGAGGCAACACTTCTTACAATGGGCTTACCGCAGCATCTACTTCAGATGATTCTAGCTCTATATTCCTCCCCCACAGACAAAATTAGGGTAAATGGACGACTGTCGGACGCCTTCTCCATCTCCAATGGTACTAGACAGGGATGCCCCCTATCCCCCTTACTTTTCTTACAATGGAACCAATGCTTTGAAAAAGCAGAGAGAACCCAGATATTAAAGGATTGGAAATTAATCATAAACAATACAAGGTGGCAGCTTACGCGGACGACATTCTACTCTTCCTAACGGACCCAGTAAATACTATTCCCAACCTCCTCAAAGACTTTTCACTTTTTAAGATTTTCTCTAACCTGAAAATCAATTTCTCAAAATCAAAAGCCCTAAACATTGCCCTACCAACCACAATGGTTACACAATGTAAAAGCAATTTCCCATTTTGCTGGGAAACACACGCCATCACCTACCTGGGTATCAAAATCCCTACCAAACTGATCGACCTCTATGCACAGAACTTTCTACCTGTCCTACAAACCATCCAAAGTGATCTGCACAAATGGCACGCAGGACCATTCTACTGGTTTGGTAGAACTGCTATTTTAAAAATGAACGTCCTACCTAGGCTTCTCTATCTCTTCCAAGCCATACCCATAAAACTTCCACTATCCTTTTCAGCATATAAACGGATGTGTAGAACTTTCATATGGGCTTCCAAAACACCTAGATTGAGCTGGGATAGATTGACACTCCCCAAACCTCAGGGAGGCCTTGGCATGCTGGACATACAAAAATATCATTGGGCCTGCCACTTAACCAGAATTGTTGACTGGCATGTTCATAGCAGCACCAAAGACTGGACTCAGCTTGAGAATGTGTTTACCCACATTCCATTAACACATTTACCTTGGATCCTCCCCACTTCTATCCCTAGAGAACTTAAGTCACACTCATGAGACCTACACATGGACCCATGACTCCTCTAGAAGACAACTCAGAATTTTCACCAGGCCTGACTCCACGAAACCCACCGTTAGATCCGCTTAGGCCCTGAATTAGAGCACAACAACTCTTCCCGAATGGCCAACTTCTGTCACACCAAGCCATGACTTCTAAATTCCCAGACTATCACATTCCTTCTTATAAGTATCTTCAAGTCCGACACTTTCTACAAGCCTCTAAACCCAACTTACTATGGCACAGAGATTATATGCCCTTTAAACTCATTTGCAACAGGGAAGAACCCCAACGACACCTAATCTTGACTGTGTACTCGCTCCTTTTCTCGACACACAAAATAAAAGAGGACAAACTGGTCAAACTGTGGGAAGCGGACCTCAATATAGACCTACCCACTGAAGATTGGGCACACATATACACTCATATGCATAAAGGCTCCATTAACGTCTCCACACAGGAAAACAGATATAAGATATTCACAAAATGGTACAGAACCCCTGACAAAATTCACAAATTCCACCCTAGCGTCCCACCGATAGGCTGAAGATGCAACACGGCACACGGCACTCTACTCCATATACAGTGGGGACGGAAAGTATTCAGACCCCCTTAAATTTTTCACTCTTTGTTATATTGCAGCCATTTGCTAAAATCATTTAAGTTCATTTTTTTCCTCATTAATGTACACACAACACCCCATATTGACAGAAAAACACAGAATTGTTGACATTTTTGCAGGTTTATTAAAAAAGAAAAACTGAAATATCACATGGTCCTAAGTATTCAGACCCTTTGCTCAGTTTTTAGTAGAAGAACCCTCTTGATCTAATACAGCCATGAGTCATTTTGGGAAAGATGCAACAAGTTTTTCACACCTGGTTTTGGGGATCCTCTGCCATTCCTCCTTGCAGATCCTCTCCAGTTCTGTCAGGTTGGATGGTAAACGTTGTTGGACAGCCATTTTTAGGTCTCTCCAGAGATGCTCAATTGGGTTTAAGTCAGGGCTCTGGCTGGGCCATTCAAGAACAGTCACAGAGTTGTTGTGAAGCCACTACTTCATTATTTTAGCTGTGTGCTTCGGGTCATTGTCTTGTTGGAAGGTAAACCTTCGGCCCAGTCTGAGGTCCTGAGAACTCTGGAGAAGGTTTTCATCCAGGATATCCCTTAACTTGGCCGCATTCATCTTTCCCTTGATTGCAACCAGTGGTCCTGTCCCTGCAGCTGAAAAACACCCCCACAGCATGATGCTGCCACCACCATGCTTCACTGTTGGGACTGTATTGGACAGGTGATGAGCAGTGCCTGGTTTTCTCCACACATACCGCTTAGAATTAAGGCCAAAAAGTTCTATCTTAGTCACATCAGACCAAAGAATCTTATTTCTCACCATCTTGGAGTCCTTCAGGTGTTTTTTTAGCGAACTCCATGCGGGCTTTCATGTGTCTTGCACTGAGGAGAGGCTTCTGTCGGGCCACTCTGCCATAAAGACCCGAATGGTGGAGGGCTGCAGTGATGGTTCACTTTCTACAACTTTCTCCCATCTCCCGACTGCTTCTCTGGAGCTCAGCCACAGTGATCGTTGGGTTCTTCTTTACCTCTCTCACCAAGGCTCTTCTCCCCCAATAGCTCAGTTTGGCCAGATGGCCAGCTCCAGGAAGGGTTCTGGTCGTCCCAAACATCTTTCATTTAAGGATTATGGAGACCACTGTGCTCTTAGGAACCTTAAGTGCAGCAGAATTGTTTTGTAACCTTGGCCAGATCTGTGCCTTGCCACAATTCTGTCTCTGAGCTCTTCAGGCAGTTCCTTTGACCTCATGATTCTCATTTGCTCTGACATGCACTGTGAGCTGTAAGGTCTTATATAGACAGGTGCGTGGCTTTCCTAATCAAGTCCATCAGTATAATCAAACACAGCTGGACTCAAATGAAGGTGTAGAACCACCTCAAGGATAATCAGAAGAAATGGACAGCACCTGAGTTAAATATATGAGTGTCATAGCAAAAGGTCCGAATACTTAGGACCATGTGATATTTCCATTTTTCTTTTTTAATAAATCTGCAAAAATGTCAACAATTCTGTGTTTTTCTGTCAATGTGGGGTGCTGTGTGTACATTAATGAGGAAAAAAAATGAACTTAAATGAATTTAGCAAATGGCTGCAAATATAACAAAGAGTGAAAAATTTAAGGGGGTCTGAATACTTTCCGTCCCCACTCTATGGTGGGAATGCCCGCTCATACAACCATTTTGGATAGATGTCCACCGCCTAATCACCCAGATCACAACATTTACCCCCGACTTCACTCCCGCTCAATTTCTACCACATTATTCCTCCATCCCCAGGGCGACATACAAAAAATCCCTTGTACTCCACCTCATTAATGCAGCAAACCTTTGTATACCGGTCCACTGGAGAAGTACTCCCCCCCCATACTCACTGAACGGATACAATGAGTTGGCAGAATAGCTGACATGGAAAATCTAATACACCAATCTAAAGACAACCCATCTAAATATAGGGAAACCTGGGCATGCTGGTCACACTTTAGAGAATCATTGGAAACAAACACCTCCACTAATGTCTCCTCTTCCATCATCTAAAGCAAACCAAAGCTTTCGTTGATGACCACCCCATGGACCTCTGCCCCCCCCCCCCCCCCCACACACACACACACACACTCCATTCTTACTTCAAATTTCCCCTTACTCTCAGTATGTTGAATACCTCTTATTATACACATCTTACAAGAAGGCCCTCACAGCATATATAAACAGATAAACATCTATGGAGAAATCTCATGGTCAACATCCACTTTACCAACCTAAGCCTTTTATAGCCTAGGTTTATGATATATATATATATATATATATATATATATATATATATATATATATATATATATATATATATATATATATACACTGGACCTCTTCCCACAATAGGTAGATCCGACCCTACTTGCAACATTTCTGCACACATGTATACCCCCACCCCGGACACAGTTAGAACCCTTTAGGGCTGTCCGGAGGCAGGGATTGCTATTGTTGGTATATGTCTATACCTCACGCAACACCTACCACAAACATGTACCTATTTCTCCTGATACGGAGCACTGAAGATTGCCTTTCATTCATAATACTCTTAACCAAGATACCAATACAAAGATTCAGACAAAATTATCTCAGAATGGTTTAATCTTCTATATCCCCCACAGAAAATGTGATAAATATGTACTTACACGGTCTTACTGTTCTTTGCAATAAACTTGTCATTTTAGTTTTGATGATGACTTTGTATTACACGATACTGTTGTGATTACTGTAAACCTGTAAACCTTCAATAAAATCTCGTTAAAAAAAAAAAAAAAAAAAGAGACTAGCCAAATGTTCATTAGATTGTGATTAGGCACCCTTTTTTAAACATTTCCATGCCCTGCTCATTCAAGTGTGATGAGCAACATCATCACTTCCATCATTACCGCATGCCCAGACCACTACTTAATTACCGAATGCATTTATTTAATTATTTCCATGTTTGAATTGAGTTTAATGCCTTTTCATGTGGTATTTACAGAGTGTTATGAGCATTTTGTGGTAAATACCACAAAACTGTATAGTGAATTGACAGTTGCAGGATCGCATGCGATATTTAGGGAAAATGTGTCCAGACACCTAAATGCCACATGTGAGATGCTTTAGTGAATGGAGCCCAATGATCCCAAACATACAGCCAATGTCATTAGGAGCTAACTTCAGTGTAACGAAGAACAAGGAGTCCTAAAGGTGATGGTCTGCCCCCCCCCCCCCCCCCCCCAGAGCCATGATCTCAATATAATAGTGTATGTCTGGAATTACATGAGGTGACAGAAGGATTTGAGGCAGCCTACATCCAAAGAAAATCTTTGGTTAGTTCTTTAAGATGTTTGGGACAACCTTCGTGCCGAGTTCCTTCAAAAAGTTTGTGCAAGTGTACTTAGAAGAATCGGTGCTGTTTTTAAGGTAAATAGTGGTCACACCAAATATTTATTTGATTTGGATTTCTCTTCTGTTCATTTACTTTCCATTTTGTTAATTGATAAAAATATACTATTAACATTTCTATTTCTGAAAGCATTCTTCATTTACAGCATTTTTTACACCTGCCTAAAACGAATTGTCATGGCAGCACGTACAGTAGGTGGAACTAATAGTACGGTCCTGCTCCATGCTGACAGTTTTTCCTAAAGTGTGAAGTGTTAACTGTTTGTGTGTTGAATTTTCTTTTTTTTTTTTTAAAGAAATGTTGAATTCCTTTTTTTTCAAAGGTTGTACAGAAAAAAAAGTATGAAAGAAAATAAATATAAAAATAAACAAAATAAAATGTCTCTCATGTCTCAATTTACCAATCTAGTGAGTACCACATTTTAAGAAGAAACCGGTTCATTGTGTAGAATATGATTCTAATATCCAGTGTACAGTGAGTGGGCTAGAAATCCATTTACCTCATATTTTGTTAAACAACCTTGGTTACTTTCTGAGTTCAAAAGTAAGCTTATACAAAGAAGAGTGTTGTTAATTAGTATTATTAAGGGAGGTGGACAAGGCAGCTGTAGGGATATGGGTCAGTATTATGAGAAAGAGAGAGAGCATAGTATTTCCTTTTCCAGGGTGTACTTGGCATCTATAGATAATGTTATGAAGGGTTTCAAAGGACAAGACTATGGCAGCCTCTGTGTCAGGTTCATCTGCTGGTGGCACTGTGGTTCTCAGGGCTGACAGCTGCAGTTCAAGTGCCCACCAGCAGGTGTCTGCCTGAACCCAGCAGGTTTCAATGATTAGCTCCACCTGGTTTCAGCTGTTAGTTGGCTATAGAAGGCTGCTCCCACTAGCACACAGCGTGATTTGTTGTCTCCTACCTTGTACTCACTTTGCTATGCTGCTCCCAGACTCTGTTGCCATTCGTTCTTGATCTTGCTCATGCTCCTGCCCCTGCCCTGCACCCAGAACTCTGCCGTTCTCCCTGTTCCTCTAGTTTTCCCCTACCTTGTGTGTATCTATTTGTGTACATTGTGTAAATAGTTTGCTGGTTAGGCATTAGGTTGCTGGTTAGGCATTTTGTCATTTTGGTTTTGATTTTCATGCATTCTCATGTTTATTGCTGTTGGTGTGTGGTTATTGTTCACTGTAAATAAATCTCACTATAAATATATATATATATATATATATATATATATATATATATATATATATATATATATATATACACATGGTCTGGTCCCAGCTTCTGTGTGATGTTACATATACCATATCTGGTCATCTCCTGTGCTGCCTTCTGACACTCTGTAGTAGTAAAGGCATTAGCTGCTGTGGGGTGAAGAAAGTCATGAATATTAACTAATCAGAGTGCCAGATTGTAAAGGTAAAAATTAGGAAAGGCTAGTCCTGCTAAATGGGTCAGTAGCTTCAGCACTTATAGGGCAATTCTAGGGGTTTTACATTGCCAAAGCAAAGCCGTGTAAATAGCATAAATTCATTTGAAAAGTAACCACAGAATTTTACAAGGATAATTAGCCAACACATACAGCAACTTTGGTAAATAAATAATTTTAAGCATGTTAACTCTACCTATCAGATCCATATGGAGGTCCATCCATTGCTTAGTCTGTTGTTGTAACTGAGTGATCAGAGGCCTCACATTATCTGTGATATAAGAACACAAGGGCAATTGCACCCTGACTCCTAATCCAAAGGGTTGTACAGAGCAAAAGGATCCACAGTTTCTGGTGGGGTCCCAGGCCTATATATCGCAGAGCAGCCCCCATGAAATGCCAGGCCACCCTGTCAAAGGCCTTCTCTGTGTCAGTTGAGAGTAATAAAAAGCTTGGAGGACCAAGTCAAAGCTAAGTAGGGCAATGGGTCTGTAAATCCTACACTGGGATGGGTCTTTGCCTTCTTTGTGTTTGAGCAAAATGTATGCTCACAGTGAATTGGCAGGCATGGAGCCTTCCCTAATTAAAGCGTTGTAGGCTGTCAGGAAATGCGGTGCCAATGTTTGGTAATACACCAGCAAAAAATGTCAGTGCCATAGCTATTCTGAGTTCTTCTGTTGATCAGCATCTCTAGGTCTTTTTTGAGCTGTTTCCAACAGGGTAGGCATGCCCAAATGTAATTAAGAGCTACTGTCAAGTGATCAATGAAGGTCCAGTGGTCATGTGATGGGTGCAAGTTGTAAAGGTCACAGTAGAAGTCCCAAAATTCCACCACTATTTCTGGGGATGGGGAGACTTTCACTGCCAAATTTGGTGACTAGCTGTGGAATAAAGGTGGATTTCCTAGGACCCAGTAGAGCTTTAGCCAGCATGGAGCCTGGTTTGTTACAATATTCATACACAGAGCACTTAGCCTACGGCAAGTGCAGTGTGGTCTTTTGCCAGGGGATCAACAATGCAGCGCCCCATCCATGCTGGAAGGAGGAAGGGGTCATCTGACTCCTGGGGATAGGACCAATTGCCAGAGCCATAGCAAATCAAGGAAATCCAGGGCTCCCTCCACCAAAAACCCACAGAATTGTTCCTCTTAGGAAAAACCACAGGGACCAGTGGAGATGATACCCCAAACACAACCGCTTAGGGTCTAGCTGCATAGTGTCCAGGCAAAGGAAGGGCTGCCAGGTGGAACTAGAAAGTAGTGAAAAGAAGTGCTGCCCGGGGTCATAGTCTGTTGATTATTAGAAGTGGTACATCAAAATCGAGTATGTTCAGCGAAGGATGAGAGTGTAACAAAAAGTTTACTACTGATTTCCCCCATGTGGAAATCAAACAACAGCAGGTGAATGAAGCAATCCATGCACAACTGACAGCTGAGAAGACACTAACCCTTTCATTTCACTCCTCAGGGCTCAGCCCTGCTCGGCAATTTAAAATTGGATCTCCTCTCATATTCTGGAGACCCTCCTGACACCCTTAAACTTAAACTCCCTATCCGCTTTCTCCCACAGGATTGACTTTGCACCCCCTTTTGGTTGCAACTGCCCTTTGCCAAGATAGTGGGACAGAAGGAATCCAGCCTAACAAGCGACTTGCTTGAGACGCAACACTCAAAAACTTTAAAGGAACCCACTCTGGACACATGTCAGGTTTCCTGAGGGACAGTTCTCACCCTCCCCGGATCACGGGGGGACGGACTAAAGCAATTGTTTTGATTTGGGGGTCCCTCCTGGCACCATTCTCTAAAATGCTTTGAAATGTGATGCTATACCTAACCCCTACCCTTCCCCCTCCCCTGACCCTCTGCCTTTTTCTTGATTCCCTTCCCTACCTCCCTTCCATTCCTTACCCCCTCTCCCTCCCCCCGACTTGTTTCAAATGACTACGTTTTTGCTTTCCTGCTGGCTTTGATCCATTTATTTACTAATGTTACAGTTTTTATTAATGTTACAGTCTGTATTCTTTACTGTTTTTTCTTATCCTAAGGGATGGCTGTGGCTGAGGCAGCAGTGATGCGCCTCCATCCATCTTTCAACTATGGTTTCACCATTTTTAGGTGATGGAATGTCAGCCCACTTTGAGGGCTACAACTGTTTTTTGTACAGCTACGAAGGAAGGGACCTTTCCCCCTCCCATCATCGCAGGCCCATGTTAGGCCAACTTGCACTTTGTTTTCCCCTCTTTTTCTTCTTTCCCACTAACCTCTTTTCTCTGGTTGCCAGCCCGCAGATGCTGCAACTCCACATTTCCGCTCCAGGTCCCAGGTCCGGCTCCAAGCTTTGTTCAAAATTGGTCAATCTCCTACTGCGAGGGGTAAGTGATGTCTGTAACATTATGCTCCCCTTCTCCACTTATCATGCCAAATAACACCATGCTCCTCCCCTCCCTCAGAATAGTCTCCCATAATGTACAGGGCCTTAATTCGGCCATCAAGAGAAGAAAAGTGCTACAGGCATATCACTCCCAAAAAATGGCAGTAGTTCTGCTACAGGAGACACATTTCCCAATACGGTACTCCCCCTCCTTTCTCCATGCTCACTACCCCCAATTCTTCTTAGCAAATGCCGATGATAAGATAAAGGGTGTAGTGATCCTATTTGCGAAAACATGTAAGTTTAAGGCCCTACAAGTACACAAGGACCCCGAGGGTAGGTTTATCTTAGTAAAGGGGGTGTTAGTAAAGGGGGTGTTAGATGACCACTTGTTTTCATTCATCTTTTACTATACTCCCAATAAGGGCCAGGCAAAATTTTTTCAAATAATGTTTCGAACCTTAGGACCACTATTGGAAGGGACAGTGATATTTGGAGGAGACTCCAATATCGCGTTTGATCAAAGTCTTGACAAATCAAAGCCACCCACGGCACGACTCACCCGACCCACGAAAATTAGCTCTAGGATAGCGAATTTGATCCACCAACAAGGTCTTGCCGACATCAGGTGGGAACTTAATCCGACAAAACGGAACTACACACATTTCTTGAACCCTCACCAATCCTATTCCAGAATTGATCACATATTTATCTCATCAATACATATACCCTCAGTAAACAAAGCCTACATCAAGGACACAGCCCTATCGGACCATTCTATGGCTATCCTCCCTTTACAAGGCCACTTCACCAGACCCCCCATCACACTGGAGACTCAATTAAACTTTACTTAATGATGCCGTCAAGGTCCTAGAACTTGACAAGGCGCTGAAAGAATATTTCCTCCTTAATGACGTGGAGGGAACCTCAGCTGAGACCTTATGGGCAGCTCACAAAGCAATGATCCGGGAAAAGCTAATTTGAATAGCATCACAAATTAAAAAAGAAAGAGCCTCGGATGTAGAGAAACTAGAGAGAGACTTCTCCACTTTATGCAAACAGCACAAAAAAGACCCGTCAAAGGTCCAAATCGCCCAGCTAGATGCTGCCCGAATAGCTTTAAACCTTGCGCTCATGGTCAAGGCAGAGAAATTCATACGCTGGAGTGGCGTAAGATTCTATCAACAAAAAGACGTTAGAAGATGTTAGCCACTAAGCTTTCTCCCGAATTCCTTTACACTTCCGAAAATCCGATTACAGGATGGCTCCATGACTCTAAATCCCCAACACATCCTACAATCATTTCAGGCATTATACACCAAATTGTACCAGAAAGGCAACACGACAGATTACTCCACTATAGGTTCCTTTTTAGCTGACCTACTTATACCCACCCTACATAAAGACCATATAGATATCATGGAAGCTCCAATCTCAACGGAAAAAACCCTAGAAGTGATCAAAAAACTAAAAGGTGGCTCGGCCCCTGGTCCTGATAGTTTCGCTGTTCAATACTATAAGACTTTCTCTGACACCCTAGCCCCACGTCTAACAAAATTTTTCAAGTCTAAACAGAAGGGGGACCCGGTGGATACCCACCTTAATGCGGCTTTCATTTCTGTAAATCTCAAACCTGATAGAGACCCAGAACGAGCAGAAAACTACAGACCCATCTCCCTAATTAACAATGATTTAAAAATACTTACCAAAATTCTAGCTAATAGAGTAAGTTCCTTTATCAACCACTACTATATTCACAAAGACCAAATGGGATTTATTCCAGGGAGACAAGGCCCAGCAGACTAAGTAAGGCGGGCGGTGGACATTGTCTCGATCCTTCAATCTGGATGGGACGGAGGCCCCCCAGGAGGGTTGTATTCTATTGTTGGACCTTCAGAAGGCCTTTGATTCTCTCTGCTGGCCTTACCTTTTTTCAGTCCTAAGACATTGGGGGTTCGGTGAGAACTTTCTGGGGCTGTTGAGATCCCTCTACTCTGAACCAGAAGCTAGGGTCAGACTGCAGGGTTACTACTCCAACTCCATTAAAATTGCCAGAGGGACTAGGCAAGGCTGCTCTCTATCCCCATTAATCTTCTCCCTTGCGATCGAAACTCTAGCCATTGCGATTAGATCAGATCAAAACATCAAGGGTGTTCGTTGCGGACAAACTGTCCACTAGTGCGCACTATTCACGGAAGATATCCTTCTCTTCGTCACCTCCCCATTAACCTCTCTACCCAACATAAGCAAGCTCCTTGAATTCTTTGGGAACATATCAGGGCTACAAGTTAACATGAACAAATCCCAAGCACTAAATATCTCATTGCAACCTCCAATGGTCGAACAGCTGAAACCATCTTTCAAATTTAAATGGAGTATCTCCTCAATCCTCAATCAATATCTAGGGATAAATCTAACCCCCAAGATCGAACAACTATACCAGGCAAATTTCCTCCCATGTACCGCAAACTTGAAATTGATCTCCAGACTTGGACACTACACAACATATCCTGGCTAGGTAAAATTCACCCTATCAAGATGACTCTACTCCCCAGACCTCTACCTGTTTAGATCCCTTCCGATAGAAATTATAAGAGATCATCTCAAATCATTCCAGGGGAAGATCATTAAATTCATCTGGGGAAGCAAAGGATACAAACTAGCCCGACGCATTCTCCACAGCCCCAAAACACAAGGGGGGTTAGGTCTGCCTGACCTCTTTAGATACTACCAATCGGCTAGGCTGGCCCAACTCTCGATGGTCTACTTTAGATATGAGAAACCTGCCTGGATTAGTATAGAGAGACAGGCGGTCCCAACACATACCCTAGACTACCTCCTTTGGTGTCCCCAAAAATCTAGGCCCCCAGTAATGTCCCCTATGCTATCCCACTCCATTAAATTATGGGATGACATGAAACATCTCCCTTCGCTAACATCTGACATACGCCCACTAGCTCACATTTTCCATAACCCTCATTTCAGTTCAGGCATGGACATCAAATCATTCTAATGGTGGCTGGACAAGGGGATGTACCGTATTGGACACTACTTCTCCACTTCTGGCCCGATCTTTTTGAAACACTGCATGGAAAAAATGGAACTCCCAGATTCTGAGAGATTTAGATACTTTCATATCTCTCACTTCCTCTCCTCTATATGGAAAAACAAACCCACTCCCCCGGAGTTCACACATTATGAGCGTTGGTGTGGCCAAGCAATGAAGCAAAAGGGGGGTATATCCATAATTTACACATCACTTTCAGAACCTACCTCCAAATTCCCTTACATGAAAGCATGGGAAAGAGACTTGCAGGAAACCTGGGACCTGGAGGATTGGCATAAAACGGGAACGAGAGCCTTCAAAGGTATTATGCACATATCCTTGATAGAAGCAAATCTGAAAGTGTTGATGAGATGGTACCTGGTTCCCACTAGGCTAGCAGTGATGTTTCCGTCTAACTCCCTGTTATGTTTTAGATAATGTCAAGCCCAAGGTTCCATGCTTCACATATATTGGGAATGTCCGAGAATCAGAGGATTTTGGAACAAAATGTTTAATCTTATCCGGAGAGTGCTGTTATTTCCGAGCTGCGAAACCAGTTCTGGCCTCCAAAGAGCACTTATTCTATCTTTCGAGCCAGTCAGCCCCTGACACAGTGTGAACCCATACAGGGTGTCAGGATCGACGACCGACTCAAGTGCACTTATATGTTATACCCTTGTTCACCTGAAACGCAGGAAAATTCCTTATTGTGGGGACTATATGTTGTTGAGTGATATTTGTTTATTCAGTTGACTAGCCTTGTTTATACTAGGCTCTGTCCCAATGTGAAATGGTGGCCTTAAGATGTAATATACTGCTTTTCAAAATATGTTTTGAAAATGGAAAAAAAAAAAAAAAGAAAAAGATTACTATCGAGTCAATGGCATCTCCTTCAGATCTTGATTAGGATTCATTGAGAGTTGGGTGCTCCATAGAAGCACACCTTGAAGGCCTGATGGGATCTGGATCGGTGGACACTTTGAGGTCTGGGAGACATGAAGCTTGATCCCTCTGAGCTGTCCAGCAAGCCCAGCCAGTCAGGAAATGAAACCTCCAGTGTCTCCAGGAAGGCGAATGGATCTGCAAGTTGCTCATGCATAGGAATTGCAAAAGTGTTGTTGCCCTGATAGGAAAATTGTATATTTCCTATTGCTCACAATATCTAATAATGAATTCTAAACTTGGTTAATTGGTCATACACGACATAAGAGAGCCTCTAATATCATGGTTTTCATGATTACTTTGGATGACTTTGATGATTGTAAACTGACTATTAAGGATGAGCTGAACACCCCCCTGGTTTGGTTCGTACCAGAACATGCGAACAGGCAAAAAATTTGGACGAACACGCAAACACCATTAAAGTCTATGGGACACGGAGGCGGAGATGTTGAGGCTTTTTTTCCTTTTTCAGCTCGTTGGGCGAAGTGAGATGGATTTACATTGTGGGACATTTTTTTTTTTTTTTTTAAATTGTTTGTTTATTGAAAGTTTACCATGTTATACAATGATATAACAAAATATACACAAATCAAATGAGATATCATAAGAAAAAAAGTCCATCTCTAGAGATCCACGTCTTCACATTCTATGAATAAACAAGGGTAGGAATAATATAACTAGTGATTGGTATATAAAATATACACATCTAGTGTAGGGGAGAGGAGTTAGTTCAAGAAAAAAAAGAAAGAAAAAAAAAAGGAGACCAACATTAAATTGTTCTAGGCAATGGTTAGCTACGTGAACATCATGTCTGATTGGGTTTCTCCAAATTATATTCAGAAGCATCCCACGGTTCCCATATTTTATCGAAACTAGGAAGGGTTTCTTCAATGATAGGCGTAAGGTGTTCCATCCTACGAATATCCCCTGTGATATTTAGAAATTGTGCAAAGGTAGGGGGAGCTTTGGTCAACCAGCACTGGGGAATAGCCCGTTTAGCTGCCAGTAAGACGAAAGCCATCAACTTCCTACGATGTTTGTACATTTTTGGAATCGGAAGGCCTAGCAAGAGGTGTATTGGGTGAAAGGGGATAGAGATGTTCAAGATCTTCTCTAAAGATGTGTGGATCTGTGTCCAAAAAGGCAATAGAACGGGACAATCCCAAAATATATGAAAATGTGTGCCTATGAACATACCACATCTCCAACACAAGCCTGAAGTTGTCAGTTTGTGTTTCAACAAGAAATCTGGAGTCCTATACCAAAACATACAGACTTTG
Organism: Aquarana catesbeiana; assembly: GCF_042186555.1. Classification (NCBI taxonomy): domain Eukaryota; kingdom Metazoa; phylum Chordata; class Amphibia; order Anura; family Ranidae; genus Aquarana; species Aquarana catesbeiana. The sequence continues at coordinate 130,123,225 of NC_133332.1, read as the reverse complement.
TAGGCTGTTTCTTTGTGGGTCACACATCTGGATACTTTTGAAGTAGCTTCCCAGATCTCCCTCCATTCTTGTAGAGCAATAGGCCGATCTAAAATGTGGGACCATTTACGCATGTATGCGTGGGTGTGTTCTGTAAGAGGGGGAGTTTCCTGCAGAATTTTGTATATAGTGGAGATCAGACCGGGTTCATGAGGGCCTCTGGAGCACGTCAATTCAAATTGTGTGGGTATAGAAAGTGTCAGTTGTGGTAGTTTTTTGGAGAGAAAATGTTTAGTTTGAAGGAATGAATAAAAGAGTTTCCTCGGGATTCCATCTTTAGATTGTAATTCTGAAAAGGTAAGTAGTTTGTGTGTTACCGGATGGACTATATGGCGTAGCTGGAATATACCTGCTTTTGTCCAGGGCAACATGGCTTCATAGGATAGGCTATCCGGGATGTCTGGATTAAAGGTGATGTTTATTAAAGGGGAACAATGGAATGTGAGTGAGAATTTACCCGAGCATTTTTTCCAAATTGAGAGAGTGAAGAGCATGGGATTTAGGCATATCTTACGTAGTTGGGCGAAGGATTTATCCGTAGATGGCCATAATAAACTACATGGATGAGCTGGGATTGTAATGCTCATCTCAATTTTGGACCAGCGGTTAGGAGCGAATCTTGATGTCCAAAAGGCTATAACCCTCAAATGTGTGGCATAATAGTATTTGATTATATCCGGTGCTCCTAGGCCCCCTCTATTTTGGGGTGATAGAAGTACTGAGCTGGCTACTCTATGTGATTTATTATCCCATATAAAATTTAGAAAACTTCTCTGTAGGGTTTTGAGCTGAGACAACGGAATCATCACTGGCAAGGTTTCAAAGAGGTATAAAAGTTTCGGGAGGATCGACATTTTAAGAACATTTATCCTACCTAGGAGGGAGAGGGGGAATTTCGTCCAGGTTTTCAATAGGTTGTTGATTTACGTGAACATAGATGGAAAATTAGCTTGGAAAAGGGTAGAATACGAAGGGGTCAAATAGACTCCAAGGTATTTTAGTGACTGAGGACACCATCGGTAGTTAAAATTACCTTGTAGGGTCGAGAGTGCATCCTCTGAGATATTAATAGGGAGTGCTTCTGTTTTGGTTGAATTGATTTTATAACCGGAAATATCCCCAAATAAGGCTAAAGTTGTGTGAAGTGAGGGAAGTGATATGTGAGGGTGGGTTAAAGTTAAGAGGATATCGTCTGCGAAGAGTGATAATTTGTATTCCCTTTGTCTCAACCGGACTCCACTTATGTCTGGATGGGATCTGATGGCCTCTGCCAGGGGTTCCAAACTAAGGATAAAAAGAAGGGGAGATAGGGGACAGCCCTGGCGAGTGCCATTAGTTAAAGTAAATGATGGGGATACATGTGAAGCCATCTGCACTTGGGACGAAGGTGAGGAATAGAGTGCTTTTAACGCTTGTACAAAGGGACCAGAGATGCCATATTTATGTAATATAGCAAACATGAATGACCAATTCAAGCGATCAAACGCTTTCTGAGTGTCTAGGCTAAGAATCAAGGCAGGCTTCTTAGTTTTCGTCAGGAGGTCAATAGGATTGATCGTTCTCCTAGTGTTGTCTCCTGCCTGTCTAGAGGGGACAAACCCAACCTGGTCCCCATGTACAAGCGACGGGAGGAGTAAAGAGAGTCTGTTGGTCAAAATTTTAGTGAAGATTTTATAGTCAGAGTAAGAAGAGCAATGGGTCTATAGTTATCGGGTAAAGAGGGGTCTTTTACGGGCTTTGGAATGACTGTAATGAAGGTGTGGAGGAATTGGGAGTGGGGTATTGTGCCTGACATTAGCGAGGAGAATAGATTAGCCATGTGGGGTAGTAGAACTGGCAGGAAACCTTTAAAGTAGGGGTAAGAGAGTCCATCAGGGCCAGGGGCTTTATGATTAGGGAGATGTTTCACTACCTTGGTTATTACTTCCACAGAAATGGGGGCGTTTAGGCCTATGCGATCTTCAGTGGAGATCGTGGGGAATCTCAAGGGTTCTACGAAAGAGTCAAATTTATCCTGGGTGAATTGAAAATTCGGGTCTGTTGATAGGCAATTGTACAAACCTTGGTAAAAGTCACCAAAGACCCTTGACATATTAGGAGGGCAGTATGTGGGAACACCGTTAGACTGTATTAAATGGTCAGGTATGGAAGTGTATACTCTAGGTCTTAGTTTATTAACCAGCATTCTATGAGGCTTGTTGGCAAACTCATAAAACTTTTGCTTGGACCATAGATCGGATTTAGTAAATTTAGTCAAATCTAAGGATTTGATGCGGTTGCGCAGAGAGACCACTGCTCTGAGGCGGGTCACCGTAGGGAGGCTGAGTAGGCGCTTCTCTGCTTCAGACAGATTGCCTAATAGAGACGTTCTCTGAAGCTCACGATCACGCTTGTAACGAGAGCCTGCTGAGATGCATTCACCTCTGAAGAACGCCTTATGAGCCTCCCATAGGGTAGACGCCCCAGAGACTGAACCCTCATTAAATTCAAAGAATTCCTTCAATTTTCCCTGTAAATGGAGATGTATTTCAGGTACCTTGAGGAGAGACTCATTAAGGCGCCAATGGCATGTTCTAGGTGTAGGTTTTGACAGAAGGATATCTAGAGCAATGGGTGCATGATCAGACCATGTTATAGGAAGTATTTCGGAATTCACCACATAGGGTAAAAGGGGGGCTGAGACAAGGAAATGGTCTAGTATGGTATATAATTTATGAGGTGGGGAGTAAAAAGTAAATTGTTTGGCTAGTGGGTGTTTTATCCTCCACGTGTCAAACAAATTGTGGGATCTTATCAATTTCCGGAATGCCGTGGAAAGCCGCTGAACCTGAGGGGATGGAGCATGTGAAAAGAGGGCAAATCTATCCTTAGTAGGTGACATACACATATTAAAGTCTCCTCCAATAATTAAATATGGTTGGAGTTGTTTCAAAGAAAATATCCATGAACCCAATCTGACCTGTATTGGGTGCATAAACGTTGGCCAGGGTGAAAGAGACATTATTGTGATCACAATTCAGGAGGATAAATCTGCCCTGGGGGTCAGCGTAAGAGGATTTTACCTGAATAGATGAAGAGCGTTTTAACAAAATAGCTACCCCGGCCTTCCCAGAAGGGTCAGAGGCTATGAAGGCAGTAGGAAATTGTTTAGAAGCAAATTTAAATGTACCGTTTGTCTTAAAATGAGTCTCCTGAATCATGATCACATCAGCCTTTGAAGATTTGAACTCCTTCAACGCCAGCCAATGCTTGCGTATAGAGCCTAAGCCCTTAACGTTACAGGAAAAAACACTTACAGCCATTTTTTATATATGAGCACAAAGCAGTGGGAGCAATCACAATAGGGTGAAGATGTGTATACCATGATATGTGGGAAATTGAAACATAGACAATATATGCATTCAGATGGACATGTAGAAAAAAAAGGCATAGGAGCCTCTGTATACCAATATTGGATCAAAAAAAGATCCCTTACAAAAATTTTTGAAAAAAGAAAACCAGAGAAAAAAAAAGAAAAAAAATAGGAATAAATTTAAAAAGAAAAATTAAAACTAAAACCTGAATAGGATCAAAAAGGATTCGTAGTAAAAAAAGAAAAAGATCTGAAAAAAATTTTTGTTTCCCCAGGGGGTCACCTTCTTGGGTCGTGACCATGGAGGAAAAAATGGAAAAAAGGGAAAAAAGGGAAAAAAGGGGGGGGCATGTCGACCTACGAAACCGGATACGTAGGCCCCATCCAAACATCAATTAACAGAACAATCCACCTGTAACATAAAGATGACTATAGAGTCGAGGATTATGTGTATTATAAGGCAACCAAAATAGAACTGTGGACTTTGAACAAAAAGTCTGAGGTCGTGTAAGGCAAAAAAGAAACGTGGCCCAGCACGGCAAAGGGAAAACCAGATTTGAGTCGAATGGGAACCTCAGGTGAGACCCTTTGAAGATGTAGCTCCTTGGGGAGTGGCAGGTGCTTTCCGCGATCTTTGACGAACTGGGGTTCAGATCTTTGCAGGTGTGGACAGAATCCGGGAAGGTGGAATTTGAGGCTGTAAATCTTCATCCGGGATCGGGGGTAATCCTAAGTTCCTGACAAAGGACTCACATTCCTGTAAGTCTCTCATTGAGTATTGAGTCCCATCTTTGTTAACTGACAAGCGGAATGGAAAACCCCATCTGTAGGGGATTTGATGTTGTTGTAGGTGGGATGTAACTGGCCTTAGAGCTCGACGTTTTCCCAGGGTCTGTTACGGGTGGCTACGGTCAGAGCCTCCTTGCTCTCATAGAAATGAAAGCGAGCAATGATGTCCCTGGGATTGGCACCTGGGGGAGGCTTAGGAGCCAGTGATCTGTGAGCCCTGTCGAGGCACCAGTCTATGTCAGGAATGTGGGGAGCAAGTGTTACAAAGAGGTCCAAGAGATAGGGACGAATTTCCTTGTCAGGGATATTTTCAGGGACTCCCCGTATCTGTAGATTGTGACATCTCTCCCTGTTTTCGAGATCCTCTTGCTGCATCTGTAGTTGTGTAACTGGATTTCTTCCTCTAGTGCATGTATATAGTGGACCATGTCGTCAAACTTGGACTCCAGCGTATCTGTGCGTTCCCCCAATTGGTCTATTTCACCCCTAAGTTCATGAGCAAGTTTGCTTACTTCTTTGGTGATGGTCTGGGTGATGCTGTGAAGCAAAGCTTGGTGTCCAACACATCTACTGTTACAGGTTGAGACATAGTGGTGGGGGGGACGGTTAGGTGTGAAGATCCTGGATGGTATTGTGGGACATTTTTATTTTTTAATAAAGGACTTGTCCCAAAGTGTCTCCTGTCTTTTTTTACTGTTTTTGACACTTTTTTTGTGAAGTGGTAGGGGTACAATGTACCCATTACCAATTCACATAGGGGGAGGCTGGGATCTGGGGGCTTCCAGATTCCAATAAGCCCCCCGCCCGCAGACCCCCACAACAACCGGTCAAGGGCTGTGGGGATGAGGCCCTTTTCTCCATCAACATGGGGACAAGGTGCTTTGGGGGCTACTCCAAAGCACCCTCCCCATGTTGAGGGCATGTGCCCTGGTACGGTCCAGAGTCTCTTGCCCCCCTTCTTTTCCTGCAGCCTGCCAGGTTGTGTGCTTGAATAAGGGTCTGGTATGGATTTTGGGGGGACCCCTACGCAATTTTTTTTAAATTTTGGAGCAGGGTTCCCCTTAAAATCCATACCAGACCTGAAGAGCCTGGTATGGCTTTTGGGGACCCCATTTTTTTTTTTACATGTTTGGTTTGGGGTTCCCCTTAATATTTATATCAGACCTAAAGGGCCTGGTAATGGACTGGGGGGGAACCAATGCCATTTTTTTCAATGAGTTTTATCTATATTGCCGAGACCCGACAATTCATTACAGCCACGATCAGTTTTCAATGACTTTTATTCCTTTAGAAATATCATTTTGCTGTGGTACTGTTCAAAACATGGGAAGACTGCACCACTTTACAGGCATACTATAGACACCCCCCAGGCACAATATTTAAAGGAATACTTCATTTTTATTGTTTCACTTTAAGCATTATTAAAATCGCTGCTCTTAAAAAAACGTCAGTTTTTAAAACTTTTTTTTGCATTGATACATGTCACCTGGGGCAGGACCCGGGTCCCCAAACACTTTTTTTGACAATAACTTGCATATAAGCCTTTAAAATGAGCACTTTTGGTTTTTCATGTTAGTGTCCCATAGACATTAACAGTGTTCCGCAGCTTTTGAATTTGCTGCAAACACCGCATAATGTTCGTTATTTGCTGAACGTCCGAACAACCAAAGTTCGGCCCGAACTTATGCTCGAGCCAAACTGTTCGCCCATCCCTACTGACTATATGGACAATCCAGCCCAATCCTTTCAGGAATGTGCAATTTTTCTTAGAAGGTCATACTGCTCTGAGGGTGGGGTGACCATTTCCTTACATTCAAGATCTATATTACCACAGCCAAAACTGGTAAGACTACACTCTTGTCTCCAGAGCTGCATAATGCAACATGCTTGCGTCTGGTCTGATTACTTGGCCACACCTTTATGGGGGGACTATGTGGCAAAACAGATTCTTTAGGTAAGTATTATTGTTATATTTTCTAATATTTTCTTCATCTGTGTCTGTCATTACTTGTAATAAATGTTACACTTATAAGTATTTGTGTGATCTCTCTGTCAGAAACCATGAATCAGACTGAGACAGAAGTACAGTTAAATCACACTTGTTTAATAATAATAATAATAAAAGGTAAACAGAGAAAACGTAGTCGGAGTTCAGGAACCGGAACGGATAGTCAGACAAGCCAAAATGTCAGGGAGCCAGAGATGAGTGTAGTAGAAAAGCAAGCAGGATCTGGAGCCAGAAGGAATGTCAGCCAAGCAAGTCTTTAACAGGAACACAGGATAGCATCTCTAGAGATGTAATCAAGGTGCAGGCAGAGATCATCTGGACTGGATGGCTTAAGTAGGTAGGACTGATGAGCAGGATATCATCAACAGGTGAGTCACTGTGGAGAGATATGAGCTGGCAATTAGCCAACAGCTGAGCGACCAGCTTTGAGAAGGAAGGGCTGAGTTTAGCCCTGACAGTACCCCTCCCCTTTGGAGGACCACCAGGCTTGAGGGGAAAATGTCTATGGAAATCACAGAGGAGGACAGGGGCATGTACGTCCAAGGATTAGACCCAAGAGTGTTCCTCCGGACCGTACCCTTTCCAATGCACCAGGTATTGTTTGCACTCACGGAACCTACAGCAGTCAACAATGGACTGTACTTTATACTCCTCATGGTTCTCAACCTGTACAGGGTGAGGACGAGGCATCAAGGTGGTAAAGCGGTTGCAGACCAAAGGTTTTAATAAGGAGATATGAAATACATTAAAAATAAGCATTTTAGAAGGAAGGTCTAATGCATATGCCACTGGGTTAATCTTGCGAAGAATATGGAAAGGCCAATAAACTGAGGTTCGAACTTCAGAGAGAGAACACAAAGTCGGAGGGTGCGCGATGACAGCCAGACCCTGTCCCAACCTGGTAGGAAGGCGCAGGCAGGCGTCTGCGATCAACATGGAGTCTGTACCTATCATTAGCATGTCGCAAAGCCTCCTGGACTTGTGCCCAAGTGGAACAAAGACCACAGAGATTTTCCTCTAATGCAGGAATACTCTGTGGAACACATGAGTCAGGCAATGTGGAAGGTTGGAAACCATAGTTCGCCATAAACATGGATAATCAGGAAGCAGAATTCAAGGCACTATTGTGAGCAAACTACACCCATGGTAAGAGGTCTGACCAGTTGTTATGATGGTCAGAAATATAGCAAAGTAGGAATTGCTCCAAGGACTGATTGGCTTGTTCTGTGGCCCCATTAGACTGCGGGTGATACGCAGAGGAGAAAACAAGCTGAATTCCCAACTGTGCACAAAAGGCTCGCCAGAACTGGGACACAAACTGACTACCCCTGTCCAAGACAATCACCTTGGGTAGCCCATGTAAGCGGAAGATCTCCGGAGCAAAAAAGGAAGCCAGTTCCTTAGAAGTGGGCAATTTCTTAACAGGAATACAATGGGACATTTTTGAGAACCGGTCAACCACCATGAGGATAACTGTGTTGCCTTGGGAGTTGGGTAACTCCACCATGAAATCCATAGACAGGTGGGACCAGGGCCTCTCTCCATTGGGTATGGGTTGTAGGAGGCCCACTGGAAGGTGTTGTGGAGTTTTACTCTGAGCACAAAAGGAACAGGCAGCTATGAAGGCGGTTACATCAGCACATAGACTAGGCCACCAGAGTTGTTGGGAAATGGCCCAAAAGAGTTGATTCTTCCCAGCGGAAAGCTTGGGAGAATGGTAAGTCTGGAGCAAGGCAGTACGGAGACTCTCTGGGACAAAGCAGCAGTCACAAGGTTTCTCAGGAGGATCATGGACCTGAGCAGCAAAAATTTTGTCACTCAAAGGAGAAGTGAGACTGGTGTGAACCGTAGCCAGAATATGATCAGGAGGAATCACAGGAACCGGAACCAACTGCATCTTGGAAGTGGAGGAAAATTGTTGTGACAAAGCGTCAGCCCTTACATTCTTAGTACTGGGCAAGAATGAGACAATGTCGTTGAAACTAGACAAGAAAAGAGCCCATCGCACCCTTCTGGGAGAGAGGCGTTTAGCCTCAGACAAGAATGTGAGATTCTTACGGTCAGTAAGAATGAGAACAGGCACAGTGGTACCTTTGAGGAGATGTCGCCATTCTTTCAGAGCTAAAATGATCTCTAACAGCTCTCTGTCACCAATCTTGTAATAGCATACCGCAGGTGACAATTTCTTGGAAAAGTAGCCACAAGGATGCATAGCGCTTTCAAAAGTAGGACGTTGAGACAGAAGGGCGCCAACTCCAGTCTCAGAAGCATCAACCTCAAGGATAAAAGGTAACATAGGATCAGTATGTGTCAACACAGGAGCAAAAAACAAAGCAGCCATGAGACTCTCAAAGGTCTTAATGGACTCCAGAGACCAACTCTGGGTTACTGTCCCCTCTGGTCATATCAGTCAGGGGCTTGACCAGAGACGAGAAGTTACGAATAAACTTCCGATAATAGTTGGCAAAGCCAAGAAAACTTTGCAGAGGACGTAAACCCATGGGTCGGGGCCACTGTAGGACTGCTGATTCTCTGGGTCTATGGAAAAACCAGCAGTGGAAATGACATAGCCCAGGAATTTAACCTGTTTATAATAGAATTTCCACTTTTCCAATTTACAATAGAGATTGTTCTCTCTTAGTTTCTGAAGCACACGACAGACATCTGTGTGGTGGCTCTCCAGGGACTTGAAAAATATGAGGATATCGTTGAGAGAAATCACCACACATAACTGCAACAAATCTCGGAGGACATTGTTAATAAATTCCTGGAAAACTGCCAGGGCGTTACAAAGGCCAAAAGGCATTACGAGGTCATAATGGCCTGTTCTGGTATTAAACGCAGTTTTTCATTCGTCGCCCTCCTTAATCCTCACAAGATTGTATGCCCCTCTCAAATCAAGCCTCTTAAAAAATGTTTCTCCCTTGAGGCGGACAAATAACTCCATAATCAACGGAATCGGATAGGCATTCTTAGTCGTGAAACAATTGAGACCACTATAATCAATACAAGGTCTCAGTTCACCACTCTTCTTCACAATGCACCAGCAGGAGATGAGGATTTGTGGATGAAACCTCGAGAAAGTGCGTTTGCAACATACTCCTCCATGGCCTTATCCTCCAAGACCGACAAAGGATAAACCTGGCCATGAGGGGGTATGGCACCAGGTTGAAGGTCAATTGTGCAATCATACGACCGGTGTGGAGGAAAACTACCGGCTTGACCTTTGTCAAAGACATTGCTAAAATTGCGGTACTCCTCCGGTAGGAAAGAGAGTGAAGAGGTGCACAGGACCTTGGCTACCTTCTGTAAGCATGTCTTACTGCATTGTGGCCAGGAGAAACCTCAGCACAGAGCCAATCAAAAGAGGGGTTGTGCCTCTGTAATGAAGGATAACCAATAACCAGCGGAAACTTAGATGAGGAAATAACTTGGAATTGAAACAACTATAGCATGATATGGCACATATAGAGCAACTGCACACCCCAAATATGGATTGTAAAGAAGAAAAGATTTCCCATGGGGTTTTTAAGCAGCGATTAAGAGTCTCAACAAATGGTTGTAAAAATATAGTAATCAATTATTATTATTATTAAAGAACAAATGGACAATATCATACAAATGGTTAAAACATGAGCTCAGGTTTACATTTTTGCGAGACTATGGGATTAGAATAAAGGGAAATTATAAGGCAACTCATTGTAAAATCTCAATGAGTTGAAAGGTCTAACGACTTCACTTGTCAGGGGTAAACCCAGTTTATCAACAGTTTATCAACCCAAGTATCAACAGTATTTGATGGACCTGTTGCCTTATAATTTGAAGGCCATAGTGTCCTCATACATCACTATATAATAACCAGGTGTGCCTGCCTCCCACGGCTCTTCCCCCTTCAGGTGCCTAGAATATTCGTGATCACTTGTAAGCTTTTGGGCTGGGTGTGGCCTCCTTCAGGGTGGAGATAGGCGTGACCTTTCAGCACCTTCCAGAATCAATAATGGGGAAATCTACTGCAATCTTTATGTGTGTTTTTTAATAAGAAGTCTCTGGTTTAGCAAGCCTATTTGATGGAGAAGAATTATCAGAAATCCCTGAGGAAGACCGCAATACAGTTAGGTCGAAATGCATTGGGGCTTTTTTTCTTCAGTCAATTGTGACAGTACTACTACCATTCAATCACTATAAGCCAACATTTTGAACTTGCATCTTTGGTATTGTCAATCTTTTTTCCCTTTATTCTAATCCCATAGTCTCGCAAAAATGTAAACCAGAGCTCATGTTTTAACCATTTGTATGATATTGTCCATTTGTTCTTTAATAATAATAATAAAAATTACTATATTTTTACAACCATTTGTTGAGACTCTTAATCGCTGCTTAAAAACCCCATGGGGAATCCTTTTCTTCTTTATAATAACTTGGAATTGTATTATCTCATGGTGAAGAGCCCCTACGGCCATGGACAACGGAACAGTCTCATGAGTCACATGGGCAGGCTGTAGAGGTCTTCCGACAAGAGGCTCAATGCCAAGTGGAGTGTCACGCAGCTGCAGCAGAATCGAGTGCTTCAATACAAAAACAGCATCAATGAACAAGCCTGCAGCCCCAAAGTTGATTAGAGCCTGTATCTCGACAGATGACTCAGCCCAAGAAACGGTAACCAAAACCAGGGGCTTATCCTTCTGGATAACTGGGGATGAAACAACGCCACCTAAGGTCTGTCTGTGACAGGACCTCAAGGTTTGGGCATTCCCTGGACGGATAGGACAAGACTTCAAAAAGTGTCCTGCCTGGCCACAATAAAGGCACAATCTCTCCCTCCTCCTAAGGGTTCTCGCATCCACATAGAGACACGTGAAGCGCATGGGTTCATCTTCACAGACCGACTCGGTAGCAGGAGGCATGGGAGGTGAGGGAGGCAAGGGTGGGACTGCAAAGTTCGGAGACAAATGTACAGGAGGCTTCTGCAAGTGCTCCTTAAAAGAGTCTTTCTCTGAGTCTGGAGTCAATGAGAATGGCAAACGTGATCAACCTCTCCAGCTCAGTGGGTATATCTCAGGCTGCTTTCTCATTCTTGATGGTATCCGAGAGACCATGAGAAAAAGCAGCCACGAGGGCCTCATTGTTCCAAGCAACCTCTGTTGCCAGAGTATGGAATTCAATGGTGTAATCAACATCAGTTCTTTTACTCTGTTTGATGGACATGAGGCACTTGGCAGCAGAAGCAGAGAATGTGGGAACGTCAAATACCCTTTTAAAAGAAGTCACAAACTCAGGGTAACTCAAGACAACAGGTGTTTGTGTCTCCATAGAGGGTTTGCCCAGGCCAAGGATCTCTCAGAAAGCAAAGATATCATGAAACCAACTTTGCTTCTGTTCGTGTGAAACGCTTGGGATGACATCTCAAAGTATATCTCAACCTGGTTGAGAAACCCTCTGCATTGGACTATATTGTCTCCAAATCATTGGGGAAGTGGAGCATAACCAGACATACCACTTATAGAGATAATACTCGAGGCGGGTGCCTGCACAAAGACTGGAGCAGCAGCAGGGATGGCCTGCAACACAGGTTGTACCAGAGCAGCCACAGTGGTAGATTCCAGGTGAGCCGCGCGACTCAGGAGCATTTTTAATGCCATGGCAAACTAATCCATGCGGTGATCCTGCTCATCCAATCTGGAAAAAATATTACCAGCAAGTGGATTGACTGCATCTTCTGAATTCATGGCCTTCGCCTACTGTCAGAAACCATGAATCAGACTGAGACAGAAGTACAGTTAAATCACACTTGTTTAATGATAATAATGAAAGGTAAACTGAATAAACATAGTCAGAGTTCAGGAACCGTAACAGATAGTCAGACAAGCCAAAATGTCAGGGAGCCAGAGATGAGCATAGAACAGCAAGCAGGATCTGGAGCCAAAAGGAATGTCAACCAAAAAAGTCTTTAACAGGAACACAGATGAGCGAAGGCAGAGATCATCTGGACTGGATGGCTTAAGTAGGCAGGACTGACGAGCAGGATATCATCAACAGGTGAGTTACTGTGGAGAGATTGGAGCTGGCAATTAGCCGACAGCTGAGGGGCCAGCTTTGAGAAGGAAGGGCTGAGCCCAGCCCTGACACTCTCTTTGCACATATCAAATACAACCCCAAAAATGTGAAGAAACATGCTTCTCCATACCAACAGGTGAAAGGGGTATCGCCAGTGATAAGTGGCCTCTGAGTAGGGATGAGCTTAGAGTTCGAGTCAAACTCATGTTCGTCTCGAACATCGGCTGTTCGCCAGTTCGCCGAACAGCGAACAATTTGGGGTATTCGCGGCACATTTGCAAGCCGCGGAACACCCTTTAAAAGTCTATGGGAGAAATCAAAAGTGCTAATTTTAAGGTTTATATGCATGGTATTGTCATAAAAAGTGTTTGGGGAACCTGGGTCCTGCCCCAGGGGACATGTATCAATGCAAAAAGAATTTTTAAAAATGTCAATTTTTTCGGGAGCAGTGATTTTAATAAAGCTTAAAGTGAAACAATAAAAGTGTAATATTCCTTTAAATTTCGTACCTGGGGGGGTGTCTATAGTATGCCTGTAAAGGGGCGCATGTTTCCCGTGTTTAGAACAGTCTGACAGCAAAATGACATTTCAAAGGAAAAAAAAAAGTCATTTAAAACTACTCGCTATAATGAATTGTCGGTCCAACAATATACATAAAAGTTCATTGATAAAAACGGCATTGAATTTCCCCACAGGGGAACCCTGAACCAAAATTTTGAAAAAAAATGGCGTGGGGGTCCCCCTAAATTCCATACCAGGCCCTTCAGGTCTGGTATGGATATTAAGGGGAACCCCGCGCCAAAATTAAAAAAAAATGGCGTGGGGTCCCCCCAAAAATCCATACCAGACCCTTATCCGAGCACACAACCTGGCAGGCTGCAAGAAAAGAGAGGTGGACGAGAGAGCGCCCCACCCCCTCCTGAACTGTACCAGGCCACATGCCCTCAACATTGGGAGGGTCCTTTGAGGTAGCCCCCCAAAGCACCTTGTCCCCATGTTGATGAGGACAAGGGCCTCATCCCCACAACCCTTGGCCGGTGGTTGTGGGGGTCTGTGGGCAGGGGGCTTATCGGAATCTGGAAGCCCCCTTTAACAAGGGGACCCCCAGATCCCCCCGCCTGTGTGAATTGGTAATGGGGTACAAATGTACCCCTACCATTTCACAAAAAAAGTGTCAAAATGGTTAAAAAACACAAGAGACGGTTTTTGACAAGCCCTTTATTAATTTCTTCATCTTTCCGCTTCTTCTTCCATCTTCTTTCTTCTGATCTTCCTTTGGTGTTCTTCTTCTTCCTCCATCTTCTTCTTCATATTCTTCTTCCTCTTCTTATGACAATAACTTTCATATAAGCCTTTAAAATGAGCACTTTTGATTATTCATCTTCGTGTCCCATAGACTTTAACCGTGTTCGCGTGTTCGAACAAATTTTTTGCCTGTTCGCAAGTTCTGCTGCGGGGGTGTTCGGCTCATCCCTACCCCTGAGTTCCATACATGCAGAGAGTGAGGATAAGTCTGAGTAAAACTGGACCATTGCCCCATCAAAGTTTATGGGTACACTGGACCATGCCCACTGCACAATCTCCTCCTTTATGGTATCAAAATGGACTCTGAAGAGCATATCCCTGGGACAGGGAAGGGGCTCGCTCCTGAGCCCTGAACTCTGTGTACTGGATCCGATTTGAGCTCCAAGGCTGGTGGTTTATCCAGGAGTTTATTCAGGATGGTGGTAACGGTTGCCTTGAGATTCTCCTACAACACCGGCCAATTTGAGACCCATATCACTTTTAAAGACAGATGAACGCCTAACCAACATCCTCCCAACCTTGATTCAGATTGACCAGATGGGCTTTGTGAAGGGGAGGAAATCCTCAGATGCAACTAGAAGAATTCTAAATATTTTACATTTTGCTGAGACATCACAAACGCCCTCTGTGCTTCTCTCCATAGATGCAGAGAGGGTGTTCGATAGGGTTCACTGGCAGTACATGTCTACTGTGCTAACCAAGTTTGGCTTTAGTGGTTCCATTCTATCTGCCAATCTAGCCTTGTACTCCCACCCTTCTGCTTAGGTTTACACTTCTGGACTTCTGTCTAAAACATTTATGATCTCAAATGGTACTCGTCAAGGCTTCCCCTTATCCCCCACTATTTTTAATCTATTCATAAATGCACTTGCAGAAAAAAATTACACTCCCCCACATCTGAGGGTTTAGGTTTAGTGTCAGACCCCATGTCATAAACATATTTGCAGATGATGTCATTCTTTCCCTGACGAACCCGTTACTGTCACTCCCCCAGGCACAACAAATACTCAAGTGCTTTAGCGCTATCTCTTTTTATAAGGTCTATCCTTAAATCTAGACCTGGGAATACCACCAAAAGTAAGCCAGAGCCTCCAAACCCAATTGCTATTCACATAGAATTCCCAAGGTATTCCATATCTAGGAATCACACTTACAGCCTCATCAGCATCTCTGGTTCAATTCAACCTCACACCCCTCATTTCCAAAATTAAAAGCTAGCATGCATCGCAGCAGGAGCTCACTTGGTCAGGTAGACTAGCGGCCTTGGTCATTTGGTAAATGGTAATTTTTCCCCAGTTACTTTACATGATCCATGTGCTGTCTGTTCCTATTCCGGCCCCCTATCTCAATACCCTCACCAGTCTATTGAAAAACTATATCTGGGGGAATAAAAAAGCTAGGTGTGCACACTCAATTCTAACTAAACACAGATCCACAAGGGGGCATGGGACTGGTAGACATCCTGGTAGACTATTTCTGGGCAGTACGTATGGACCAAATCAAATACTCATTTAAAAGTGAGGCTGACCCACTCCGGCTAGATATTGAAACAGCTCTCTCACTCACCCGAGACCTTCACTAGTTACTTATCAGTGACTTCTGGAATCCTTGAGATACAAATGCTCTTCCTCCCCCCATCAAAATCTCACTTCTTACATGGAGGGTTTTACTTCCCCATTCCTCAAGGTCGCCACAGATTGAGTTCCCTACACTCCCCCTTCATGTCCTAGAAGCCATGACACCAATGCTTTACACAAAACCACTCAGCCTCTGTGGCTTAACTAATGTACAAGATGTCCTAAACAACTCTGGCCATAAGTCATGGGAAACCCTAAAGGAAGAATGTAATCTCTCTGTAAATACGCACTTTACATGTAGCCGCATCCTACATATTTCGTCCAGATACCCCATTCCCAAACTACGTATTCACCCCAGCGCCTGGGAGTTCTACTCCTCATGGAAACCCATAGAACAAGGCATCTCCAAACTCCTTGAATGTTTAGTCTACAAGCAACCACTTTATTGAGAATAACCTTCTTGATCCCCTTCAGTCTGGAATTCACCCACAGCACTCCACAGAAACTGCCCTCCTAAAACTCACAAACGACTTACTAACAGTCAAAACCAATGGTCATTATTCTGTACTCTTACTCTTGGACCTTTCCACTGCCTTTGATACAGTTGACCACCCCCTCCTCCTCAAAAAACTCAATTTGCTTGATCTCCATGGCTGCACTCTCCGTTGGTTCGAATCTTACCTATCTCATCGCACCTTCAGTGTCACTTACAACTCCACTTCCTCCTCTCCAACGCCTCTTACCGTTGGGGCCCCCCAAGGTTCTGTCCTTGGACCTCTACTATTCTCGATCTACATGTCATCCCTGGATCAGCTGATAGCCTCCCATGGCTTCCACTACCATTTATATGCTGATGACACACAAATCTACCTTTCTGCCCCTCAGCTCACCCCATCAATCTCCTCACGCATCACTGATTTACTAACAGACATATCAGCCTGGATGTCAAACCACCTCCTCAAACTGAACCTATCTAAAACTGAGCTCTCAATATTTCCTCCCACACGTGCCCCTTCCCCTGACATTTCTGTCAAGATCAGAGGCACATCTATGAGTCCATCCCCACATGCCAGGGTGCTAGGGGTAATCCTACACTCTAAATTGTCCTTTCAGGCCCACATACAATCCCTGTTCAAATAATGCCGCCTTAACCTCTGTAACATTTCCAGAATACACCCCTTTTTAACTAATGACACAACCAAGCTTCTAATTCACTCCCTGGTTATCTCTCGCCTCGACTACTGCAACTCTCTCCTCATTGGATTACCTTTACGTAGACTATCCCCTCTTCAGTCCATAATGGATGCCGCTGCAAGACTCATCCACCTTACCAACCATTCAGTGTCCTCCACCCCTCTCTGCCAATCCCTTCACTGGCTTCCACTCACCCAACAAATAAAATTCAAAGTACTAACAATAATTTACAAAGCCATCCATAACTCTGCCCCCAGATACATCACTAGCCTAGTCCCAAAATATCAACCAAGCCGCTCTATTCGGTCCTCCCAAGACCTCCTGCTCTCTAGCTCCCTCATCACCTCCTCCCATGCTTGCCTCCAGGATTTCTCCAGCGCTTCTCCCATCATTTGGAACTCCCTATTCCAATCTGTCTGACTGTCCCCTAATCTATCCATCTTTAGACGATTCCTAAAAACCCTTCTCTATAAAGAAGCCTATCCTGCTTCTAACTAACACTGTTTTATTTCCTCCATCAGCTCATTCCCCACAGCTATTACCTTTTGTATCAATTGACCCTTCCTTTTTAGATTGTAAGCTCTAACGAGCAGGGCCCTCTGATTCCTCTTGTACCAAATTGTAATGTAACTGTAATGTCTGCCTTTATTTTGTTAAGCGCTGCGCAAACTGTTGGCGCTATATAAAACCTGTATAATAATAATAATCTCCCTCTTCTACAACCTTCTGCAAAACAAGACTACCTTTTTTAAATCCTACACCATGCTAAAATGGGAAAGGAAACTTGGTAACTCTTATGCCCCGTACACACGGTTGGACATTGATCGGACATTCCGACAACAAAATCCTAGGATTTTTTCCAACGGATGTTGGCTCAAACTTGTTGGCTCAAACTTGACGTAAAACACGTACGTCGGGACTATAAACGGGGCAGTAGCCAATAGCTTTCATCTCTTTATTTATTCTGAGCATGTGTGGCACTTTGTGTGTCGGATTTGTGTACACACGATCGGAAATTCCGACAACGGATTTTGTTGTCGGAAAATTTTATAGCCTGCTCTCAAACTTTGTGTGTCGGAAAATCCGATGGAAAATGTGTGATGGAGCCTACACACGGTCAGAATTTCCGACAACAAGGTCCTATCACACATTTTCCGTCGGAAAATCCGACCGTGTGTGCGGGGCATTATTCTTCCAAACAGTGGCAATTAGCCCTTAAGTATACAGCTCTTCATACTGTGTCAACCACTAGGAGATGATGCTCAAAATCACCCACAGATGGTACTATACTCTCTTCAAATTGGCTAAATTCTTTCCCCACTTGTCCGTCGAATGCTGGAGCAAATGTGGACAGTCTGGAAACTTGTCACATGTACTGTGGGACTGCTCAAGTTTGACTAGCTTTTGGAAACAAAGTTTCTGTATATTGTCATCAATCACAGGGATAATTTTACCCCCCAAACCCCAACTTAGCCACCCTCAACCAGGGAATAGACTCATACCCACAACACATGAGACCCATGGTAACACAAATACTCCTGGCAGCTCATGGTGTCATACTCAAAAAGCAGGATTCCCTAATATTTCCAAAATAATACTCACGATCGATCTGAACCACTCCTATTAACGCCTATTGGCGATTAACTACCTTACTTGTACAAAATTTGACTAAGTTTGGTTGCCCTGGACTGTCAAGTGGCCCCCTCCCTGATAAATGTATCAGTATGTTTACACTTAATGTTATGTTCTGCATACTTACCTGACAGTTGTTACTTATTATATATTACTTTGTGGAAATGTTATTTTTGTACATACTACACGCTTAATACCTGTTTGATATCTGTTTGCTGTGTGCCACCTTATTTTTGTATGCTTTCTTCTCAAATCAATAAAAACTTTTGAACCCAAAAAAAGTAGGGTCTGCAATGGTGGAGCATTGCCTGAGGAAGAAGGAAACTCTTCATCAAGGGTGACTTGGCTGCTCTTCAAAGATATGCTGGATCCAGGTCTTCTGCAACTTCTTTGCTGACATGTTGCTCCTCTGGCCCAGTGATTTGACACCATCAAGTGTGCATGGGGGAGGGGGTCTTTGTGGGATGCCTCAGTATCTTTTAACTGCCATGGTGGAGGCAGCAGCTTTGCTATGGGGGAATGTGGTTTTAATTACCCTTCTTGAATGATAAGTCCTAAAATATCATGAAATCCCCTATCACACATCTATATCAAAACCAAAAAAAAATGTATATATATATATATGAGGCTATATATATGAGGCATTGCTACTCCATATCTATACATTTTTTTGGTTATGATTTGGATGTGTTATAAGAGATTTCATGTTATAAGAAAGAGGGTAGCAGCTGTGAATTTGGGTGGCTTTATCACCTTTCATATTTTTCTTAAAGCGGAGTTCCACCCTAAAGTGGAACTTCCGCTCATCGGATTCCTCCCCCCCTCCGGTGTCACAATTGGCACCTTTCAGGGGGGAGGGGGTGCAGATACCTGTATAATACAGGTATCTGCACCCACTTCCGGGTATAGCTAGCCGCAGCTAGCCGCAGACTCCCCGCCCACCCCCGTTGTGTTGTGGGAAATACACAGTTCCCACAACACAACGGGGACCAGTGTAGACGCGCAGCGCGACTCGCGCATGCGCAGTAGGGAACCGGGCAGTGAAGCCGCAACGCTTCACTTCCCGATTCCCTCAGTGAGAATGGCGGCAGCAGCACCCGAGGATCGAGGGACGGCTCGGTCTCGGGTGCCGACATCGCTGGACCCCGGGACAGGTAAGTGTCCTTATTTTAAAAGTCAGCAGCTGCAGTATTTGCAGCTGCTGACATCTAATTTTTTTTTTTTTTAGTGAAACTCCGCTTTAAATTTTTTTTTCACTTTATACATGTCGTCTGCTTTATGTTCATTTTGATTATTTATGCCAGCTTTGGTTTAATCTATGGCATGGTAGTTTTTGGGTATTGTGTTTTGGCCCACTCAGATATTGGTGGATATTAAAATATCTTGCACTTTAAAGGGTAACTCCACGTGGGGAAAAAAAAACAGCAAATAAAAAAAAAATAATATAGCATATACAATTGCAACTCGAATCATATTGTAATTGAATGTTATTAAAAATTACCTTTTCTCTTCATTTTGCAGTTCTGTAATTTTAAGAGGTTTCAGATGCCGGGAGGTAGAGGGGGGTTTATAATCATGTGACCGCCGTAATTGGCTGTTATGGCGATCACAGGATCAGAAAGCTTGCGATTGGGAGCTTTCCATCAGCCACAGGGTGCACGCTCTCGGCATAGCTGTGTCTGCTAATTTGTATGCAAATATGCAGATGTACATCACCGAGGCTCGCCCACGTAGAGGCCACATGTTTGCATATTGTCAGTGCCTAAGGGATAAATTCCTTGTAATGTACATTGATTACCCCGAGGGGAATGTTTTTTCTCAACAAAAGTGTAGTTGCACTTTAATATACATCTAGCCCCTGAGGAAGAATACATTTTAAAATACATTGGGCTATGTTATTGTAATCTTACTTTATGTTATGGGGATATGAGGGTATAATAGTAAGTGTTGGCATGACACATGGATATTTTAACCAGTAATTTTTTTTTTCTGTAAAAGTTTTTATTGAGTTTTTAAACAGTGGTAACAGAAAAAAAAAAAGATGTAGAAACGAGCACATTGAAATACATATGTGCGGGTGCAGCCGCCATCAAAGCGAAAAGAAAGAGAGTTTTTGTATATATAAAGTGGTGGAATAGTACACAAAAGTCTTCCAAGCTGTATAAGGTGTAATACGGAGTCACTTTCTAATATTCCGTTGTGTGTTAGTAATCCTATATGGTGTGTTAGATAATAGTTATTGTAGACTAACCGAGAAGGGTAACCTTAGGTTTTCGTGTTATCGACTCTTAGAATTGGCGGTAGGTTTGATCTTAGTGGTATCAGAGTCGAGCGTGAGAGTGCAAAGGGAAATGTCTGGGGATAGGCAGGTGGGGTAGGTGAAGGGGAGGTGATGCACGTCAGATCTTTTGTGGGGAGGTTCTCTGGGTATTCCATCATGTGAGTAGGGATGTATGGTGTGTGCCTGGGAAAAAAAGGGGGGGAGGGAATGGGGATTGGTGGGGATGGGGGGGGATACATAATCTCTTTGGTCCTGCCACAGCTCATATATTTCTTTCAGTTCATGTTTCTTTTGTATTCATCAGTGGTGACACAGTGTAACCAACACGCCCATGTTTTGGTGAACTTACCGGGTGTATCCTTAGCTTGATGTATGAAGTCTTCCATGACCATTGTTTTTTGTATACGGTTAAACCAGTCCGCTATGGTACACACATTTTAGCCGCGTTGACCAAATGCATGGCTAGGGAGCGAAAGTAGGCATGTATTGGGGCTGTAGAGTGATGGAGCAAGAATTGTGCAGGTGTGAATTCTAGTGAGTATGTGGTTATTTGGTTGATAAGTCTGTGGACTTCTTTCCAGAAAGGCTGGAGTTTAGGACAGTTCCACCAATTATGTAGGAGCGAGCCTGTCTCTGTTTTGCATCTCCAACAGATCTGGGAAATTGCTGGGTTGATTTGGTGTAGTTTAAGAGGTTTCCTGTACCACCTGTAAAGTATTTTGAAAGCATTTCCTGTACCTGCACATTCATCGTTCCTTAATGGACTTGTGTGTAAATGTTTTCCCACTCTAGGTCCGTGAGGTCTATGGAGAGTTTTTGTTCCCATTTTTGGTTGGTCCAGTGCATTGTGGGCATTTGGTCAGAGAAAAGTAGAGTGTAGGTTTGTGATATCAGGTGGCTTTGGCGTTCCTCACTTAAACATAAAGTTTCAAATGTGGTAGTGTGTCTAGACCAGTTAGGTCTAGGTTTAGGTTTGTTAAAGAAATGTTGCAGTTGGACGTATGTCCAGAAGGGGAAATAGTCTATTTTCATTTTAGACGCCAATGTGGATTGGGATAGGAGGTGACCCTCTGCAAAGAAATGTTCTGCTAAGAACATGGATGGATGGGGCCAATGGTCAGCTAGAAAGGAGACATGCATTGCCAGCGTAAAGTCTGGGTTTAAGCGGAGTGGCATCATTGGACCGTTAAGTGAAGAAATTTTGTGTTTGCTGCAAGTTGTACGGAATTAAATTAGTGTTGAGTTAATAAGTGGGTGAAGTTTACATTCAGGGGGCGTGCGCTGGGGGTCGACCCAAGGGAGATGTGCCAATGGAAAGGTCGACAAGGATTGTGGTAATTGGACCCAGTCTTTATGTTTAGAGTGTACGTTCCAATCTATAATCCTAGCAAGGCGGCATGCTTGTTGATATTTACGTATGTCAGGGAGGCCTATGCCCCCCAGGAGTTTAGGAGTGGTCAGTCTCATAAATCCTAATCTCGGGCATATTTTGCCCCAGACAAAGTCTGTGCATGCTTTTCGGTAGGTAGAAAAGAATGCCTGTGGGAGTTTAATTGGGATTGTTTGTAAAATGTTTAGGATCCTTGGTAGGATATTCAATCGCGGCTCTGCCGAACCAGGAGAAAAGCCCAGTGGACCATTTCTTTAAATCTAATAATGTTTTTTGTAGAAGTGGGGCATGATTCAGGGAATATAGGTCAGTTAGGGACGTTGGTAGTTTGAATGCCCAGGTAGGTAATTGCGAGGCTGTTCCATGTGAACGGGAAATTATTTTGGTATTGTTTATAAGTTTCAGGGGTTAACGAAACGTTAAGGGCCGTCGATTTTGAAAAATTTATTTGAAGGTTAGTTAGGGTCTTAAAGGTTTTAAAATCTTTAAGTAAGTTCGGGATTGTCGTAAATAGGGATGAGCTTCGAGTTTGAGTCGAACTCATGTGCGACTCAAACATCGGCTGTTCGCCAGTTCGCTGAACAGCGAACAATTTGGTTTGTTCGCACAAAATTCGAAAGCCGCGGAACACCCTTTAAAAGTCTTTGGGAGATATCAAAAGTGCTAATTTTAAAGGCTTATATGCAAGTTATTATCATAAAAAGTGTTTGGGGACCTGGGTCCTGCCCCAGGGGACATGGATCAATGCAAAAAAAGTTTTAAAAATGGCCGTTTTTTCAGGAGCAGTGATTTTAATAATGCTTAAAGTCAAACAATAAAAGTGTAATATTCCTTTAAATTTCCTACTTGGGGGGTGTCTATAGTATGCCTGTAAAGGGGCGCATGTTTCCCATATTTAGAACAGTCTGACAGCAAAATGACATTTCAAAGGAAAAAAAGTCATTTAAAACTACTTGTGGCTATTAATGAATTGCCGGTCCGACAATACACATAAAAGTTCATTGATAAAAACGGCATGGGAATTCCCCACAGGGGAACCCCGAACCAAAATTTAAAAAAAAATGAAGTGGGGGTCCCCCTAAATTCCATACCAGGCCCTTCAGGTCTGGTATGGATATTAAGGGGAACCCCGGCCAAAATTTAAAAAAAAAATGGCCATACCAGACCCTTCAGGTCTGGTATGGATTTTAAGGGGAACCCCGTGCCAAAATGTAAAAAAAAAGGCGTGGGGTCTCCCCAAAAATCCATACCAGACCCTTATCTCAGCACGCAACCTGGCAGGCCACAGGAAAAGAGGGGGGAATGGAAAGCGCCCCCCCTCCTGAACTTTACCAGGATCACATGCCCTCAACATTGCCCCCAACATTGGGAGGGTGCTTTGGGGTAGCCCCCAAAACACCTTGTCCCCATGTTGATGGGGACAAGGGCCTCATCCCCACAACCCTTGGCCAGTGGTTGTGGGTGTTCTCGTCCGGCATCTTCCTCCGAGGCGCCGGTGTCTTCTTTGCTTCATCTTCTGGGCCGCTCCGCATCCGACCATGATGAGAGGCTCCCGCTGTGTGACGCTTCTCCTCTTCTGACGGTTCTTAAATAACGGAGGGCGGGGCCACCCGGTGAAATATTCCAATAATTCTAAAAGGTGCGCTTACAGTTGCATAAGTGATGTCATTAAATGAAAAAATGTGTATGAATAAATTTAACTTACATGAAACAAAATATGAAGAATAAAAAATAAAAAATAAAGTGTACACTATCGTGCCAAAACACACATGTGAAAAACTCAAATATCAATAATGGTCACAGCGATTAAACATCAATCAAGACAAAGTGTGACAATGATGAAAATATCTGTTAATGATAAAATAATGCAAAGGTAGTGAACATAGTCCATATAATAAAACAACAAGAAAAGTTCATGAAAATAAGGAAACACATCCACTTTCCATCAGCCCGTACTCCATGTGATTGAAGAAAGAAAAGAAGAATAAGTAGATGTGACTTCCAATTGAAGTGAATCCAAGAAAAAGTGATAAAGGTGGACCTTTACCCTCGATGGTGGACCCCCCTATTGGCGAGGTCTTATGAGCAAGCAGATTTAGCCCTCTGCAGGGACCGTGTGGTGATGGCGTCCACAGCAGCTGACACGTCCAGCGTCTCCAATCTGGTCTGATCCAAGTCGAGTGCCTGGAGGGAGGAGAAGCACCCACTTGCCCCCAAGGTGGTGGATAAAAAGACAAAAAAAGCTCCAATGGTATAGTATGTACTGGTGGGTTTATTGTAAAAAAACGAAAACGGAGAAAACACTGTGCCCCTTTGAAGACGTCAGTTGTGATGAAACATGTAGGGCGTGGCTACGCATTGTAAGCCATCACACTGCTCGCCCCATGACCTGCACGGGTGTTCACTTGTTTTTATGCCGGCTTATTTTTACGATTCTTACAAGTGTTCTCACGGAGTGTGTTTTCTCTGTTTTCGTTTTTTTTACAATAAACCCACCAGTACATACTATACCATTGGAGCTTTTTTTGTCACACTTTGTCTTGATTGATGTTTAATCGCTGTGACCATTATTGATATCTGAGTTTTTCACATGTGTGTTTTGGCACGATAGTGTACACTTTATTTTTTATTTTTTATTCTTCATATTTCGTTTCATGTAAGTTTAATTTATTCATACACATTTTTTCATTTAATGACATCACTTATGCATACCAACTCTAAGCGCACCTTTTTGAATTATTGGAATATTTTGCAGGGATACTGGTGTTTTATTGGTGCAGCTACAATCTTGTTTTTTCATTTAGGTTCCCTAGCGCGGTTTTCTTAATTTATATATCTTTGGGGCCACCCGGTGACCTCGCCCCCTCTGACGCACGGTGACTTCCCTGTCCGCCCCCCTCTGATGTCACGGGGAATGCCACAGGGAAGTCCCCGTGCGTCAGAGGGGGGCTGGGTCACCGGGTGGCCCTGCTCTCCATTATTTAAGAACCATCAGAAGAGGAGAAGCGTCAAACAGCGGGAGTCTCCCATCATGGTCGGATGCGGAACGGCCCAGAAGACAAAGGGAAGAAGACGCCGGCGCTGCGGAGGAAGATGCCGGACGTGAACACTGGAGGAAGAACCAGAAGAACCAGAAGAAGAAGAAGATGGAGGAAGAAACCAAAGGAAGATAGAAGATAGAAGAAAGAAGAAGCATTTAAATAAAGGAATTGTCAAAAACTGTCTCTTGTCATTTTTAACATTTTTGACAGTTTTTTTGTGAAATGGTAGCCATTTTACACAGGGGGGAGGGCCAGGATCTGGGGATCCCCTTGTTAAAGGGGGTTTCCAGATTCCGATAATCCCCTGCCCACAGACTCCCACAACCACCGGGCAAGGGTTGTGGGGATGAGGCCCTTGTCCCCATCAACATGGGGACAAGGTGTTTTGGGGGGCTACCCCAAAGCACCCTCCCAATGTTGAGGGCATGTGGCCTGGTACGGTTCAGGGAGAGAGCACCCCCCTCTTTTCCTGTGGCCTACCAGGTTGCGTGCTCAGATAAGGGTCTGGTATGGATTTTTGGGGGGACTCCATGCCATTTTTTTTTTTTAATTTGGCACGGGGTTCCCCTTAAAATCCATACCAGACCTGAAGGGCCTGGTATGGAATTTAGGGGGACCCCCCCACGTCATTTTTTTTTAAATTTTGGTTTGGGGTTCCCCTGTGGGGAATTCCCATTCTGTTTTTATCAATGAACTTTTATGTTTATTGTGGGACTGGCAATTCATTAATAGTCGCGAGTAGTTTTAAATGACTTTTTTTCCTTTGAAATGTCATTTTGCTGTCAGACTGTTCTAAACACAGAAAACATGCGCCCCTTAACAGGCATACTATAGACACCCCCCAGGTACGAAATTTAAAGGAATATTACACTTTTATTGTTTCACTTTAAGCATTATTAAAATCACTGCTCCTGAAAAAATGGCCGTTTTTAAAACTTTTTTTTGCATTGATACATGTCCCCTGAGGCAGGACCCAGGATCCCAAACACTTTTTATGACAATAACTTGCATATAAGCCTTTAAAATTAGCACTTTTGATTATTCATGTTCGTGTCCCATAGACTTTAATGGTGTTCGCGTGTTCGAACACATTTTTTGCCTGGTGCGAACCGAACAGGGGAGTGTTCGGCTCATCCCTAGCCATAAGCGGTTCCGTGAGAAAGAGGAGAATGTCATCTGCAAAAGCTGCTAGTTTATATGTGCGGTGTTTTATATCTATGTCCTTAATATCCGGATTGGCCCTGATGCATCTTAGTAATGGTTCAAGAGAGAGGATAAAAATTAAAGGGGGGAGGGGGCAGCCCTGGCGGGTTCTGCTCGACACGGAGAAGGCATCCGACAGGCGGCCATTTACTCGGACTCTCACAGTGGGTATAGAGTAGAGTGATAGTATGAAGTTTAACATTGTAGAGGGGAGGCCTATGGCCCTTAGGGTTTCTGTCATGTAGTCCCATGCCACCCTGTCGAATGCGTAGACGTGAGCCAATGGTGGACATTGATGGCCTTGAGAGTGTTATCTCTCGCTTCTCTCCCTGGAACAAAGCCAACTTGATCAAGTTCAATAAGTTGGGGTAGTAAAGCGAGAAGTCAGTTCGCTAAAGTTTTTGCATACCATTTAAGGTCAACGTTGAGCAATGAGATCGGCCTGTAATTGTTAACTAAGGAAGGGTCTTTGTCTGGTTTCGAAATTACTGCAATGTGGGCGGTTAGAAGGTCTCATGGGGGGTCAGTGGGAGTTGCAAAGGAGTTAAAGGCCGACATAAAAAAAGGCGTGAGTATTCCTGCGTATGTTTTATAGTACCCGACGGTCAAACCATCGGGTCCGGGGCTTTTGCCCGTTTTCATTTGTTTCAGTGCTAAGTCAACCTCTTCTCTTTTTAAGGGGGGGTCTAGGTCCTGTGCAATGGATTCCGATATTGGGGTTGGACCGTATTGTCCCAAAAAGTCAATGATCATTTGTTTTCTTGTGGTTCCATCTATGGATGGGTCTGATGGGGGGAGGTTATATAATTTATTGTAGTACTTGACAAATTGTTTAGCTATGTCTGGGGTTGTGGTTAGTTTGTGTCCCAACGGGTCAGTTATGGAATGTATCGTTGTGTTAGCTTTTTTCGCTTGTAGAGCTCTTGCTAGCATTTTACCAGCTTTATTGCCATGTTCGTAGAATGTTTTCTTAGAAAGGATATATTTGCATTGTATTTGTTTATCTAATATGTCCAACAGATCGTTCTGGCTTGTATAAGATCATTCATAGTGGTTAGAGCTTGAGTGTGTTTGTGTGCACCTTCAAGTCTGTGGATTCATTCGATAAGTTCTGTATATTGTCTCTGCCGTTCTCGGTTTCGTTTGGCAGCCGCCGCAATCAGGGTGCCTCTAATCACGCATTTATGGGCTTCCCAATTAGTGAGTGAAGATGTATCAGTAGGCTTATTTTCCAGAGAGAAGTGTTGGAGATGGGTTTTAACTTCTGCAGCGATAGAGGGATCTGTTAGTAAGGATGGGTCCAACCTCCACGTTTCTGGACGAGGGGATGTTTCAGGGAGCTTGAGTGTCATGGAAATGGGGTGGTGGTCCGAGATGAACATGGGGTCAATGGAAGTTTGGTGGAGCATAGACAAATCTTTTTGTGTCAAGAATAGGTAGTCTATCCTTGAATACCGGTTGTGAGGTGCCGAAAAGAAGGTATAATCTTTGCCGTTGGGATACAGGGTGCGCCATGTGTCATGGAGTAGTAGATGTTTGAGGTGGGATTTAATTATCTTTAGAGATGCATATGGGAGTGAGGAGGTGCCGGTAGATGTGTCTTGGATAGGAGTAAGTGGGGCGTTAAAATCTCCCCCTAGTATGAGGGTACCTTCCTGAAAGGTTGTTAATGTGTCAGTAATGGTTCAGAAGAACGGTCCTTAATGGATGTTTGGGGCATATATGTTTGCTAAAGTGATTTTTCTACCTAGGATTGAGCCTTTCAGAAAGACGTATCTGCCCTCCTCATCTTTAAGCAAGTCAGTAAGTTGAAAGGGGCAGCATTTTGCGATAAGTATCGAAACTCCTTTAGATAAGTATATATTTAGATAGTATATATATATAAATGATGTAGCTGTTTAGCTAAAATGTTATTTAAATCAGCATGCTATTTTTTTTTCAAATGTAACCATTGTTTTATCAAGATTACTGTCAGTTTTGTGTGAAATAAAAAAAAAAAAAAAAATTATTGAAATCTCGTCTTCTCCAAAAAAGATAAAGGTAAGTCAATTACTGCTAAATCTCCAGAACAGACTTCAGCAAGTGCAGTGGGTTGAAACATATGTAGGTGTACCTGCATAATGGCCCAGCACCTAGCTTAGGCCTGCAGGTAAAAAGATATCGTTATGAAATGTTTACTACATATCCTAGAAGGAATGATGTCTCTGGTATTCCATATGTTAGAGAATTGCATGAATAGAGAGAAGGTTACTTGCAAAGGGTGTGGTCTAATTTCTGCTCCCCCTATCCTTGATTTTTCAAAAAAACATATGAGCCACTATGGTAAAGGCAGGGGAGCAGGCCACACAATCACTGCCCTCCCTTCCTTTTCTTTTCTAGCACACTTTACATAACTGGGTTGCATATTAATTATGGTTATTATCATAAAAACTCTTATATGCATGTCTGATAATATAGCAACCATTAACCACCAGTGTATTCCTTCTGGACTTTTTTTCCATTTAATCCCAATCAGCATATGTTCATAATAAAATTCTCTCCCAGATGTCAACTTTTCTTCTGTTGTATTTGTAATATTTGCCTCCGAGTGTCATAGAGCATACAGTAGCTATAAAGGATTACACATCCACCCTTGCCCTGATTACTTTTATGATGCCATTTACAGTCTGCACTGCACAGTTCACCCCACGTGTACAACTAGTAAGTGGAACAAGGAAGGACAGGCTATGAAAGGTGCAAAAAAATATTTTATTTTTTCCAGAGTTACATCTATGTGTGTTGCATTTACAAGCATTGATCTGCTCTTGCTTGTGAAAAATGCAGCTTGCTGTATTGTTTTCCACTGCACTGTACTACACTGCAGTGAAATAGTGCGGACTATACTCATTAGATAACATGGATGTTATCTTTGTCACTAATTCCTTTAATCTACTTGCTCTCACAGAAACCTGGCTCCACGAATATGACACCCCTTCTCCTGCTTCCCTCTCCCAGGGTGGCCTTCACTGGACTCACTCCCCCAGGCCTAATGGACGCAAGGGAGGTGGAGTGGGATTCCTCCTATCCCCCCAGAGCACCTTCCAGGTTATTCACCCTCCTCCCTCTTTTTCACTCTCATCATTCGAAGCCCACTGTATACGTCTATTCTCTCCCACTTCCCTAAGAATTGCTGTGATCTACCGGCCCCCTGGACCATCATCGACTTTCCTTGATGAGTTTTCTGCCTGGCTACCCTACTTTCTCTCTTCGGAAATTCCCACAATCCTTCTCGGTGATTTCAACATCCCTGCTAATACAAACATTCCTGCTACTTCTAAACTTCTTAGTCTAACCTCTTCATTTGACCTGAAGCAATGGGTACAGGCTTCTACTCACTCTGATGGCAACACCCTTGACCTTGTATTCTCTTACCTATGCACTCCATGCAACTTCTCAAACAATCCTTTTCCTCTCTCCGACCACCACCTTATTAGTTTCTCTCTCCCCCTGTCTTCCACCACCTTTCCCTCCAATCGCCTAACCGTCACCCGTAGAAACTTTCGCAACTTCAACTCCTCTCTCCTCTACTCTGCTACCGACCACCTCTATGACAAAATCTCCCCCCTGTCCTGCCCCAACCAAGCCATATCCATCTACAATAAATCTCTGTCCTCCACCCTGGACAAGCTCGCTCCCCTCACTACACGCAGAATCAGGCCTCGACCCCTACAACCCTGGCAAACAGATGACACTAAAATTCTCAAAAAACGTAGTCGCGCTCTTGAGCGTCTGTGGCACAAGACCAAGTCTCTCAAAGACTTCAACCAATACAAATCTGCCCTCCAAAAATACTATTCTTTCCTCCACACTGCCAAGCAAACCTATTTTACAACTCTTATTAATACCTTCTCATCCAATCCCCGTAAACTCTTCTCTACCTTCAACTCTCTACTTTGTCCTCCACCGCCTCCCCCCACTGATTTACTCACTGCCCAGGAAATCGCTAATCACTTCAAAAACAAGATTGATACAATCCGTGATGAAATCTCCACTCTACAGGTATCTCCCCCAGCTAAGACCCCATGTCAACAGATACAACTGACACTACCTCTATTCAAATCTACTACTCCAGACGAAGTTGCTAAACTCCTTTCTATCGCCCACCTAACTACCTGTCCCCTGGACCCTGTTCCCTCTCAAATGCTACGGTCACCCTCTGACCCCATCCTACACTCTCTAACCCACATCTTCAATCTCTCCCTCACCTCTGGCGTCTTCCCCGATGCTCTAAAACATGCACTGGTCACTCCCATACTCAAAAAACCATCCTTGGACCCTACCAATCTTAACAACCTACGCCCTATCTCCTTGCTCCCCTTTTCCTCTAAACTCCTTGAACGCCTGGTTTACAACCAACTGAGTGACCACCTCATTAAAAACAACCTTCTTGATCCCCTTCAATCTGGATTTCGCCCTCAACACTCCACAGAAACTACTCTTTTAAAACTCACAAATGACCTACTAACTGCAAAAACCAACGGACACTATTCTGTACTCCTACTTCTGGATCTTTCAGCTGCCTTTGACACGGTTGACCACCCCCTCCTCCTCAAAAAACTTCACTCCATCGGTCTCCGTGACTGTGCTCTTCAGTGGCTCTCATCCTACCTATCCCAACGCACCTTCAGTGTCACTTACAATTCTACTTCCTCCACTCCTCTTCCCTTCTCTGTCGGGGTCCCCCAAGGTTCTGTTCTTGGACCTCTTTTATTTTCAATCTACACCTCTTCCCTGGGTCAGCTGATAGCCTCTCATGGCTTTCAATATCATTTCTATGCTGATGACACACAAATCTACCTCTCCACCCCTCAACTCACTCCATCAGTCTCCTCACGCATCACTAACTTACTAACCGACATATCTGTATGGATGTCACACCACTTCCTCAAACTCAACTTGTCCAAAACCGAGCTTATAATATTTCCTCCCCCACGTGCCTCTTCCCCTGACTTCTCTGTGAAGAGCAATGGCAAAACCATCCACCCGTCCCCACATGTCAGGGTGCTAGGTGTTATCCTAGATTCTGAACTCTCCTTTCAGCCCCACATCCAATCACTTTCCAAAGCTTGCCGCCTCAACCTCCGCAACATCTCTAAACTACGTTCCTTTCTAACCAGTGAAACTACAAAGCTCCTGATTCACTCCCTGGTTATCTCTCGCCTTGACTACTGCAACTCACTCCTCATTGGCTTACCTTTAAATAGACTATCCCCCCTTCAGCCCATCATGAATGCTGCTGCCAGACTCATCCACCTTACAAACCGATCAGTGTCTGCTACCCCTCTCTGCCAATCCCTCCATTGGCTACCACTCGCCCAACGAATTAAATTCAAAATACTAACAATAAGTTACAAAGCCATCCACAACTGTGCCCCCAGCTACATCACTAACCTAGTCTCAAAATACCAACCTAAACGCCATCTCCGTTCCTCCCAAGATCTCCTGCTCTCTAGCTCCCTCATCACCTCCTCCCATATCCGCCTCCAGGACTTCTCCCGAGCCTCACCCATCCTCTGGAATTCCCTACCCCAATCTGTCAGACTGTCTCCAAATTTATCCACTTTTAGGCGATCCCTGAAGACTTTCCTCTTCAGAGAAGCCTATCCTGCCTCCATCTAACAACTGCATTATTTTCTCCATTAGCTCATCCCCCACAGCTATTACCCTTTTGTATAACTTGACCCTCCCTCCTAGATTGTAAGCTCTAACGAGCAGGGCCCTCTGATTCCTCCTGTATTGAATTGTATTGTACTTGTACTGTCTGCCCTAATGTTGTTGTAAAGCGCTGCGTAAACTGTCGGCGCTATATAAATCCTGTATAATAATAATAATAATAATGTTGTACTGTCTATAAAGTTGGAATGTGTTAAAAAATGCATCACAGTGCATGGGCTCTCAATTATTTGGGTCAGTGACCTAGAGCAAATATGCAGTTTTTTTTACTTTCCTCAGTTTTTCCTTTTTAAAAGATTTTATTGGGTTTACAAATCATAAAATAGATGGGGAGTAAGTAAACATATACAAATAAAGTAAAGCTCAGTACAGCGTGGTCCGTTAGATGACCAGAGCTCACTATGTATAACAGGAAATCACTGTATAATCTTGTACTAGGTCACCTGAGGAACAATGTATTCAGTAACAGTGGAAATACAATCAAAACTAAATTATCCAGCAGTAAGGGGCTGTATCTGGGGAGAAGGGGTCTGTGTTACTGGAGAAGGAGGGAGCTTCATCGCTGGTGGAGAGAAATGAAAGGAAAGATGAGAAGAGGGAGAAGGAGAGGGTGACCCGGCCTGCCAGAGAGACATTCAGTGAGGATGGTGTGGAGTGTGCTACCATGGCAAAAGGACTGGTTGATCAAAAGTCCGCAGGAAGCAGTGTGTGACCCAGGGTTGCCATAAGGAGTCAAATTTGGAGACGTGATCTTTTTCATTGGCTTTGATTTTGGCATGTATCATCATGCGATTTACCCTATACTTAGCCTCAGCTACAATCAAAGAGGGGGATTTCTGAACTTTAGCTATCAAACTTTTCTCAGTTTTTTCTGATCTTGTTTCATGTTTCAAGTAAGTGGCTTAGAAAATATTAAAGCTATGAAAGGTTTATCGTATGTACCAAATTAATTTTAAAACCTGTTTTTAAGGATTTGTTTTTGCAGAACATAACACAATAGTCTTTTTTTTTCAGACCTAAGCCTTTGCCTTTTTTTTAATACTTGTCTAAATGCATATGTGCACTCTCTGATGAAAGAAATAGAAGCAGATTTGGTGTTTGATTATTATTTATTTGCTGGGTCATTATGCCTTTTATATAACCACAAATCTTTGAAGCCACACAGTTAACTTGCATAAAATATATACTCAAGCAAACAATACACAATTTTGAAACAATAAATTATTTTTAATCAAGTTTACATATGTAGATAGAAATCACATGTAATAAAATAAAGTTGCAAGCATCAGCATGCATCCAGCTGGATCCAAAATCAAATGATGGAGAGAATCTTGTCTTGATATTAAGAACCTTAATGAGAAATATTAACAACATACACATTAGTGGTGTAAAAAAAGTCATTATAAACATACTATATTACAAGCACAGGGACGTAAGTCTGTGCTCCAGCCATCATATATATATAACTTCAACGAGGGCTGTTCTGAGTATAATCTGTCCTGTTAGACTGTTGTATGGTCTTGGCCACCTTGCTGCAGCTCAGTTTTAGGGCCTTGGCAGTCTTCTTATAGCATAGGCCATCTTTATGTAGAGCAACAATTATTTTTTTTGTTCTTTGCCATGAGGTGCCATGTTGAACTTCCAGTGACCAGTATGAGAGAGTGAAAGCGATAACACCAAATTTAACACACCTGCTTCCCATTCACACCATTCACACCTGAGACCTTGTAACACTAACGAGTCACAGAACACCGGGGAGGGAAAATGGCTAATTGTTCCCAATTTGGACATTTTCACTTAGGGGTGTACTCACTTTTGTTGCCAGCGGTTTATACATTAATGGCTGTGTGTTGAGTTATTTTGAGGGGACAGAAAATTTATACAAGCTGTACACTCACTACTTTACATTGTAGCAAAGTGCCATTTCTTCAGTGTTGTCACATGAAAAGATAGAATAAAATATTTACAAAAATGTGAGGGGTGCATTCACTTTTGTGAGATACTGTATATATTTTTTAAGAGGAGTATTTGCATAATCCCTTTAACCACTTGCCGACCGGGCCATAGCCAAAAGATGGCTGCAGCGCGGTTGGCTGGTTCTGGGTGGACGTCCGTCGGACGTCATGCGGAACTCTCACTCCGCGAGCGCCCGGGCGTGTGCACAATAGTGTCCATGCTTGCCGGGTTCACGGGACTCGGCGCAACATGGATCGTTGTAAAGGGCCAATGACAGCGGCCCTTTACCACGTGATCGCTCCCTCCAATGAGGGAGCGATCATAATGTCAACAAACTGGGGTCATGCAAAGGTCCCAGCTCTCTTCTCTCCTCACACCAATACAGAGTGAGAGGAGAGAAGAGAGATCGAGTGAAAAACGCCTGAAATAGTGAGTGAATAGTACTACAGTGCCCAGCAGTGCCATACTGTGCCACACAAGTGCCACTACAGTGCTAAATTGTGCCACCAGTGCCACTACACTTCCCATCAGTGCCACTACAGTACCCATCAGTGCCACCAGTGCCACTACACTACCCATCAGTGCCACTTCAGTACCCATCTGTGCCACTAGTGCCACTAGTGCCACTACAGTACCCATCAGTGCCACTACAGTACCCATCAGTGCCACTAAAGTGTCCATCAGTGCCACTACAGAGCTCATCTGTGCCATCAGTGCCACTATAGTGCTCATCAGTGCTACATCAGTGCCACCAGTGCCCATCAGTGCCACCTCTGCCACTACAGTGCCCATCTGTGCCGCCAGTGCCACGTCAGTACTCCGTCAGTGCCACACCAGTGCCACTACAGTGCTCATCTGTGCCACCAGTACCACATCGGTGCCATCAGTGCCACCTGTGCCACTACAGTGCCACCTCTGCCACTTCAGTGCCCATCTGTGCTGCCAGTGCCATGTCAGTGCGACACCAGTGTCCAGTGCTACTACAGTGCTTATCTGTTCCACCAGTACCACATCGGTGCCATCAGTGCCACTACAGTGCCCATCGTGCCACCAGTGCCACGTCAGTGCTCCATCAGTGCCACGGCAGTGCCACTACAGTGCTCATCAGTGTCACATTAGTGCCAATACAGTGCTCATTTGTGCCATCAGTACCACATCAGCATCACTAGAGTGCTCATCTGCACCACTAAAGCGCTCATCTGCGCCACTACATCGCTCATCAGTGCCACTACAGTGCTCATCGGTGCCACTACAGTACCCAATAGTGCACATCAGTGCCCATAAGTGAGCGCTCATCAGTACCACTATATCAGTGGATCCTCATCAGCACCCATCAGTGCTACCTTAGTGCACATCAGTGCCAGATAATCAGTGCATCCTCAGTGTGGTGCCTTAGTGTACATCAATGCAAGCTTATCAGTACCCATCAGTGCACCCTCATCAGTACCCAGCAGTGCACCCTCATCAGAACCCAGCAGTGCACCCTCATCAGAACCCAGCAGTGCACCCTCATCAGAACCCAGCAGTGCAGCCTTTTCAGCACCCAGCAGTGCAGACTCATTAGACCAGCCTCATCAGCACCCATCAGTGCAGCCATATCTGTCCAAGTGTCCCTACCACAGCATTTTGTCACCACAGCCCACAGTAACCAGTAGGGCGAAAAAAAAAATTTCCGCTGAGGAGGAATACCAACAGCTTAGCTTGACTGATGAGAGCAGAGGGGAGCTCTCTGAGTCTGCGTCTGATTCTGGTTCAGAATATGAACCCGTTGTAAGCAGTGGGTCTGATACAGAATCA
The DNA here is from genome assembly GCF_042186555.1 of Aquarana catesbeiana. Lineage (NCBI taxonomy): Eukaryota > Metazoa > Chordata > Amphibia > Anura > Ranidae > Aquarana > Aquarana catesbeiana. Next base: position 130,087,895 of record NC_133332.1, on the reverse strand, counting down.
GAGGAAGAGCAAAGTAATGAAATACCACTGCAGCAAAGGCCAAGAACTAGCAGGGTGTCATCTCGGCCCCAAAGCATTAGGACCCATGCCGGCCTTCCCTATGCCCTTGAAAACCCTCTGTGACTTCCCCCTAATTCAGGAGTAGCAAACATCCCCCCTTTCACTGCCCAGCCAGGTGTTCAGGTGAACACAGAGAATTTTGCCCCTATTGATTTTTTTAATTTAATTTTTACCCAAGACCTATTGTCCTCCATCGTGGCCCAGTGCAACCTCTATGCACAACAATTTATAACAAGCAACCCTGGTTGAAGTTATGCCCGTCCCTATGAGTGGAGACCATTGACAGTGGAGGAATTTAAATTATTTTTAGGGCTAACATTCAATATGGGACTCACAAAAAAAAATGAATTATACTCCTATTGGTCCACCAACCCTGTCCACCATATGCCAATCTATTCATCCATTATGCGAAGATCAAGATACCTCATGATAATGTGTTTCCTCCATTACAATGACAACACCCAGTGCCCTCCCCGAAATGACCCATCACATGACAAATTATTTAAAATTTGGCCACTCCTAAATTTTTTCTCTGAGAAATTCCCCCAGTTATTTATCCCCGACCAAAATATTTCTGTGGATGAGTCATTGGTCCACTTCACAGGCAGGCTTGGCTTCAAGCAGTTTATCCCCAGTAAAAGGGCTCGATATGGGGTTAAGCTCTAAAAGCTATGTGACCGAGAAACGGGGTACATTTACTCATTCCAGGTGTATGAAGGGAAGGACACCCAACTGCATCCCCCTGAATGTCCGGAGTACATCGGAGTCAGCAGAAAGGTTGTTTGGGAGCTTGTATAAAAAAATCTCTCTCCTGCGCTCGAGTGGCTAAAACCTCAATGATGATAAGGCCAAAGTGCTTCAGTGGTGTCTGCCATCTTGCAGTCCTCTTCAGAACATTGGGTATTCATGGGCTACAGAAAAATAAAAAGAAAAAGAGGGCGCACCAACCTAGTGCATTACCACAAAAAGCATTTATTAAAAAGATAAAACAACAAATGGATACTCACAAACGAGCGTGTACGTTAAAACTGAACAATAGCTGCAGGTACGCAGTAGCGGACATCAAAGCGTAATCGGGACCGGACATCCGATTGATGAGGCGATGGCTGACGCGTTTCTGGGGAGAACCCCTTTCCTCAGAGCCTAAGCGGGTGATTCAGTGAGCAGACTCCATGAATGCCACTTCCCTGAAAAACTCCCTCACCCTGAAACAGGCCGGAAACGTCAGAAGAGATGCCGGGTGTGCTCAAGAGGAGGAACTAGAAGAGACACCGTGTATTATTGTACTGATTGTCCTTCCCAACCAGGCCTTTGTATTGATGAATGTTTCCGCTGTTACCATACTTCTCTACATTATTAGGGAAGTATGGTAAACGTAATTGTCATTTACCACCACACCCCTTTATGCCACTGTACATACCACTGCCTTCTCCGAAACTGACCTTGGCCTGCTAATCGACCACGCTTCTGCCTAATGCTAAACTGTACCTACCTCTGCCTTCTCCGGAACTGATCCTGGCTTGCTAAACAACCACGCTTCTGCCTAACGCTGAACTGTACCTACCTCTGCCTGCTCTGGAACTGACCCTGGCCTGTTTGACCATGTTTTTTGCCTGCCTCTTGGACTGGTCTTTTACTCTGCTACTGGAGTAGTGGGCTTCATAACACAGGGGTCTCACATATGTGAGGGGCTCCAGAATTGTTTTTCTGGATGAAGAAAACTAATTTTTTCGTTTTCTCATTCCCAGATTAGGGTCTGGAGACTTGGAGGCTTCAAAGAGATTTGGGTGGGAGAAGCCTCTACTCCTGTCCCCATTCTTTCCTGGCCTGCTACTTGGACCATGTTCCTGCTTACTACCAGGACCAATATTTTGGCACTGCTGGCAATGTCTCTACTTGCACTGACCCTGGACTGTATAAAGACAGTATCCCTGCCTGTACTATGGACAATATTCTTGCCTGCTGCCTGGACTATTCCATTCACTGTCGCTGACCACGTCCCTGCCTGCTGCCTGGATCAGGGCTCTCCTTCTGTGGACAACTGCACTACTAAAACCACAGGTAATCTTTTGTTCACCCTTTGCTTAACAGAATGTATTTTAGGGTGTAATTCTTAGTTCATGCTATGTGTTAGAAATATGAAGGGCCTTCAAAAATGTAATTTGCTCCTAGAACGCCTGAATGTGCTACTTCCATGTTGGGCCTCTATGTGGCCAGGCTGTGTAAAAGTCCTACACATGTGGTATCGCCATACTCAGGAGGAGTAGCAGAATATATTTTGGGGTGTCATTTTTGCTATGTACATGCTATGTGTTGGAAATATCTTAGAAATGGACAACTTTGTGTAAAAAAAATGCGTTTTCATTTTTTTTCCACATTTTCCAAAAACTTCTGGAAAAAAATGAACCGTTCAAAAGACTCATTATGCCTCATAGATTATATGTTGCGGTATTTGCTTTTCAAAATGGGGTCACTTTGTGGGCGTTTCCATTGTCCTGGTGCTCCAGGGCCTTCAAAAGTGTAATAGGTGGTTGAGAGATTAGATATGCAATTTATGCTCCTAGAACGCCTGAATGTGCTACTTCAATGTTGGGCATCTGTATGTGGCCAGGCTGTGTAAAAGTCTCACACATGTGGTATCGCCATACTCAGGAGGAGTAGCAGAATATATTTTGGGGTGTCATTTTTGCTATGTACATGCTATGTGTTAGAAATATCTTAGAAATTGACAACTTTGTGTAAAAAAAAAGCGTTTTCATTTTTTTTCCACATTTTCCCAAAACTTCTGGAAAAAAATGAACTGTTCAAAAGACTCATTATGCCTCATAGATTATATGTTGGGGTGTTTGCTTTCCAAAATGGGGTCACTTTGTGGGCGTTTCCATTGTCCTGGTGCTCCAGGGCCTTCAAAAGTGTAATAGGTGGTTGAGAGATTAGATATGCAATTTATGCTCCTAGAACGCCTGAATGTGCTACTTCAATGTTGGGCATCTGTATGTGGCCAGGCTGTGTAAAAGTCTCACACATGTGGTATTGCCATGCTCAGGAGGAGTAGCAGAATATATTTTGGGGTGTCATTTGTGGAATGTACATGCCATGTGAGAGAAATAACCTGTTATAATGACAATTTGGTTTGAAAAAAAATAAAAATAAAAAAAATCTTAATTTTGCAAAGAATTGTGGGAAAAAATGACAACTTCAAAAAACTCACCATGCCTCTTACTAAATACCTTGGAATGTCTACTTTCCAAAAAGGGGTAATTTTGTCGGTATTTGAACTTTCCTGGCTCGTAAGGGTCTCAAGAAATGAGATAGGCCTCAGTACATCAGGTGTGATCAGATGTGTTCAATTTTCAGTGATTGGCACCATAGCTTGTAGACGCTATAACTTTCACACAGACTACATAATATCCACTAATTTGGGTTATTTTTACCAAAGATATGTAGCAGTATAAATGTTGGCCCAAATTTATGAAGAAAAATTACTTATTTGCAAAATTTTATAATACAAATGAAGATAAAATGCATTTTTTTTACAAAATTTTCGGTCTTTTTTCATTTATAGCACAGAAAATAAAAAAACCCAGAGGTGATCAAACACAACCAAAAGAAAGCTCTATTTGTGTGAACAGAAGGATGAAAATTTCATATGGGTACAGTGTTGCATGACTGAGTAATTGTCATTCAAAGTGTGAGAGCACCGAAAGCTGAAAATTGGTCTGGTTAGGAAGGGGGTTTAAGTGCCCAGTTGTCAAGTGGTTAAATTATGATGACTACTAAAAACAGATTTATAATTCAGCCACGATCAGGCAATTCTTGCAGCAATAAGGTTAAACTAATCCCTTAACTTGAGGATTAAGAACAGATGAGAGCTAAATCATGAATATTCTGACAAAACAAAAATTTGCTATCATTTTTTGACTAAAATAATATATTATAACTGAGTATTCATTTTATATTTAGACATTTTGCATTAAGTTTACTTGTCAGAAATTCATATGCAATTATTGTAAAAAATATGACTCTTTTTAATCTGAACACTACCAAATACAGTATATATTGAATCCTGTTTTTAAAAAGTAAAGATTATACAATTCCAACAAATGTTAAAAAGTAATACAATTAAAATCTAATAGTGTATTTTCATTTCTGCCTATTTATAGGTAAAAAGCCAAGAGAGGTGTTCACTAATTGCAGGGCAAGAAAGTGAATACTAATAATATTAATTTGTTAGCTTCAATACAAAATAAAATTAAAATTAAAAAGGGAAATCAAAGTTTAAACTCAGTGGCTGATTGGAAACTGGACAAGGGAAGATTTTCTCATTCCTAATCCTGCAATCACATTCAAACAGTTTTGTGAATCCTACTCAAGGTTTCTGAACATTTTTAAACCTTGCAGCAAACCCTTGCAGTCTATGGGAGTAGGGGGTGCAATCCTAGTATTTCATTCTGGCCATTTGTAGGGCTAATAAGAAATCTTAAAAAAGCAGAATTAGCTCTCCTTAATAGAGATACATGAATCTGCCTGGGTTCAACTCATAAATAGTTTTGTGAATATTTCTGCAAGTATGCAAACTTTGGGGTGAATGCCTTTGAAGTCTACAGGGGCCAAAATAGATTTTTCAATTTTGGTCATTTGTAGGGCTAATAAATTAAATATTGTGAAACAAATGGCATGGACGCTGAGCACTACCATGGTGGGCGTATACATTTGCCAAAATTAAAATAAATATGGCATGTCATTTGTGGAATGTACATGCCATGTGAGAGAAATAACCTGTTATAATGACAATTTGGTTTGAAAAAAAAAAAAAAATAAAAAAAATCTTAATTTTGCAAAGAATTGTGGGAAAAAATGACAACTTCAAAAAACTCACCATGCCTCTTACTAAATACCTTGGAATGTCTACTTTCCAAAAAGGGGTAATTTTGTCGGTATTTGAACTTTCCTGGCTCGTAAGGGTCTCAAGAAATGAGATAGGCCTCAGTACATCAGGTGTGATCAGATGTGATCAATTTTCAGTGATTGGCACCATAGCTTGTAGACGCTATAACTTTCACACAGACTAAATAATATCCACTAATTTGGGTTATTTTTACCAAAGATATGTAGCAGTATAAATGTTGGCCCAAATTTATGAAGAAAAATTACTTATTTGCAAAATTTTATAATACAAATGAAGAAAAATGCATTTTTTTTACAAAATTTTCGGTCTTTTTTCATTTATAGCACAGAAAATAAAAAAACCCAGAGGTGATCAAACACAACCAAAAGAAAGCTCTATTTGTGTGAACAGAAGGATGAAAATTTCATATGGGTACAGTGTTGCATGACTGAGTAATTGTCATTCAAAGTGTGAGAGCACCGAAAGCTGAAAATTGGTCTGGTTAGGAAGGGGGTTTAAGTGCCCAGTTGTCAAGTGGTTAAATTATGATGACTACTAAAAACAGATTTATAATTCAGCCACGATCAGGCAATTCTTGCAGCAATAAGGTTAAACTAATCCCTTAACTTGAGGATTAAGAACAGATGAGAGCTAAATCATGAATATTCTGACAAAACAAAAATTTGCTATCATTTTTTGACTAAAATAATATATTATAACTGAGTATTCATTTTATATTTAGACATTTTGCATTAAGTTTACTTGTCAGAAATTCATATGCAATTATTGTAAAAAATATGACTCTTTTTAATCTGAACACTACCAAATACAGTATATATTGAATCCTGTTTTTAAAAAGTAAAGATTATACAATTCCAACAAATGTTAAAAAGTAATACAATTAAAATCTAATAGTGTATTTTAATTTCTGCCTATTTATAGATAAAAAGCCAAGAGAGGTGTTCACTAATTGCAGGGCAAGAAAGTGAATACTAATAATATTAATTTGTTAGCTTCAATACAAAATAAAATTAAAATTAAAAAGGGAAATCAAAGTTTAAACTCAGTGGCTGATTGGAAACTGGACAAGGGAAGATTTTCTCATTCCTAATCCTGCAATCACATTCAAACAGTTTTGTGAATCCTACTCAAGGTTTCTGAACATTTTTAAACCTTGCAGCAAACCCTTGCAGTCTATGGGAGTAGGGGGTGCAATCCTAGTATTTCATTCTGGCCATTTGTAGGGCTAATAAGAAATCTTAAAAAAGCAGCATTAGCTCTCCTTAATAGAGATACATGAATCTGCCTGGGTTCAACTCATAAATAGTTTTGTGAATATTTCTGCAAGTATGCAAACTTTGGGGTGAATGCCTTTGAAGTCTACAGGGGCCAAAATAGATTTTTCAATTTTGGTCATTTGTAGGGCTAATAAATTAAATATTGTGAAACAAATGGCATGGACGCTGAGCACTACCATGGTGGGCGTATACATTTGCCAAAATTAAAATAAACAAATAAACATATAATAACAATATAAAAGTAAAACAAAAGATCTCTTGCCACATGATTGCCAGCTCTCCATTACAGCTCCAACACACACTGACAATGTGGCTTTTCTGAGCCTACCTCAAGAACATATCAAGAATAGTTTAATATCTGTAACTCTAAGGTTTTTATCTAAAACCACCTTCATTTTGTCTTCCCTAATGACTCAAATGAATAGTTTCACAAAAAATGACCTGTTTTTTTTCCCAAAGCAATGTTTATTGTATACATAGCATAGAATACACGATAGTGATACAGTAATAAAATGTACAAAGTGTAATACAATGCTCTGGTACAGACTATAAATAATAGCATTGGGGGAAGCACATTATACATTAGTAGGGTGTAACAAGAAGAGAGCATAAACAAACAAAAAACAAAAGATGAACAGCATGGGCGACTAGCCCTGAAATTAACCAAGTGGTTATGTATTCAGCACGGTTACCCTGTTTATATAGCAGGGTGTAGTTTCCTTGACATTACAATGCAGTCTAGTGGGCTTACCTGTTAGAGTAGCTGTGAGCCACTGTGCATCTCAGGGTATTTCCGCTATATCGGTGTAGGTCTAGGGTATAAGCCTTGAGGAACTTTGGTGGTGATAATGGGTGTGTGCAGACTTACTAGTTCAGATGCTCTACTGGGGGTTGTTGTTTGGTATCAGTGGTTGGATGCGTGGTGGTATCTTTGGTTAGTTGCCTAATGTCTCTAGATGGGTACATTTCCTTTAGGATTGCGACCACTAGCAATCCACAGGTAAGGATGAGTCTGGTATGCACATTCAGTATACAGAGTGGTCAGTTGAATTCTTGGGAAAAACCTTTTAGGTCAGTTGAGTGGCAGGCAGGGGGGAGTCAGGTAGAGATGCTCCCAGTTGGAGAGGAGAACAATAATGGACATAATTGACCAGGGCAATATGAAGCCTAGGGATAAGATGGTGAGTGCTATTTCAGTTTCTGGAAATAGGCAGTAGTCATGTTTGTTGTGTATTGAGTGTATAAAGGGAAAGGAGAGAGGACATGGGGGAGAAAAGGATAACAAGGGGATAGGGTGGACTTTTTCTCCTCCTCCTCCGACTTGGCCTTGTGATCCTTCATATATCCCTAAGACAGTATTTGGGAATATTCGTCAGTTGTTTGCAAGTGATGCCAGCAAGTACCAGAGATTCCTGAATTTTGTGGGCGTGTCTTTGGCTTGGTGTACTAATTCTTCCATTTCTGCTACTCTAATTATGCGTCTAAACCAGTCTGCAATGGTGAACTTCCAGACAGTTGGGATGCACATTTTTGCAGCATTTAAAAGGCGCAAAGAAAGAGAGTGATGGTAATCTTTTTTTGGGAAGGAGGAGTGGTGTAGGAGCATTTGGGCTGGGATAAATTCTATCTGGTAGGTAGTAATTTGAGTAGTGAGGCGGTGGACCTCTTTCCAGAAATTTTGGATTGATGGACATAACCACTTTATGTGAAGGAGTGATCCTTCTCCGTCAGATCATCTCCAACAATTGGGGGTTATAGTGGGGGAGATTTTGTGTAGTCTAAGGGGAGTCTTGTACCACCTAGAGAAGACTTTAAAGCCATTTTCCTGCACTGAAATGTTAATTGATCCCTTGTGGATATAGGAATAGATGTTTTCCCATTCTTCTCCTGAAAGGTTAATCGAGAGTTCCCTTTCCCACCTAAGACTTGCTATGTTAGATTTAGGGTTGTGGTCAGAGAATAGAAGGGAGTATATGTCTGGGATCAAATGTTTTTGCGGTTCTTTTTTTAGAACAAATTACTTCGAAAGGTGTAAACTGTCTAGAATATTCAGAAAATTTTTGAGGGTGGTTGAGGAAGTGTCGGAGTTGGAAGTAAGTCCAGAGCGGGAAGGATTGCCCAGACACTTGCGTGGACAATTTGGGAAGGGTCAGAAAGGCATGTGTTCTGCACGTATATCGATATGGGGCCAGATGTCTGTAAGGAACGAGTCCGATAGGCCGGGTGGGAAATCCAGGTTGTTACGGATGGGAGTCAGTGGACCCGGTGAGGAGGAAATTTTAAATTTACGGCACATGTTCTGAAAGATTTGTAATGTGTTGTAGATTAAGGGGTGTTGTTTGCAGGCAGGAGGAACATTTATTGGGGTGATCCAGGGTAAATGTTATACTGGTATAGAGGAGAACTAATTTTTAATGTTCGTTCAGGCTTTCGTATGTGTATGAACATTCCAATCTACTATTCTCGTCAATTGACATGCCCAGTGATATTTGACAATATCTGGAAAGCCTATGCCACCTTTCAATTTGGGTAGAGTTAATCTTTCAAAGCTAAGTCTAGGGCTGTCTTTACCCCACAGAAAGTCTGTACAGGCTCTGCGGTGCGAGGCATACATTTTATGGGAATCATTTGCAAAACATAAAGTATTCTCGGGAGGATGTTCATTTTGGTTATTGACGCCCTCCCAAACCATGAGAAGATGCCCGGCGACCATGACTTTAGGTTATTCTGAATTTATTGGAGGATCGGGAGATAATTTTTGGTGTATAAGTCAGATAATTGAGATGGTAGTTGGATCCTGAAATATGTGATCGAGCCTAGGTTTCATCTGAATGGGAAGTTAGTCTGTCTTAGTGCAAGTGTCTCTTTCTGTAGGGAGATGTTTAGGGCTTCTGATTTCGCAAAATTGATTTATAGGTTAATCAAGGTGTTAAACATGGCAAAGTCTTTAAATAGTTGGGTAATGTAGTGTGTGGTTCTGTCAGGAATAGGGATGAGCTTCATGTTCGAGTCGAACCCATGTTCGACTGGAACATTGGCTGTTCGGTCGTTCGCCGAATTCCGAACGTTATGGGCCATTCGCGCCAAATTCGTGTGGCATTCACGGCCCATAATTCACTGTGGCATCGCAGTGCATTGCTGGCTGATGATTGGCCGAGCATGCACTATGACCCGCATGCTTGGCCAATCACAGCGCCGTCGGTAGAGAGAGCTGTAATTGGCCAAAGCCAGGGTGGCTTTGGCCAATTATGGCTCAGGGGGTTTAGAACACGCCCCACACTATATAAGGCCGCCTGCACGGTGGCCCTGTGTAGTGTGTGTTCCGGCGTTGAAAGAGAGATAGATAGACAGAGAGACAGTGTTATTTCATTTGAGTTAGATAGATTAGGCAGGACAATCAGTGAGTTAGCTGCACTTACAGTGTATTGTGTATATATATGCATCCCAGGTGTTGCATATATATATATATATATATATATATATATATATATATATATATATATACACTGTATTCAGTTTAGCTAGATCTGTTCCTGTTATCTTCTTACTGACAGGCAGGCTTGTCTTGTTACAGTATTTACAGCTACCTGAAGAAAATTGCTGGTGTTCTTTTGATCCTATTAGTACCACAGTCAGGCAGCTAGACTATTTACAGTTAGTGCAGTGCATCCTGCTCACAGTGTTCAGCTAAAACTACAAGTTAGTGTGGTGCGTCCTGCTCACAGTGTTCAGCTAAACCTACAAGTTATTTTTTTGCGAGCTCTGCACAGTGTTCATCTAAAGCTACAAGTTAGTGCAGTGCGTCCTGCTCACAGTGTTCAGCTAAAACTACAAGTTAGTGTAGTGAGACCTCTGCACAGTGTTCATCTAAAGCTACAAGTTAGTGCAGTGTGTCCTGCTCACAGTGTTCAGCTAAAACTACAAGTTAGTGTAGTGAGACCTCTGCACAGTGTTCATCTAAAGCTACAAGTTAGTGCAGTGCGTCCTGCTCACAGTGTTCACTAAAACTACAAGTTAGTGTGGTGCGTCCTCCTCAGTGTTCAGCTAAACCTACAAGTTATTTTTTTGCGAGCTCTGCACAGTGTTCATCTAAAGCTACAAGTTAGTGCAGTGCGTCCTGCTCACAGTGTTCAGCTAAAACTACAAGTTAGTGTAGTGAGACCTCTGCACAGTGTTCAGCTAAAACTACAAGTTAGTGTACTGCGTCCTCCTCACAGTGTTCAGCTAAACCTACAAGTTATTTTTTTGCGAGCTCTGCACAGTGTTCATCTAAAGCTACAAGTTAGTGCAGTGCGTCCTGCTCACAGTGTTCAGCTAAAACTACAAGTTAGTGTGTTCGTCCTCCTCACAGTGTTGAGCTAAAACTACAAGTTAGTGTAGAGCGTCCTGCTCACAGTGTTCAGCTAAAACTACAAGTTAGTGTAGTGAGACCTCTGCACAGTGTTCATCTAAAGCTACAAGTTAGTGCAGTGCGTCCTGCTCACAGTGTTCAGCTAAAACTACAAGTTAGTGTAGTGAGACCTCTGCACAGTGTTCAGCTAAAACTACAAGTTAGTGTAGTGCGTCCTGCTCACAGTGTTCGGCTAAAACTATAAGTTAGTGTAGTGAGACCTCTGCACAGTGTTCAGCTAAAACTACAAGTTAGTGTGGTGCGTCCTGCTCACAGTGTTCAGCTAAATCTACAAGTTAGTGTGGTGCGTCCTCCTCACAGTATTCAGCTAAACCTACAAGTTATTTTTTTTTGCGAGCTCTGCACAGTGTTCAGCTAAAGCTACCTGTAGAAGGTTGGTGGTGTTTTCCTGATCCTATCACTACCGCAGGCAGCTAAAAAAGCTACAAGTTAGTTTTTTGCGAGGTCTGCACAGTGTTCAGCTAAAGCTACCTATAGAAGGTTGGTGGTGTTCTCATACTACAGGCAGGCAGTCGATTTTGCTAGCTGCAGTATCAGTACATATATATATATATATCCCAGCTTAGTGCAGCTACAGGCCATTAGTATGTCTGGAAGGCCAATAAGGAGAGGCAGACAGTCACAAGCCAATAAGAGAGGGCAAGCAGGCTCTGTGTCTAGTGCTGGTCGTGGAGACGGTGCATCCTCATCAGCACGTGGCCGTGGGACACGCTTGGCCTTTTTTTCGGCAGCTGGCCATGTTGAGCCGCAACATGCGGAAGACTTGGTCGAGTGGATGACCAAGCCGTCCTCATCCTCCTCATCCTCTCTCACCCATGCTCAGGGTACTTTGTCTGGCAAAGCAGCGGCCTCTTCCCTCGGCTCAATGTCATCAGTGACTCCTTCCCTAGCCCCACCATGTCCTCCTGAGGAGTCCCTCGAACTGTTTGACCACAGTGTTGGGTACATGCTCCAGGAGGATGCCCAGCGTTTGGAAGGCTCTGATGATGATACTGAGCTCGATGAAGGCAGTAACATGAGCACGGACAGAGGGGGTGCCCAAGAAGGACAGCAATCTGGCAGTCATGCTCCCCCTGCTGCAGCATACTGCTAGGTTTGCACCAGTGATGAGGAGGGAGGGGATGATGAGGTCACTGACTCAACGTGGGTGCCTGATAGGAGGGAGGAGGAGGAGGAGGAGGAGGAGGAGGCGGCACATCACCAACGAGGTAGGATGCCCTCCAGGGACCAGCCTAAGGGCAGCACATTGACTGCATCACACCCCAAAGCTCCACATGTGCAGGGCGCTGCAGTCTCTGCGCGTTATTCAAAAAGTTCTTTGGTGTGGGCCTTTTTTGAGACGAGTGCATCAGATCGCACCACTGCTATTTGCAACATATGTCTCAAGCGTATCTCGCGTGGCCAAAACATCTCCCGCTTGGGTACCACATGCTTGACCAGACATATGTTGACCTGCCATGCAGTTCGTTGGCAAGCGTATCTAAAAGGCCCACACCAAAGAACAAAGATGACCTCTCCTTGCTCCTCATCAGCTGAGATCTCCAACCCCACTATACCTTCAGTCCTCTCTGAGACCTGCACTGAGAGGAATGAAGGTGTAGAATTAGGTGTGTCACAGCCAAGTACTTGTGGGCAATCTGCTTTCGGTACACCGACGTCAGATTGTACCAGGCAAATTTCCCTGCCCCAGCTGCTGCACCGCCGAAAGAAGTTTGCTCCCAGCCATCCACATGCCCAGCGGTTGAATGCTAGCTTGGCAAAATTGCTAGCACTTCAACTGCTGCCTTTTCAGTTGGTAGACTCTGCCCCCTTCTGTGAGTTTGTGGAATGTGCGGTTCCTCAGTGGCAGGTGCCCAAATGCCACTTTTTCTCATGGAAGGCGATTACAGCTCTCTACCGGCATGTGGAAGGCAATGTCTTGGCCTCGCTGGACAGGGCGGTCAGCAGTAAGGTGCATATTACCGCTGACTCATGGTCTAGCAGGCATGGACAGGGACGTTACCTACGTTTTATGGCGCATTGGGTGACTCTGCTGGCAGCTGGGAAGGATGCAGGACAAGGTGCAGTAGTGTTGGAGGTTGTTCCGCCACCACGCCTCCAAAACGCCACTACTAATGATTGTGACACACCTCTCTCCTCCACCCCCTCCTCTTCTTCTTCCTCCATGGCCTCTTCCTGTGCTTTTTTCTCGGAACCAGCAGTGCTCTGTAGCCTTTCAAGGGGCTACGCAAGTACGCAGGCCAAAAGATGCCATGCGGTGCTTGAGCTGGTGTGCTTGGGGGACAGGAGCCACACTGGGGCAGAGGTTCTGTCAGCTCTGCAGGGGCAGGTTCAGAGGTGGTTGATGCCACGCCAACTTAAGGCAGGAATGGTGGTTTGCGACAATGGCACCAACCTCCTCTCTGCCCTCCGACAGGGACAAATGACCCATGTGCCCTGTTTAGCTCACGTCCTTAACTTGGTGGTGCAGCGGTTCTTGGGCAGGTACCCGGACTTACAGGATGTCCTGAGGCAGGCCAGGAAAGTCTGTGTGCATTTCTGCCGGTCATATAATGCCAGTGCTTGGCTGGCGGACCTCCAAAAGGAGTTTAACCTGCCCAAGAACCGCCTAATCTGTGACATGCCCACCAGGTGGAACTCAACGTTAGCCATGCTGCAGCAGCTGAACACGCAGCAGAGGGCCATCAATGAGTACCTGTGCGATTATGGCACCAGGACAGGGTCAGGGGAGCTTGTTTTTTTCCCCTCGCCAGTGGGCCATGATCAGGGATGCATGCACCGTCCTGTCACCATTTGAAGAGGCCACGAGGATGGTGAGTAGTGACAGTGCATGCATCAGTGACACTGTCCCCCTTGTCCACCTGTTGGAGCACACGCTGCGTGGAATAATGGACAGGGCACTTGAGGCAGAACAGAGGCAGGAAGAGGAGGACTTCCATAGCTCTCAAGGCCCCCTTTATTCAGACAGTGTTCCTGCGTGCCCGCCGATCACACAGGAAGAGGACGAGGAGGAGGAGGAGGAGGAGGAAGATTGTCTCAGTATGGAGGTGGAGCCTGGCACTCAGCATCAGCAGCAGTCTTTAAGGGATCAGTCCCAAGAAACACATGGACTTGTACGTGGCTGGGAGGAGGTGGCTGCGGACCATGTCGTCCTTAGTGACCCAGAGGACTCCGGACCGAATGCCTCAGCAAACCTACGCTGCATGGCCTCCCTGATCCTGCAAAGCCTGCGTAAGGATCCTCGTATTCGTGGTATCAAGGAGAAGGACCAATACTGGCTGGCAACCCTCCTTGATCCACGTTACAAGGGTAAGGTTGCGGACCTTATCTTGCCATCGCAGAGGGAGCAGAGGATGAAACATCTTTGGGAGGCCTTGCAGAAAGGTCTGTGCAACGCGTTCCCAGAGACTGGGAGGTTACAAACTCTGGACAACGTGTTGCTGAGGCTTCGGTCAGTCAAAGAAGGAGCGGTGGAGAAGGTGGCTGTCTGACCGATGCGTTCAGACAATTTTTTGGTCCGCAGCCCCAAGGTATGATCGGTTCCAGCAACCATCGCCAGCATCTGTTTTACATGGTGCAGGAATACCTAGGGGCAAGATCTGACTTGGACACCTTTCCCACCGAAAATCCTCTGGGTTACTGGGTCTTGAGGATGGATCACTGGCCAGAGCTTGCACAGTATGCAATTGAGCTACTGGCCTGTCCTGCATCCAGCGTTCTTTCGGAACGCACATTCAGTGCTGCTTGAGGCTTTGTAACCGATCACAGGGTGGGTCTGTCCACCGACTCGGTCGATCGACTGACCTTCATAAAAATGAATCAGTCTTGGATCACCACCAGCTACCAAGCACCTGATGCTGATGTAACCGAATAATTTTTTTTGAAATCTCAGATCCCTTCAAAGACTGCCTATACTGATGCTGAGTGACTATCCCTGAGTAATTATCCTCTTCCTCCTCAATGATCACGCTGATAGCTTGTAAGAACATTTTTGGTTCTGGGCACCACCACCAGTGCCTAAGGCCCAATTTTTCAGCCCCTGTTTAACAGGAGCGTGTAATTACAATTTTTGATGCAATACTTTGCAGCAGGGCTCGTTTCTGCGTTCCAACTAGAGTATCTGTGATGGGTTGCAGTGTTGTGGCACCAGCACCAGTGCCTAAGGCCCAATTTTTCAGCCCCTGTTTAACAGGGGCGTGTAATTACAATTTTTGATGCAATACTTTGCAGCAGGGCTCGTTTCTGCGTTCCAACTAGAGTATCTGTGAGGGGTTGCAGTGTTGTGGCACCAGCACCAGTGCCTAAGGCCCAATTTTTCAGCCCCTGTTTAACAGGGGCATGTAATTACAATTTTTGATGCAATACTTTGCAGCAGGGCTCGTTTCTGCGTTACAACTAGAGTATCTGTGAGGGGTTGCAGTGTTGAGGCACCAGCACCAGTGCCTAAGGCCCAATTTTTCAGCCCCTGTTTAACAGGGGCGTGTAATTACAATTTTTGATGCAATACATTGCAGCAGGGCTCGTTCCAACTAGAGTGTCTGTGAGGACTTACAGTGTTGTGGCACCAGCACCACCACCAAAGGCCCAATTTTTCTGCCCTTGTTCAACAGGAGCATGTAATTACAATTCTTGATCTAATATTTCACAGCAGGGCCCATTTCTGCGCCCACCAAGAGCGAGTGAGGACTTACAGTGTTGTGGCACCAGCACCACCACCAGCACCAAAGGCCCAATTTTTCTGCCCCTGGTCAACAGGGGCATGTAATTACAATTCTTGATCTAATATTTCACAGCAGGGCCCTGTGAGGGCTTACAGTGTTGTGGCCACAACAACACCTAAGGCCCATATTTCTGCTGAGTATATAGGGCAGGCCCCTACTTCCAAACATCTAACTTACAAACGACTCCTACTTGCAAACAGAAGGAGACAACAGGAAGTGAGATGAAATCTACCCCTAGGAAGGGAAATTTTCTCCTGTAAGAGTTAATATGGGAAAAACATTTCTCCTTTCCACTGATGCTTTCCAATCCTTGTTCCACAAAAAACCCCAAATTTTCAAAAAACATTTGTCATTGGGAC
The DNA here is from genome assembly GCF_042186555.1 of Aquarana catesbeiana. Lineage (NCBI taxonomy): Eukaryota > Metazoa > Chordata > Amphibia > Anura > Ranidae > Aquarana > Aquarana catesbeiana. The sequence goes on along the minus strand of NC_133332.1, from coordinate 130,072,158 downwards.
AAAAAGTGAGGTGAAATCTTCTGAAGAGGAGGACAGACAGCAAAACAAATGTCACAGGGGTGATAACCCTTCCCTATGTTTTCCAAAAAGCTTAAAAAAGATTTTTTGGCTGGAGCTAAACACGTTAAAAATGTACCCGTTCAAAATTACAAACAGATTCTACTTAACAACAAACCTACAGCCCCTGTCTTGTTTGCACTGCCTGTATACTGCTGTTCAGAGTATATAGGGCCTGGTGGCCCCACACCTTTCCTTATTTTAATTTGGGTGCGGGGTTCCCCTTAATATCCATACAAGACCCAAAGGGCCTGGTAATGGACTGGGGGGTACCCATGCCATTTGTCTCACTGATTTTCATCCATATTGCCAGGACCCGACATTACATTAAACCGGCAAACAGTTTTAAATGAGATTTTTTCCTTTAAAAATGACATTTTGTGCAGGGACTGTTCTAAACACGGGAAACACGCGCCACTTTACAGGCATACTATAGACACCCCCCAGGTACGATATTTAAAGGAATATTTCACTTTTTTTTTTTTTACTTTAAGCATCATTAAAATCACTGCTCCCGAAAAAACGGCCGTTTTTAAAAGTTTTTTATGCATTGATACATGTCCCCTGGGGCAGGACCCGGGGCCCCAAACCCTTTTTAGGACAATACCATGCAAATTAGCATTTAAAATGAGCACTTTTGATTTCGAACATTCGAGTCCCATAGACGTCAATGGGGTTCTAACGTTCGTGCAAATTTTCGGTTCGTTCGCAGGTTCTGGTGCGAACCGAACCGGGGGGGGTGTTTAGCTCATCCCTAGTCAGGAACAAGAGAATGTTGTCTGCAAAGGTGGATAGATTGTAGGTAGACTTGGAGATCGACACTCCTTTGATATCTTGGTTGGACCTAAGGCGTTGGAGTAGTGGTTCTAGAAAAAGGAAAACCTAAAAAGGAATATGTTTGGGAACTTAGTGGGGGGTATGAGAGAGATTTATAGGTGAGTCTGTGAGAATAGGTGACAATAGTGAGTAGTGAGGGCCTGCTCGCTAGTCCGAGTGGACTATATACCTTTTTTCAGGTATAACCAGAGTGGTTCAGTGGTATAAGGCATGATTATAAGTATAAATTAAAAGGGGTATTGCTGGAAACCACTATGGGGGGAAGGAGCCAGTGACGGTGGAAAGTGGTAGAATCTGTGTATGGAGTACTGCCCGCTAGACAGAGGAGGAGGTAATACATATGTGGGTTGAGGAGATTAAGGAGGATGGAGGCCAAGCTACATGGTGGCCGGTTGGTGGATTGTAAGGATGTTGTATTCTGGAAGGGGATGCTGACCCTGGGGTGAGATAGGGCAAGTGGACTGGAGTGGGGAACTAGTCCTTACTCTTTGCCAGTATACATTTGGGGACTGGGAGTAGTGTCGGAGCCAGCTAGGAGTACCCTGTCATCAGAACATTAAAATGCAAAAGTACACATTTAATTCAATAACATGTTTATCTGAGAATTGTAAGAAAGCAGATGTAATGAACAATGAACAAGACAAGACAAACCATTATCCCATATGATGAGTTGGAAGCGTTTCTCCATATACCCTAAGCTATGTTCTTGTCAGTTTCCTGGAGGGTAAGGGAGTCATTCGGGATCTTATCTATGACCTATTCCTTATTAGGTTGGGGGGGGGGCCAAGGCAATCTGATAGGGGGGCATCTACTCCTGTTAGCCATGCAACCCATGTGGAGTATCATTCAGAAAATGAGGGGTTGGAAAACAGATGGGCATATGTGTTCTTTCTATTGGTGTGACTTCTAGGAACTATCTAGAGAGGGTTTTCTATAAGGCTCGTATGTGGGCAAAGCACAGCCGTAGTGCGTATTTCCTACGTTTCGTGCCTCCTAACAAGGGCGTTATGCTATCTGTTAGTCCCTGAATTTTAAAACAATATCATCAAGGACGCTGTACCAGTATGGAATATTAGCACGGGTGGGGTTCCATCACCCATGGTGTGTATAGTGTGTTGTCCGGATGGCCGTGAGAATGAGATGAGAAAAGGAGGTGAGGACCCCGGTAGAATGGTTAGAATCTATAAGGCACCAGAATCTAAGGGGGTATTTCAAATTTAGAGTTGGGAGTCATTCCCTATTGCCATAACAAAGTTCACTATATGTTTATGTATTGATTCCCCACTGGAATGGCATCTCATTAGTGGATGTTATGTTGCAGTTGGGTATAGGGCCAACATTAGGTAAGTGAACACAGTTGGCATGCGCAGAACTAGAAGAATTCTGGTGATCACTTCCCTCTATGTTGTGTAGAGCCTGATGATGGTGGTGATCCACTGGGCTCATGTCCCCAAGCCCCAATATAAAGGGAATGTTGGTTGTGAGTGGCTAATACGTTAGTGACGATAGCATGTGGGTGTCAGTTGGAGCTGAGGACTGAGTGTTTTGTGTGGACCATTGATGTGCTATGTGTCAAGATGTGTAATTTAAAAAAAAGTAGACTAGTTTGAAATATCTGTTAGTGACCTCACAAGGGAGGTCATGTATTGTGGGCAGAGTGTTAGTGCTCTGCGTATCAGCCTCCCAACATGAGTTACCTAGGGGAGTCGAGTGTTACGGCGAGGCCTCATATATGGAGATTGTGGCACCTGCTACGGTTATCTAAATCCTCCATGTGATGATTTAGGGCTTGGTGTTGCATGGTGTGAGTGTCCAGGACATGGCATGTGCTGTGGAGCATGAAGGAGTGATTTGTTGTCACGTTTTGACTCCCTGGACTCAAAACAAAATTATTAAGATTGTTGACAAGATAGAACTTTTAGATTAGCTGGAAGGTAATCCAATACACTTAGATGTGTAATTTAATTATTTTTGGGTTTCAATTTGTCTTTTGTATACATAAATTAACTAATAGGCTACTTTCACACTGGGGCGATGGGGGTGTCGGCAGTAAAGCGCAGCTATTTTTAGCGGTGCTTTATCGTAGTTTTTGCTGCCCTTTTTGGCCACTAGCTGCGCTTTGTCGGCACTTTGACTGTGCTGCCCATTGCTTTAGGAGTGATGTATACTCCACTCCTACAGTGCCTCAAAGATGTTACTTGCAGGACTTTTTTTAGCGTCCTGCCAGTGCACCATTCTAATGTGAAAACACTCGGGCTTTCACAATGGAGTGAGAGGAGAGGCTCTTTACAGGCGCTTTGCAGGTGCTAGTTTTAGCGCTGTAGAGCCCGTAAAGTGCCTCAGTGTGAAAGCAGCCTCACACTGATGACTACACATGGGAAAAATGTTTGACCAATACGATAAAAGAACTGACAGTTACACACTCTCCTAATGTTTTTCAGTTACTGAAAGGAAATTGCTTCAACAGCTTTTCCATTTTTTTGTTCAGTGAATGGTACAGTATCTCACAAAAGTGAGTACACCCCTCACATTTTTGTAAATATTTTATTATAACTTTTCATGTGACAACACTGAAGAAATGACACTTTGCTACAATGTGGTGAGTGTACAGCTTGTATAACAGTGTAAACTTGCTGTCCCCTCAAAATAATTCAACACACAGCGATTAATGTCTAAACCACTGGCAACAAAAGTGAGTACACCCCTAAGTGAATATGTCCACATTGGACCCAGTTAGCCATTTTCCCTCCCCGGTGTCACGTGACTTGTTAGTTTTACAAGGTTTCAGATGTGAAAGGGGAACAGGTGTGTTAAATTTGGTGTTATAGCTCACACTCTCTCATACTGGTCATTGTAATTTGAACATGGCACCTCATGGCAAAGAACTCTCAGAGGATCTGAAAAAAATAATTATTGCTCTACATAAAGATGGCCTAGGCTATAAGAAGATTGCCAAGACCCTGAAACTGAGCTTCAGCACGGTGGCCAAGACCATACATCTGTTTAACAGGACAGGTTCCACTCAGAACAGGTCTCGCCATGGTCGACCAAATTAGTTCAGTGTACGTGCTCAGCGTCATATCCAGAAGTTGTCTTTGGGAAATAGACATATGAGTGCTGCCATCATTACTGCAGAGGTTGAAGGGGTGTGGGGCCAGCCTGTCAATGCTCAGACCATACACCGTACACTGCATCAAATTGATCTGCATGGCTGTTGTCCCAGAAGGAAGCCTCTTCTAGGGATGATGCACAAGAAAGCCTGCAAACAGTTTGCTGAAGACAAGCAGACTAAGGACATGGATTACTTTAACTATATCCTGTGGTCTGATGAGACCAAGATAAATGTATTTGGTTCAGATGGTGTCAAGTGTGTGTGATGGCAACCAGGTGAGGAGTACAAAGACAAGTGTGTCTTGCTATCACGTACCTGGTGCTGGAGGCCAGTGGAGAGAGGGCTTCCCTTGCGGCTAAGTTCCAGACTTCCCTGAAAGTGAGAACAGGAGGAGTCAGGCTCAAAGTAGCACAGGTCGCCAGTGATGTTTGCAGAGGAACTCAGAAGAGCTTATGATGTGCTCAGTAGTTGCTGCAGACAGGTGGCGCCTGTGAGACGTGGCAGGTCTGTAGTAGCACTGAGATAATGGGAAGTCAGTTCAAGCCAGAGTTCAAGCCAGGAGAATAACAGAGCAGTCAGTGTCAGAGGGGAAGCTGAAGTCAGACACAGGAGACAGTAGAGAATATCCGTGGACAAGCCGGGTCAGGTCAGGAGAGTAGTCAAGGACAAGCCAGGTTGGTAGCAAAGGATTTTCAGGAACAACGATCACAGGAACACATTACAAGCTGAAGATCAATCAGCAGCTTTGAACACTAATACACTTCCTTATAAAGACTGATGTGACGTGCTGGTAGAGATGCTGGATCCTAGAGCCCTTCTCCTGCTGTTGGTGTCTTGATGGATGCTGGGTCTTAGAGCCCTTTTCCTACCATTGTTTCCCTGACAGTGCCCCCCCCTGACGGGCAGCCTCTGGATGCCCATTTTGGCAATTTTCACCAGGTATTTGGCCCGAAACTCATGGAGAAGTCTGGGGGCATGTGTATTTGCTTCGGGTTCCCAGGAACTTTCTTCAGGTGGATACCCCTTTCATTTAATCAGATATTGGATCTGCCTACCTCGCTTCCTGCAATCCAGAACTGACTCCACTTCATACACTGTTTCCTCTCCAACAGTTACCGGTGGAGGAGGTGGTTCCATTCTTCCTGGGAATGGGTCAGGAATGGCTGGCTTGAGAAGAGAAATATGGAAGACTGATGGATCCTGTAAGAGTCAGGCATTGACAGCTCAAATGCCACTGGGTTTATCTCCCCCTTGATTTGGAAAGAACCGATATATCTTGGCCCCAACTTCCTTGATGGGCCTGGTAGATTCGGGTTCACAGTTGACAGCCACACCTTGTCCCAATTTTAAGGGAAGGATTACCCCTTTGTTTCATTTGGAAGAATCTCTTGTGATCCGTTTGAGCTCTTTGTATGCAGTTTTGAAAAGTTTGGTAGTTGTTTTGTATGAAGGTAACCCTGTCTTGCACAGTGGGTACTGTTGATTCAGACATTGTTTGTGGCAGAGCGGAAGGGTAAAATCCATAATTGGCCCAGAATGGAGATTGTGACATGCTGGTAGAGATGCTGGGTCCTAGATCCCTTCTCCTGCTGTTGGTGTCTTGACGGATGCTAGGTCCTAGAGCCCTTCTACTACCATTGGTTCCCTGACACTTGCCTACAGTTAAGCATGGTGGTGGGAGAGTCTCTAACATCCACCAGCTCTGTGATGTCATCATGAAAGAGTGGAAGAGGACTCTAGTGGCAACATGTGAAGCTCTGGTGAACCCCATGCCCAAGAGGGTTAAGGCAGTGCTGGAAAATCATGGTAGGCACACAAAATATTGACACTTTGGGCCTAATTTGGACATTTTCAGTTAGGGGTGTACGCACTTTTGTTACCAGCGGTTTAGACATTAATGGCTGTGTGTTGAGTTATTTTGAGGGGACAGCAAATTTACACTATTATACAAGCTGTACACTCACTACTTTACATTGTAGTAAAGTGTAATTTCTTCAGTGTTGTCACATAAAAAGATATAATAAATTATTTACAAAAATGTGAGGGGTGCACTCACTTTAGTGAGATACTGTATATTTTAGACATGTGCAATCTGTTTTATAACGAATCGAAATTCGGCCACATTTTGCATCTTTCAGACATTCGGATGCATCCGAATGTCCGAATAAAAAAATAACAAATTTCAACTAATACGAAAGAAACTATAGCGGATATAACGAATGAATTTGACATGATTTGGTAGTTCATTAAAGATCTAATGAAACAAAAGGTCAATTCAAAGTAAATCTTACAGTCCAATCAGCTGATTAATTTTGTGCTGGAGGTTGGATTACTGGAAAAGTGTATTCCTGAGAACTGAGCGAGAAGGGTGTTGTATTGTATTTGAGCAGAGGAGAAGAGATATTGTCATTGTGTGTGTTAATAGATTCAATAAACAAACAACTTTCCAAACTACGAATCACTAACACAAATATATATACATACATAAATATTGAATTTCAACTACTGCAAAAGAAATTATAGCGGATATAACAAATGAATTCGACATGATTCGAGATTAAGTATAAGGAATATCGACACTCTGCAGACATAACGAATTATCCGAAAATGAATTAACGTAACATAAAGAATATAACAGAACAAAATTATATATTATGCATTGCAGAATACATTTGTCTGAGCAACCATATCAGTCAGCAAAAACTATAATATTATTTTTTACCACTATTATTGTTACTCATTATTATCTCTTATTAAATGAAAAATATCAACAAATAGCAATACCTGGAGCTAAGTAGCTCTATTTTTATATATTTATTAGGCATTCCTTTGAATACTTAGGGGGTTATTTACGAAAGGCAAATCCACTTTGCACTACAAGTGCACTTGGAAGTGCAGTTGCTGTAAATCTGAGGGGTAGATCTGAAATGAGGGGAAGCTCTGCTGATTTTATCATCCAAACATGTGCAAGCTAAAATGCTGTTTTTTTATTTTCCTTGCATGTCCCCCTTGGATCTACAGCAACTGCACTTTTAAGTGCACTTGCAATGCACTTGTAACGCAAAGTGGATTTGCTTTTAGTAAATAACCCCTATAGCATTGTTAAGATAATCAATTAATAACTAGTGATGGGCAAACTTCATTCAGTTCTATTTGCAGGTATGGTCAAAAAATCAGCAAATTGCAAACTTTAATGCAGTCTATTAAAGTCAGTGAAAGACAATTCTTAAAAATCATGTACTCCATTTGCTAATAGACAAAGAATTATCAAACATAGGGCACAGGGGGCTGAGCAGTGCGCTGGGGGACATGTACCAGAGCAAAAAAAAAAAAAAAACAAATTGTAAAAACACCTTTTAATGGGTAGAAGCTATTTTAATAAGGCTTACGTTAAGCAATAATGATACAACATGCCTTTAAATAACACATGAAGTGACACACTTGTAGGATGTACTACAGAAAAAGTGACATTTTAGAAAAATCAATTGCTGCCAATTGGCTTTTCCCTGCGGACTTGCTTTTTGTGTACAAAAAATGGCATGGGGTCCCCTTCACAATGCATACCAGACCTTTATCCTTGATGGAGGTTGGGTATGTATTTTACGGGGGAGGCCCATTCAAAAAATGTGTAGGTTTGGCCCCAAATCTATACCAGACCCTTATGCTTGATTAGGGGATGTTAAGGGGGAACCCATGCAAAAAATAAACTAAAAAGTAGAATCCTCCAAAAAATCCATACCAGACCCTTATCAGAACATGCTTCCTGGCAGGAAAAGGGGGAAACCAGTGTGAGGATGCCCTCTTAAACCATACCTGGCCACATGCCCTCAATATGGAGAAAGTACCTTGCCAGAGGGCCCCTTTGGTATGTCCCCATGTTGATGGGAACAAGGGCCTCTTTCATACAGTGCCTTAAAAAAGTATTCAAATGCCTTGAAATTTTCCACATTTTGTCATGTTACAACCAAAAACATACATTTATTTTATTGGGATTTTATGTGATAGACCAACACAAAGTGACACATAATTGTGAAGTGGAAGGAAAATGATAAATGGTTTTCAACATTTTTTACAAATAAATATGTGAAAAGTGTGGCGTGCATTTGTATTTAGCCCCCCTGAGTCAATACTTTGTAGAATCACTTTTCATTGCAATTAGAGCTGCAAGTATTTTTGGGGATGTCTCTACCAGCTTTGCATATCTAGTGAGTGACATTTTTGCCCATTCTTCTTTGCAAAATAGCTCAAGTTCTGTTACATTGGATGGAGAGCATCTGAACAGCAATTTTCAAGTCTTGCCACAGATTCTCAGTTGGATTTAGGTCTGGACTTTGACTGGACCATTCTAACACATGAATATGCTTTGCTCTTAACCATTCCATTGTAGCTCTGGCTGTATGTTTAGCGTTGTTGTCCTGCTGGAAGGTGAACCTCCGCCCCAGTCTCAAGTCTTTTGCAGACTCTAACAGGTTTTCTTCTAAGATTACCCTGTATTTGGCTCTATCCATCTTCCCATCAACTCTGACCAGCTTCCCTGTCCCTGCTGAAGAAAACCATCCCCACAACATGATGCTGCCACCACCATGTTTCACGGTGGGGATGGTGTGTTCAGGGTTATGTGCAGTGTTAGTTTTCCGCCACACACAGCGTTTTGCTTTTAGGCCAAAAAGTTCAATTTTGGTCTCATCCAACCAGAGCACATTCTTCCACACGTTTGCTGTGTCCCCACATAGCTTCTCACAAACTATAAATGGGATTTCTTATGGATTTCATTCAACAATGGCTTTCTTAAAAGCCAGATTTGTGGAGTGCATGACTAATAGTTGTCCTGTGAACAGATTCTCCCACCTGAGCTTGTGATGGAGATATTGAATCCCATATTTATATCAATGAGATCCAAGCGAACCATTGCAAGGACTCCAATTAAACTCCCGTGCCCCATAGAATGTATGTATATATGTGTGTAGGTATGCGGGCATGTGTATATGTATGTATATATATATATATATATATATATATATATATATATATATATATATATATATATGTGTATATATATTTATCTATGTGTATATTTGTGTATCTATGTGTAGGTATATATGTATGTGTGTATATGTTTTTAATATCATGATAGGGCCCAGCTCACCAGGAATGCAGTTCTTCCTGTGCACTGGTGGGAACCAGGGAAGGTCCCCGGGTGTTAATTGAATCAAAGAGTATTTGCAGACATTTACATAGTTACATAGTTACATATTTACATAGTAGGTGAGGTTGAAAAAAGACACAAGTCCATCAAGTCCAACCTATGTGTGTGATTATGTGTCAGTATTGCATTGTATATCCCTGTATGTTGTGGTCATTCAGGTGCTTATCTAATAGTTTCTTGAAGCTATCAATGCTCCCCGCTGAGACCACCGCCTGTGGAAGGGAATTCCACATCCTTGCCGCTCTTACAGTAAAGAACCCTCTACGTAGTTTAAGGTTAAACCTGTTTTCCTCTAATTTTAATGAGTGGCCACGAGTCTTGTTAAACTCTCTTCTGCGAAAAAGTTTTATCCCTATTGTGGGGTCACCAGTCCGGTATTTGTAAATTTAAATCATATCCCCTCTCAAGCGTCTCTTCTCCAGAGAGAATAAGTTCAGTGCTCGCAACCTTTCCTCATAACTAAGATCCTCCAGACCCTTTATTGGCTTTGTTGCCCTTCTTTGTACTCGCTCCATTTCCAGTACATCCTTCCTGAGGACTGGTGCCCAGAACTGGACAGCATACTCTAGGTGCGGCCGGACCAGAGTCTTGTAGAGTGGGTGAATTATCGTTTTATCTCTGGAGTTGATCCCCCTTTTAATGCATGCCAATATTCTGTTTGCTTTGTTAGCAGCAGCTTGGCATTGCCTGCCATTGCTGAGCCTATCATCTACTAGGACCCCCAGGTCCTTTTCCATCCTAGATTCCCCCAGAGGTTCTCCCCCCAGCGTATAGATTGCATTCATATTTTTGCCACCCAAATGCATTATTTTACATTTTTCTACATTGAACCTCATTTGCCATGTAGTCGCCCACCCCATTAATTTGTTCAGATCTTTTTGCAAGGTTTCCACATCCTGCGGAGAAGTTATTGCCCTGCTTAGCTTAGTATCGTCTGCAAATACAGAGATTGAACTGTTTATCCCATCCTCCAGATCGTTTATGAACAAATTAAATAGGACTGGTCCCAGCACAGAACCCTGGGGAACCCCACTACCCACCCCTGACCATTCTGAGTACTCCCCATTTATCATCACCCTCTGAACTCGCCCTTGTAGCCAGTTTTCAATCCATGTACTCACCCTATGGTCAATGCCAATGGACCTTATTTTGTACAGTAAACGTTTATGGGGAACTGTGTCAAATGCTTTTGCAAAATCCAGATACACCACATCTACGGGCCTTCCTTTATCTAGATGGCAACTCACCTCCTCATAGAAGGTTAATAGATTGGTTTGGCAAGAACGATTCTTCATGAATCCATGCCGATTACTACTAATGATACCGTTCGTATTACTAAAATCCTGTATATAGTCCCTTATCATCCCCTCCAAGAGTTTACATACTATTGATGTTAGGCTAACTGGTCTATAATTCCCAGGGATGTATTTTGGGCCCTTTTTAAATATAGGTGCTACATTGGCTTTTCTCCAATCAGCTGGTACCATTCCAGTCAGTAGACTATCTGTAAAAATTAGAAACAACGGTCTGGCAATCACTTGACTGAGTTCCCTAAGTACCCTCGGATGCAAGCCATCTGGTCCCGGTGATTTATTAATGTTAAGTTTCTCAAGTCTAATTTTAATTCCGTCCTCTGTTAACCATGGAGGTGCTTCCTGTGTTGTGTCATGAGGATAAACACTGCAGTTTTGGTTACTGAAGCCCCCCGATTCACACATGAAGACTGAGGAGAAGAATAAATTCAATACCTTCGCCATCTCCCCATCCTTTGTAACCAGATGTCCTTCCTCATTCTTTATGGAGCCAATATGGTCTGTCCTCCCTTTTTTACTATTTACATACTTAAAGAATTTCTTGGGATTTTTTTTGCTCTCCTCCGCTATGTGTCTTTCATGTTCTATCTTAACTGTCCTAATTGCACCCTTACATTTCCTGTTGCATTCTTTATAAAGTCTGAATGCTGAGGATGATCCCTCAACCTTGTATTTTTTGAAGGCCTTCTCCTTTGCTTTTATATGCATTTTTACATTGGAGTTAAGCCATCCAGGACTTTTGTTCGCTCTTTTAAATTTATTACCCAATGGGATACATTGGCTAATGCCCTTATTTAATATGCTCTTAAAGCAAACCCATCTCTCCTCCGTATTCTTTGTTCCTAATATTTTATCCCAGTTTATGCCTTTTAGCAAGGTTTGTAGTTTAGGGAAGTTGGCTCTTTTGAAATTCAGTGTCTTTGTATTCCATTTATGTTTCCTATTTGTGTGATTTATACTGAAACTAATTGACCTGTGATCGCTGTTACCTAAATTGCCCCGCATTTCCACATCCGTGATCAGGTCTGTATTGTTGGTAATCAGTAGATCCAGTAATGTTTTATTTCTAGTTGGTGCGTCTACTATCTGACCCATAAAATTGTCCTGCAAGACATTAAGGAACTGGCGAGCCTTAAATGAATGCGCGGTTCCCTCCGCCCAGTCTGGATAATTAAAATCCCCCATTATGATAACACTTCCCATCCTTGCTGCTACTCCAATTTGTGATAGGAGATCCGTCTCCACTTCCTCCCTCAGGTTAGGGGGCCTATAGCATACTCCCAGTATTATTTTCCCCTTAGCTTCATCCCTTTGGAGCTCTACCCATAAGGATTCCACCTCCTCTCTAGCTCCCTCAGTGATGTCATCTCTCACATTCACTTGTACATTATTCTTGATATATAGGCATACCCCTCCCCCTTTTTTACCCTCTCTATCCTTGCGTTATAGGGTATACCCTTGAATGTTTGCCAGCCAATCATGAGAGCTGTTGAACCAGGTCTCTGAAATTCCCACAAAATCCAAATCCTCCTCGTACATCCACCGGTCGCATAGTGTTTTCGTATTGGGTGTTTCAAGATTGCAACTAGGACTTGCTACTATACTCACCTTGTGTTTTTGTGCTTTGGTTAACCTACCACTAATGCCCCCAATACTACCCTCTGGAATATCTTCCGCGCTGGCTATCTCTGCCTCTGGACCCTCCCCCCCATCGCCTAGTTTAAAAACCCCTCTAACTTTTTGGCCATCTTCCTTCCCAGCAGATCTGCACCCTCCTCATTTAGGTGCAGTCTGTCCCTTCTATAGTACCGGTTACCGACTGAGAAGTCAGCCCAGTCCTCCAGGAACCCAAACCCCTCCTTACTACACCAGCTCTTCAGCCACTTGTTTACTTCCCTAATCTCCCTCTTCCTTTCTGGTGTGGCTCGATGTACCGGTAGTATTCCTGAGAATACTACCTTGGAGGTCCTTTTCCTCAATTTAGCTCCTAAGTCCCTAAAATCGTTCATTAAGGCTTCAACTCACCATGGGGCCATTAACATGCTAATGTCGGGACTGTTTGGGCTGGGAGATCAAAGTAGATTGTCCATTACCGTATTTATCGGCATATAACACGCACAGGCGTATAACACGCACATTCATTTTAAGAGGGAAGTTTCAGGAAAAAAACTTAAATTTTAAATAAGGAACCTTGAAGCAAAATAAGGGTCAGTGCCCATCTGCAGCCTCACCATTGCCATCAATGCAGCCTGATCAATGCCCACCTGCAGCCTCACAAGTGCCATCAATGCAGCCTTATTAGTCCACATCAATGCAGCCTCGCCATTGCCATCAATGCAGCAGCCTCGCCATTGCCATCTATTGACTTTCTTTTACAGAGGCCGCCAAGTAAACAGGAGATTCTCACTGTATGTAATCTGACGGCAATCATCCCGGCCCCCCCCTCCCGGTGCCTCCGAGGCAGCTGAAATTGAAGTATTGGCGTATAACACGCACACGCTATTTGCACCCGATTTTCATGGTGAAAAAGTGAGTGTTATACACCAATAAATACAGTAATTCATAGACTGAGAGGCACCGGAAGTTTTAAAATCTTAGCATGAACTTTTGGAAAGCTTCAAATTGGAGGCAACTGTTAACCAATGAGCAGTAGACTTCAAAAATATTTGATGCACCTCTGAACCAATGAACATGTTGCATCTGTTGATTGGTGGAGAATAAATATAAAAGAGGGAGAGAGCTAAAGGTTCTGCCCTTTTGTCCAGCCCCAGACCATCGAGGCGACATGATGTCCTTGTAAAGTATCTGTGTATCTCTCTCTCTCTGTAGTTTCTTCCTAACTTTTTGTATCCTAGGAGTTGTCTTATAATATTGTATAGCCTGTGTATGTCCATTGTAACCATTTCTGAGTTCGGCCTAGATTATCTTTCCAGCCTAAAGCAACACTGTACTTGTGGCATCACTGAAGATATATGATAAATTCTAATTATTCTAACTTTCTTCTCTGTGTAAATAAATGTAATTGTTTATCTCTTTGCCCTGTTATCGTTCATTTTTATTCTTATGTAGACAAAGGTTTAATCACCTATATTTGTATCGTTAATCATTTAAGTGAGGTATAAACATAGCCAACACATATGGGGGGTCATTTACTAAGATGAATGCACTGCGCTGGTTCAGACCTTAATTGGTGCGCTGGATAGATCCTTAATCCAGCGTGTGAACCAGCGCACACACAGGAGTACCTGCACACGAGAATGTTTCCAGCGCGATAGGATCGCGCTGGTTCTCGGCGAGGTACATCTCATGCTCGCTGCAATAGGAAAAATACATCTTCCTATTAAAGCAGCGTGAGAAAAACCGGCATGGGTTCCCCCTGCGGGTGCATGCCAGGCCCTTCGGTCTGGTATGGATATTAAGGGGAACCCCCTACGCCGAAAAAACGGCGTGGGGTTCCCCCCCAAAATCCATACCAGACGATCCCAGCACGCAGCCCGACCAGTCAGGAAAGGGGGTGGGGATGAGCGAGCGCCCCCCCCTGAACTGTACCAGGCCGCATGCCCTCAACATGGGGGAGTGGGTGCTCTTGGGGAGGGGGGAGCCCTGCGGCCCCCCCACCCCAAAGCACCTTGTCCCCATGTTGACAAGGACAAGGGCCTCTTCCCGACAACCCTGGCCATTGGTTGTCGGGGTGTGCGGGCGGGGGGCTTATCGGAATCCGGGAGCCCCCTTTAATAAGGGGGCCCCCAGATCCCGGCCCCCACCCTATGTGAATGAGTATGGGGTACATGGTACCCCTATCCATTCACCTAGGGAAAAAGTGTCAATAAATAAAACACACTGCACAGGTTTTTAAAGTAATTTATTAGACAGCTCTGGGGGGTTTTCTTCCGGCTTCGGGGGTCTTCTTCCGACTTCGGGGGTTTCTCCGGTTCTGTCTCCGGCCTTTTCTCCCATTGTTCGACCTGTTCTCTGCGCTCTCCGGGACTTCTGCCTTCTGCCCTCTTCTCTTCTTCTGATGTTGACACGACGCTCTCTCCGGCTGGAATGCTCTCTGTGCACTCTGCTATGGCTTATATAGGCAGTGACCCCGCCGCCCCCTTATGCCGTCACAGTCCCTGGGCATGCTGGGACTGTGATGTTTTAGGGGGGCGTGGTCACCGGGTGATTTTGACCACGCCCCCTAAAACGCTCTACTGTCATTTTAGCTGCATTATTCGGCTGCTAGTGGTGCGGTTTTAACCCCCCTGCTAGCGGACATAAAGGGGTTAAATACACCCGCAAAACGCTGCTGGAGCGGCATTTTGCCGGCAGTATCACAGCACTGCTCCATTGATTTCAATGGGGAGGACCAGTGAGTTCACCACTCCAAAGAAGCTGCTGGCAGGACTTTTTGTGATGCCCTGCCAGCGCACCGCTAGCGGCCAAATCCCGCCGGTAAAAATAGGCGCAGTTTTACCGCTGATGCCCGCACCGCCCCAGTGTGAAAGGGGCCTAAGGCCCCTTTCACACAGATGGACCTTTCAGGTCTGCCTCGGACCTGCAGACCTGAACGGACACTCCATAGACCTATATGGAGGGTCGGATGTCAGTAGTGACATGTCCGCTGACATTCGACCCACTCCAATCTTAAAAAGTGTAACGGAAGAAAAACCTATTTTTCCATCCGTCATCGGATCGGGTGACGACGGACTCTACGGTCCGTCATCATCCGATCCCCCATAGAGGAGGGCGGCACTCTGACAGGTCCATCCCTGCACAGTGTGCAGAGACAGACCTGTCATCTGCCTGCTCAGTGGGGATCCACGGAGCGATCCCCCGCTGAGCAGAGCGGGCTCCGTACACGGACACGTCCGTGTGAAAGAACCCTAAGGCCAACGCCCTTTGTACAAAAATCCACCGGAAAGTTTGTACAAAGTCCCATCGTGTGTATGAGGCTTAAACACCAGAAATTCAACTTTTCATATCTTTAAACAGGGCCGCCATCAGGGAGGTACAGCCGTCACAAGTGTAAGGGGCCCTGTGGCCCGAGGGGCCCGCCGGGGCTCGAAGAAGGCAGGACGGGTGGAGGGGAGCCATGCTGTGCATTATAGAAACGTTTTTATAGCTTCTGCTATTCTGGTGTCACTGAGCTCAGACATCGAGCTCTTTACTGCCACCTCTGGCTACTATGTGAATGTGCACCCTTCCTGTGATCTGTAGTACTGAGCTTCTCAGCAACATGTCACCTTCATGAAAACGACCTGGGACCAGGTAGGAAAAAATTCTTTACAGGTAGGGGCTGTGAGGGAAAGGGAGGGGGCTGTTTGTGTACAGGGAGGGGCGAGAGCCTTGCGTGTTTATAGGTTTGTGTATGCAGTGGTGTATTTTGTTTTTTTGCTGCACTAGGCAAGACTAAAATTGGTCACCCCCCTGAAATTGTCCTACCCTTTCCTTCTCAAGTAGCTGTGTGGGTTCCCTGGTCCCTGTGCAGGCCCCCTGGTGGCTGTACGGGTTCCCTGGTCCCTGTGCGGAGTCTCTGGTGGCTGTGCGGGCTCCTGTGCTGGGGTCCGGGGTCCTTGGTGGCTGTGCAGGGTCCCTGGTCCCTGCACTGGGTCTCTGGTGGCTGTGCAGGGTCACTGGTCCCTGTGTGGGGTCCCTGGTGGCTGTATATACAGGTGCGTGTGGGGGGGCTGACATACATACAGGTGTGTGTGTGTGGAGGGGCTGACATATATACAGGATTGAGGGGGGGCATTAGTGCGTACAGGTGGGGTGGCCAGTGTGCGGATTTGGTAGGATGGCCCATGGGCAAGCCCTGGGGAATGTTGGTGGTCAGGCTGGGGGGGGGCCAGGCCCGAAGCTGTGTAAGGGGCCCAAAAATGTATGATGGCTGCCCTGTCTTTAAAGGTCACTATACACTGGCCAATCAGTTAGATCTTCCATAAATTAGATTCAGTGCAAGAGCCTGTTTGGTTTTCTACAATTAGAAGTAATTCTTACAGTGCATCTTCCCATTCCCGCTTTAGCCTAATGCTCTCTTTCCACTCTTTCAACCCCAAAGTTGCGTGATTTACATACAATGTGCTTTTTCGGCTTGTTTTCCATTATTGCAACTTGTCATGCCAATAGGGACTGAAAAGTTGCATCACAAGTTCTACCCCATGATTTACAATGAGTACCATTCATATGTCTGCGACTTCAAGTAGCAGCAACTTCAAAGTAGTCTCTGCACTACTTTGGTCCCACTTTGATGCGACTTGAGGTCCATAGACCTCAAAAATACACAGGCATTGCTTCAAGTTTCGGCAAAAAGTTGCGGGGAAACTCGTGGCAAAAAACACGCAACTTTGGGCTTGCAATAGTGGAAACCGAGCCTTAATGCCATGTCATGCGACTAGTTCAAAACATCTGAGAAAAAGTTGCACTGAAGTTGGAACAAAGTAGTGCAAGAACTTTTTTTGGAGTTGCACCAATTAGAATGGGGGAACATTGAAATACATGTGTTTTGACTTGTCCTGCGACTTCACATGTGTCAAGTCGCACAACAACTTGCAGTAGTGGAAAGAGAGCCTAAGGCCACTTGGGACTGAAAAGTTGCATCACAAGTTCTACCCCATGATTTACAATGGGTACCGTTCATATGTGTGCGGCTTGCTTACACCCATGCCGTATACACAGCGGGCACACATCTTTATTACAGAAATCCATATTTGGTATGGAAATTTTCAGCGCTGATGCACTTTGAATGACAATTGCGTGGTCATACTTAGCCAAATGTTTTTGTTTTTTTTAAGTTCCCACAAATAGAGCATTCTTTTGGTGGTATTTGATCACCTCTGTGGTTTTTTTCTTTTGTTCAAAAAAAAAAGAAAATACAGATTTTTAAAAATAATTTTGTATATTTTTGGATATTTTGATATTAAATTTTGCAAACAGGTAATTTGTCTCCTTCACTGATGTATGCTGATGAGGCGGCACTGATTGGTTACACTGATAGACAACACTGCTTGGGACCACTGGTGGGCACTGATAGGTGGCACTGGCAGGTGGTACTGGTGGGCACAGATGAGGCAGAATTGCCTTTTCGGGACCAATGTCCCTTGCACCTAAGCCGGTGATCAGCTTTTATTTTTATCCTCATGCTGTCAGCGTGAGGAGAAAAAATAAACAATTACCGAGCCTTAGTTTACATCATGTGATCAGCCATCATTGGCTGACAGCTAATCGCGTGGTAAGGGGCCGGGATCAGCCCTTACTTCGATCTGTGATCACCCGAGTCTCAGTGACTTAGTGCGCGCTCTGCAGGGGGTACACGGGGAGCCCGTCCTATGACAGCCTCCCAGAAATTCAGGTCCATGCTATGGCCGTCATTTGGCTATAGCACAGACACCAAGTGGTTAATAGAAAAACAGATGTGGGGGGGCGTGGCCGGGCGAGATACAGGGAGGACGTGTGGACGCTGTGCTCTGTCCAGGCAAATAACATCCACTGCCATCCCTGCCTCATCTATCCTCGAGGAAAGGATATCTACAGCGGGAAATAACCTAGGCCCTCTCCGCTACAGATCCGGCCGGATCTCGATTGATATCAAGCCATATCTGGCATCTCTGGGCCCACTGCCTGTCCCGCACTACGGTCTCCCGCCACCATATTGGGGCCTACGGCTCGTCCGGAGCCTGCCACTTTCCAATGCTGCGGACCGGGAGATAAGCACAGGCCTTGACTAGGATCCCCCACCCGGGACGTCCGGGACGCCATCGGGGAACGCTGGATGTCCGCACAGTGGAGGAGAGCTGAACGGGACCCTCTCCCTTCACCTCTGATCCCCACATGGCCGGCTGCCATTTCTGGGCCTACCATCCGGACACCTTCATCCCTGGACGCTGTAAGTAAAGGGGCATTCGCCTGATCCTTTCACCGCTGTTACCCTCCACAGTTTCTGATCCCCGGAGACCCTTTCTTTATGCCCTAAAGGTCCGGTTCGGGCCTGTGAAGAGTGGTGCTCGTCCGACCGGCCTCTGCTATTAGGAGAGACCGCAGCTCCGGCCTAGTCTTGGAATCCGGCGGCCACCTTGGTACTCCAAGTACCCCTCCAGCCTAATTCCTTTAGTTTAATAATCTACCAATTACCTGCAAACATCAAAACCATCAATTACCTGCAAACTTCATAACTATTTTCTCAGCTCTCCCTGATATCTAATGTGACCACCTCCAGTTCGGAGTGCAGGAAAGCAGACATGTAAGAGGTGAACATTGGTCCCCGTCTCTTTATTAGATGCTCCTACAAAGCTAGCAGATCCTTATTAATTACAGGAGCGATATAACAACAGGCTATCTGACTCTTCCTAACACTGCATGGGGAAGATTGGCTTCCAGAAGGCAATATATAGAGGCTTTATCCCACCGCCATCATCGTGGACTCCCAATAACATGGAGCACTTTTTATATAAACAGCGATCCCCGACCTCCAGTGAACAGCTGGGATCTTTGGACACTGCTGACTCTCATATTCTGCCGGAAGGCATGATGCAGGATGATAACAGATCCCAACTATCTCAACACTCTCTCCCACCCGACCACCCCATAGATTTAGTGACAGTAGCTGTTCTAGATACAAAGTTGAACTCATTACTACACGATTTAACCCGCAGCATCGCTAAAGAGGTGGGCAAAATAGCGCATGAGTTACGTGGTGAAATTGACCAAGGAGAACGCACCAACACATTGGAGAATAAATTCGATGAACTGACCCAATATGTACATGTTCTCGAAGAGGATAACTCCAGCCTGAAACATACAGTCTCCCAACTCCAGCTTCATCAGGAAGACTTGGAAAACCGTGAAAGACGTCAGAACCTGAGGATCAGGGGAATCCCTGAGACGGTGAGTGACAAGGAACTACGCCCCTATCTTTTAGGCCTGTTCGCTACTTTAGCCCCACACATCCCGGACATAGACTGGCGTATGGACAGGGCACACAGATCTCTGGCCCCAAAACCTCCACCTAATGCTAATACCAGGGATGTTATTATCCGCTTCCACTTCTACGAGCGTAAGGAAGCCCTCACATTTGCAACGCCTAACAAGTCACGCATTGACTATAAACAACACAAGATTCAGATATTCAATGACCTCTCCCCAATCACTCTGGCCAAAAGGCGCAGTTTCCGTCCTGTCACTACTCATCTACAAACCACCAGGTTCCTTACCGCTGGGGATTCCCCTTTCGCTTAACCGTTTCTAAAGATGGCGTTCAACATTCCCTGAGAGACCTTTACGAAAGTGAAGCTTTCATCCGCAGTCTAGGCCTTCCGCCTTTGCCCGAGGAAGATTTTCTACTCCAAGCTCCGAATCCCAAACTACTCACCACGCCAGCCAAAATCTGGACCCCAGTTCAACGAAGATCCCAGAAGAACGTCTCCACCCCACAACGAGCCAATAATCACAGATATCCAACCTGACGTGACTTACTTTTTTTTTTTTTTTTTCAATTATTGCACTTTTTTTCCATGGCTAGATAATACTAGTCATGGCTACCCCAGTAACCTCACGATAACTGGGTCACTTTGTTGAGAGGTCACACCTCTTAATGACGGCTCCATCTGATGCCTTTTTGGTGGCCGTTTTTCCACCTTTAACATTTTTTCCATTTTCTTTTACTAGCTTGTCTAAAATTTTTCTGCTTGCTTATAATATTATGCCAAGTGCCTTTGTTCCTCCTGTCCCTTTGTTTTTCTTTTTACAAAAAGCAGAGACGAGGACCTCCCCATTTCCCCCCTCCTCCATTAGTTCCTGCAGGCTAACATGCCCCCCTTTATGACCCAAGGCTTTTGCCTGGGCAGCCTGAAATTTTTCCTCAGGCTTTTCAAAAATCATTTTTTCTTTTTTCTTTTTTTATTGTTTTTCTCTCTCCTCATTCAATTTTTTCCCTGTTTTTTTTTTACCTCCTTTGATGTTTTCATGTACAGGTCTTTTTTTCCCTTTTGACCTTTATATGTTTTTTCATTGCTATACTCACATTAATTCACCAACTGCAAGATATGTTTGTTTTCAAATGTTCTTTCTTAAGGATGCTCATTTATATTTTTACAGTTTTTATACTATATTAACACTTTTCTGCATGACCAAATATGGCCCTTAAAGTTTATTCCTGTAATATTAAAGGATTAAATTCCATAGGCAAACGATGGCAGGCTTTGAAAGAATTTAAAACATCCAGAGCAGAGGTGATTATGGTTCAGGAAACCCATTTTAAATCTGGGGGCTCCTTTAAATTCGCTTCTAGACACTTTCCCGTAGCATACATTGCTTCTGATCCCTCTGGAAAAGTGGGAGTGGCAATCCTTATTAAACGCTCATGCCCAATTAAGATTCTCTCTTCCTACTTAGACCCCCATGGTCGGTTCATATTCCTGAAGTGTAGTCACCTAAATATTTATTTTTCTCTGGTAAACATATATGCACCAATTGTAGGACAAATCGGTTTCCTTACAAAAGTTTTTGAGAAACTACAACCCTTCTCCCAGCCTTTTATGATCATAGGAGGCGACTTCAATGCGTGCATGTCCCCGACCAGAGATAGGAAAACTTTATTCCAAACCACTCCACAATCTGCCTCCAAGAAATTATCAACATCTTTTCGCAAACTAGTTAGATCCCATAATCTTTTTGACACTTGGAGGAGAAAACACCCAACCCAAAAACATTATACATTTTATTCTCACCCTCACAAGTCATATTCTAGACTAGATTATTTCCTTGTTACAGGCCCTCTACTTCACTATGTAGTCTCTTCTGAAATAAATCCTATTACCAGGTCGGATCATGCACCTATTGAACTCAATGTTCTGTTGACGAAGTCTTTTACTAAATCCTGCCACTGGCACCTCAATGAATCGTTGCTTAAAAAACCTTTATCTCAAACCCAACTACAGCAGAAACTAACTGAATTTTTCCAGATTAATGATGGCTCTGTTTCAGAGATTTCCACCCTGTGGGAGGCCCACAAAGCCTTTTTTAGAGGTGAATGTATAGCTATGGGCTCTCGCCTAAAAAAAGATTCTGTACAACTCAAAAATGACCTAATTACTCAACTGCAGACAGCTGAAAGAAATTTGCTGGCCTCCCCCACGGTGGAAAAATTGAGAAATGTCACCTCAATCCGGGATCTGATCAAATCTTTTGATCTGAACCAATTTTCCAAATCTATGTTGTGGGCCAAGCAAAAATTTTACGATTACGCAAACAAACCACACAGGTTGCTGGTTAAAAAATTAAAACCACGGCCCTTTCTATCGATCCCCGACCACTTCATACAATCTGATGGTACCCCCACATATTGTCCGAAAGCTATGTCAAAAGTCTTTGGAGACTTTTAGCCTGGTTTCACACATGTGCGGTGCGAATTGAAGCTCAGGTTTCACTGGGGAGATAACAATCTCCTGTTCAACGGATTCATTGCGTTTTTGCTCAGGATTAGAGAGCAGGGAGAGGGGGAGGGAGGGGGGGGGGAGGTGTAGTGAGGAGAAAGAGAAAATCCTTGTTCAGAACGCAATGCATCTGCGAATCAGATGCGTTCCCATAGGAGATAATAGGCTTGTAGTTCGCACCGCAATGCCCAAAAAACGCACACTTTTTTGTGCAATGCGCAGTGCGAATGCAACGCACATATGTGAACCAGATACATTCATATGAATGTATTTTAAAATGTCCTGCGAATTAGATGCGGTGTAAGCCGCATCTAATTCGCATAGGTGTGAACCCGGGCTTATAGTCGGCTGTATAACTGCTTAGGTCCTGATTCGCATCCTCAATTCTCACAATCTGAGTTTGATAAATTCATGGATTCCCTACCGCTACCAAAAATCTCTGCCGATCATATAACCTCTCTTAACTCTCCGATTACTGGGGAGGAAATAGGAGAGGTGATTAAAAATCTTCCAGTTCACAAATCCCCAGGTCCTGACGGTCTTCCTTACATTTATTATAAAACTTTTGCACAAACTTTAACCCCCTATCTACAATCCCTATTCTCCTCTTTCTTCAGGAGATCCATTCCGCATTCACAATTTTTACATGCAAACATAACAGTAATTCCCAAGCCAGGTAAGGACCCTGCATTGCCAGACAATTACCGCCCAATTGCTTTATTAAATTCAGATTACAACATTTTTACTAAGATATTAGCTAATAGATTATCCCCTCTATTAACATCCCTGATCCACAGGGACCAGGTAGGATTTGTCCCCACGAGACATGCTGGAGATAATACAAGAAGAACCATAATTTAATAGACCTAATAACTAGAACCAAACGTCCCACCATAGTTTTGAGCTTAGATGCTCAAAAAGCTTTCGATCGATTAAGTTGGCCCTTCATGTTCGCAGTTTTAACCCGATTCGGATTCTCAGGTCCCTTTATACAGGCTCTACGAACCCTATATTCCCTCCCCACATCTCAAGTCCAGTTGTCCTCCTATATCTCACAACGATTTACTCTCAGAAATGGCACGAGACAAGGATGCCCCCTGTCACCCCTATTATTTATACTAAGTCTTGAACCTTTAGCAGCAGCTATTAGATCTCATCCTAATATCAAGGGAATTCCACTACGACATCAGGATTACAAGCTCTCTCTATTCGCAGATGACATCTTACTAACCATCACACATCCCGATACTTCTCTACCCGCCTTGCATGAAACTCTCTCCATATTTGGCTCCTTATCAGGTTTTCGTATTAATCAGACCAAAATAGGAGCTCTTCCCATCAATATACCCTCAGATATGCTCAGCTCCTTACAAAACAGATTTAAGTATAGATGGTGCCAGACCTCACTGAAATATTTAGGAATTCATCTTACCCCTTCATATCACTCTCTCTACCAAGCTAATTTCCCTCCTTTGTTCGCAGAAATTGCTAAACTTCTACAACATTGGTCTTCCATCCCAATCTCCCTCCTTGGCAGAATTAACGTTCTCAAAATGTTGGTACTGCCCAAATTATTGTATCTCTTTGAAACGCTTCCAGTTTCAGTCCCTATGTCGCAGTTGAAAAATCTCCAGAGAAAGTGCCTTAACTTTATTTGGAATAATGCATTTCATAGAATTGCTCAATCAGTAGTCCTCTCCCCTAGAGCTAAAGGCGGGTTGGCTGCCCCCGATTTCATCAAGTACTATTATGCCTCTCACCTTAGGGTACTGACCACATGGACCTCAAGGAAAGCTGCAAATAGATGGGCTGAAATTGAAATGGGGATTACTGCCCCAGTACACCCTTGCTATATGTTATGGCCATCCTCAAAGAAATTCATACCCCAACTAAGGTCTTTGTGTCTATCCCCCATGCTTTTTACACTATCTATCTGGAAAAGATGTATGGATAAATTTCATCTTTCCTTACCTTGCTCCCCTCTCCAAAATATTCTCTTCAACCCAGACATCCCGGATGGACTATCTTACTTGCGAACACTTCCATGGACTCAGGCAGGTATATTTCAACTGCGACATCTAGTTCACCCACGTAAGCTTTTACCATTCTCAGTCCTCAAAGAAAAACACGTTTTACCGAACTCTACAGAATACTTTTACTTACAAATTAAATTTTTTTTCCAATCCAACTTCCCCTCATTATCCTTAGAAAAACCCACAGATTTTGAAATGCTGTGTACAAATGGCCCATATGAACCAAAACTAATCTCATCCATATATAAAATACTTCAGGCAGTACCCCCTTTAACTGATTCCATACATAAATACATGACAAAATGGTCCAGAATGCTAAATAGATCAATCTCATTATTAGATTGGGGTACAATCTGGGAGTCGGCTTTCAAAGTTTCCAGATGTGTGGCACAAAAGGAAACCGCTATTAAGATAATATTTTTTTGGTACAAAACTCCTGAGTTTTTACATGCCCAAACTCCCTCTCTCTCTGATCTGTGCTGGAGATGTGGACAGTCCATAGGTACGCACCTTCACATTTTTTGGGACTGTCATATCTTAAGTGCGTATTGGACCGAGATACAAAATGTATTACAATCACTCTTTGCCACATCTATCCCATTAAACCCCATACACTATCTTTTGGGCCTACCTTTCCCGGGTATCCCTAAATCACTACAGAAACTAGGGTCTTTTGTACTTCTGGCAGCAAAAAGAGCCATCCCTAGACTTTGGCTTTCTACCACCGCTCCCACTTTACATTGCGCTCTTTCCATTATCACAGATATGCGTAAAATGGAACACTTAACAGCAAAAATTGAAGGTAAACTTCCCCAATTTGAAAAAATCTGAAAACCTTGGGATGATTCAATATTTTCTCCTGATTCTCTCATTTCTGCTTCTTTATGATTCCGATTTGTACTATTTTTTTTTTTTTTTTTGAGCATCCTTGTGTTTGAACATGTAGTTGAGACAGAAGCATGGATACTGTATGGAACTTCTTTTTTGTTTGTATGACCCAATACGGGAAGAAGCTGACATCTATCTGTACAGATATCCCCTCCAAGCTTATTTACACTGTGTGTACTTAACTTTTGAATGCTTCTATGTTAAACTGTCATAATTCTTTCTTATACCTTTTGTTATGCTGATTTATATTTGTTGAAAAAAAAAAGAAAAACAGATGCAGATTTCTAGGACTGGCCAAAAATAATGTTTAGAGTCAAAGGCAACTGATGACTTTCTATTAAAGGTCTAATTGGGCCATTAACATGCATCACAATTGAACTTCGGAATGTGTCTTTGCAAAGTTAAACTCATTAAAATCCTTTCTTATTTTTGCTTGGGGATAGACTGCAGAGGGATTAGAAGTTTTGGGGGATGTCTACACCCCTGATAGGGTGAAGACACCTCCAAAATGTTGCCAATTTCTCATTCAAAATTATTCACTTCCTGTCACATAGCCAAACAGGAAGTGAGGGTAAAACCCTACCAATATATGCCCTTGGGGACACACAGGTCAATCGAAATAGTTTCCCCATTCGGGAAATTGCACTCTAGCTTTTTGCCATGTACATCCCAAATTATTATGTATCTTGGGGTTTATTTACTGAAAGGTAAATCCACTTTGCACTACAAGTGCACTTAGAATTGCAGTTGCTGGAGATCCGAGGGGGACATGCAAGGAAAAGAAAAAACAGCATCTTTGCCTCTACATGATTGGATGAGAAAAATCACCAGTGCTACCCCTCTGATTTTCATCAACTACACTTGAATCGCAGAAAGGATTTGCCTTTAAAAAACCCCAAAATACCTAATAATTTGGGGTGTACACAACAATGTGCTAGAGTGCAATTTGCATAATGGGGGCACTAGTTAATATTTTTCCTTGGGGACACACAGGTCAATTTATTAGGGTTTTACTCACTTCCTGTTTGGCTATGTGACAGGAAGTGAAGCCAATTTTAAGAAAAAGGGACACAAAGCCCAACCTTTAAAAAAAAAAAAAAAAAAAAATCTTGATTTCCCTCAAATGTCCACAATTAGAATAGGATTCTCTTTAGTTAGATTTTAGTTTGGTGCTCTAAATCAGTGCTTCTCAACCCTGTCCTCAAGTACCTCCCCAACAGGCCATGTTTGCAGGTTTTCCTTCATCTTGCACAGGTGCTTTAAATCAAAGCCAATGGCTTTGTATTTTGGACAGCTATTTTAGATAAGATAAAATTTCCTAAGCATGTCCTGTCGGGGGGGGTGGGGGTACTTGAAGACTGAGGCTGAAAACCACTGCTCAAAAAGAAAATTGAATACTTACCCCTCTGAAATGTTACTTTCCTGGTCACTATCCATGGCAGCATATGCACAATCCATGTATGTGCTACCATGAAGGCACCAGGAAAGTAACTTAAAACTAAAAAAAAAAAAAAAAAAGTCTAAGACATGCCAATCAGCCTAGTTAAGCTGCAGCTGGGAAATCCATTGCATGAAAAGAACACACATAAAACAAAGAAGTTGAAACAATTTTATTGGTCCAAAAAAAAAAAAACACAACAAACAGAAATGAAGCAAGGAAAGCAAAATACACACATGTATGTTAATTTGAGACACTAACAAAATAGGTTTGAGGGTTGACCCTTTTGCAGTGTAAATTAACAGGAGTTAAAAGGAGTGGACCCACAAATGGACATCTATTAAGGATTAAAACATTAGGCACAACATCTTGAGAAAAAAATAAGGCAGCACAGACAGTTAAATCAAAGCGAACAACGTAAAAACAACAAAAATTGCCAACATAAAAAAAAATTTCATGGTAAAATAACCACCACCCAAAAAAACAAACCAAAGTAACAAATAAATTGCATAAAAACACATCTGTTTTGCAACAACATAACAAACAAAATAGAAAATACATGTGTTAGAAACTTGATAAGGACATCCAAATGTACTCTCTTGCCACCCTACCCCATCTTGGTTCTTTTCAGGGCAAAGTAAAGATTGCTATCTGCAAGCTTTATATAACATAGGTTTGTGTGCTAATGAGGCAATTGCAAACACATGGACAGTCCATGAAACACACAAAATGCAAGTTCCCCCAATGTAGAGACTGAACTTCAAAGTGAATACACCTGTTAAGGATGTCCTTAAATTACTAACCCAAAAAACACACTCTGAGCATGCCCAGAAACATCCAAGTGCTGTTCACACACAAAAAGCACCACCAAAAAAAAAACAAAATCCCTGAGCATGCCCAGAACAACCCAAATGCAGCTAGCACAAAATAAGCCACCCCACTGTCCAAAATGAAGCACATCATCTAGCATGCACCAAAATTACAGATGGGACAAAACACAACTAAAGAGCCTAACATGTGCAAAAGTTATACAACAAATACCATTGCAGTCTAAGGGAACTGACTTGGCAATTTTACTAGTCCCCACTTGGCTGGCTTATCTTCTAGTTATTGGCCTTAAAATGAGTATATGGCCCAGGTCCCACCCTAAGAGACATATATCAATGTCACCAATTGGACAACCCCAAAAATGAAACAAGGAGAAATGCCTTTAAACATGCCAAATTGCTTAAGGGCCAGTTCACACCAATGCAGTCCAGTGCATATTTTATGCATCAAAAATGCATGGAAATTCAGTTATATGGTTTGCAATGGCATAGTTCACACCAGTGCTTGCCATTCCAGTGTGTTCCAGTTAAAGAAAAAAAGTAGAACATGCTGCATTTTTTCTGCACTGGACTGTACTGGAAAGCTGTAAAACGCATCAAAAAACGCACTGGAACGCACTTTTGATGTAAAATGCATCAAAAACGCACTGGAACACACCTAAATGCACCAAAAACTCACTGCAACGCACTTGTCCTTATTTAAGGTTAAGAAAAAAGAGGGAGGAAAAAAAGCACTGGACTGCATCAAAAACGCACCAAAAACGCACTGGAACGCATCAAAAACGTGCATGCAGAAAAGCACCTGGAACGCGTCCGGACTGCGTTTCGATGGTGTGAACTGGCCCTAAGGCTAAGGGCCAGATCACACCATCGAAACGCAGTCCAGATGCGTTCCAGGTGCTTTTCTGCATGCACGTTTTTTATGCGTTCAAGTGCATTTTTGGTGCATTTTTGATGCAGTCCAGTGCTTTCCCCCCCCCTCTTTTTTCTTAACCTTAAATAAGGACAAGTGTGTTGCAGTGAGTTTTTGGTGCATTTAGGTGTGTTCCAGTGCGTTTTTGATGCATTTTACAGCGTTCCAGTACAGTCCAGTGCATAAAAAATGCAGCATGTTCTTCTTTTTTTTGGGAACTGCAAACGCACTGGAACTGCAAGCACTGGTGTGAACTATGCCATTGAAAACCATATAACCTACTTTCCAGGCGTTTTTGATGCAGAAAAAAAACGCACTGGACTGCATGTGGTGTGAACTGGCCCTTAAGGAATAAAAGTTATTTAAAACTACGGTGCAACTTTAATGCGACTGTGGCGTGGCTTTGAATGAGTCTTTCATCCAGAGTCACATCAGAGTGGTGCAGGTACCCTTTCAGAGTGGCTGCAGCTTTGAGTTGCATAGATTGGAATGGGTGCTATTGAAATCAATGGGCTGCGACTTGTAATGCGACTGTGTCCAAAGTCACATGACAAATTGCATCAGTGGAAGTGGAGACTAAATCACACTGAATGATCTTAGGTATGAATCTTTCTTCTTTGCAATTACTAACTGGGGATTGTAAGCTTTGTAAGTAAACCTGGGAACAGTGGCTATAGTGTAACAGATACAAATCATATTGCAATTAGGTGTGCATCAGTTAACTGCCTCCTGTACTACAAGCATGCATAGGGTCCTGATTATCCAAGTTTGTGCTAATCATTAGTAATAGCCTTTCGTTAAACATTTCTTTTAGAGTACTTCAGAAAAGTCCACGGGGGGGGGGGATTAAACTATTATTTAGTTTGGGAAATCTCCAGGCTAATTTTTTGAAGGACTATAGCCAGGACAGGGAAAATATTGTTCTGGCAAGTAGTGAAAAAAAAGCAGCAACATTGACAGGGATGGGACCTCTCACCCCAATTCTTGGCCAGAGAGTAGCTACCTCTGGAGTAAAGGCAACCTGTAAAAAGGTTGGGTAATCAGTTCAAGGTCCAGTGTCCGTAAGGATGGGTAAGAGGGGGTCTGAATGGGGTAAACCCTATCAAATGACCCCAAGGGAAGAGATGATAGATAAATATGGACCTTGGGTTGTAAAATATATTCAAGATTGGGATCGCTGGACTGGGAAAAAGTATTCTAAAAGAGGTACTTTTAAACCAAAAGCTTGGGAAGATTTGTACCGTGCTCACCACAAAAAGATGACACGGCCATATGAAAAAGATACTTTATTTATATGGATGCTGGAGTCAGCGAATAAAACAGAGGAAATGAATGTTATTACTATGGGAGTTAAGGAGAAATCATTCCAAACAATGCTTGAATGTAGGGACAAGCGTAAACCATCACAACCCCCAACAAGTGGTGATAGTGATTTTCAGGGAGACAAGGAGCAGTTGTCAGGACTTGGGCCTTATGCAGTTGCCCAGACCTTGTCAGCTGAGTGCTCATGGGCTGACATGAATTGTCACCTTTCAGTGGTGGACAAAAAGGGAGAGCCACAACACAAGTCTGATACCTCAGTAAAATGTGGATTACAGGGGGATTGGGAGGTACAGGAAGAGGAAGGCAGCGTAACAAAACATGGAGACGAAATGGCCATGCTGGCTTCAAGGGAGGAAGGCCTCCAGGCAGAAGGGACACTTTCTGTCCCGCTGACGGGAGAGGATGTGAAATTAAATCTCACTGAAAGAAGCTGTAGTAAGCGCATGATAAAGCCACCACTAATCTTTGCAGCCAGGTGGTTAGCGAAACAGTATGAACATTTGAAAGTGCAAAACACATCCCTAAAAGAAGAGCTAGAAATAACCAAAGGTACCATTCGTACTTTAGAAGCTGTTAAATTCTGAGGCTATTCACCAGCAATTAGTACTAGAAAACCAAAGATTACAGGAAGACGTTCATCAGTTGGGAAAAAGACAGAAGGATACAGAAGATGAAGTGAAACAATTATCTGTCAGCTGCCAGGAGCCGTTAGCTCAGTTTTCAGTTAGAGAAGATAACAGGGTAACTGATTTGGGTAGGTCTGAATTCAGAGGGACGTCCTCCACACCTAAGGTATGTACCAACAAGAATAAATCCCAGGAAGGTAAAAATTGCCCCTATATTTTGTGAGCCGCAGGTAAAAACTACTAATCCAGAAAAGGCCATCCCACATTCTCAGTCGTCTAAAACAAAGCCTTTTGTTAAGAGATGTTGTACCACTTTATATAAGATAAAATGTCACTTATGTGGTTTATTTGGCCACATCGCGAGATTCTGTCTATCCAGTTCCAGTCAAAAAGTCGGTAAACATAATCCATATAGGACCACAAGGCGTAATTATGAAGTGTACTCAGTGCGCTTTGCAAAGGGGCCTAGGTTTTTCTCCGAAAGAATTTCAACCTTACCAAACAAATGTTATGGGTCTAAGAAGAAGTACAGTTTATTATAGAAAACAAGCTGATATGTGTGATGTGTAGAGGTCGTCTTTTACCTAGATAATTGTGTGAGTGTATGTGTGGAATATGGAATATATGTTGTGTTGTCTAACTTTGAGGTCTGTTGTCTCAGCTGCTGTGACAGCCCACCCAAATGACCCCCCTTCTTTCTGACCAGGTCAGTGAAAGTGTAAAGCAAACTGTATTGACATGCAAATTACCTGAGCCAAGATAATCATCTATGTGTTTGTTTTCCAGAGTCAGTTCTGCGAGAGGTTGGTGGTGAGGTATTAATAATTTGTAGATAAATGGTACCGCAAAAAGATTTATTACGGGTTTTTAAGATTTATTAAGCCTACCTTGAGAAGTTCCAGCGTGTTCAAGAAAGGAAGAGGAGGCCGCAGTGGTGGTGGGGAAGGGTCGGGGCTTCTGGGCTGTTGTGGGTGGGTGCAAGATCATTGAAGGAGGACATAAGTTCAAGAATGAACTTCAGGGGGGAATGTGATGGAGATATTGAATTCCATATTTATGTCAATGAGATCCAAGTGAACCACTGCAAGGACTCCAATTAAACTGCCGTGCCCCATAGGATGTATGTATATATGTGTGTAGGTATGCGGGCATATGTATATATATGTGTGTGTGTATATATATGTGTATATTTGTGTATCTATGTGTAGGTATATATATATATATATATATATATATATATATATATATATATATATATATATATATATATATATATACCTACAGGGCGGCACAGTGATGTAGTGGATAGCACTTTCGCCTAGCAGTAAGAAGGGTCGCTGGTTCGAATCCTAACCACGACACTACCTGCCTGGAGTTTGCATGTTCTCCCTGTGCCTGCGTGGGTTTCCTCCGGGTACTCCGGTTTCCACCCACACTCCAAAGACATGCTGATAGGTTAATTGGATCCTGTCTAGTATGTATGAATGTGAGTTAGGGACCTTAGATTGTAAGCTCCTTGAGGGTAGGGACTGATGTGAATGTACAATGTATATGTAAAGCTCTTACAAGTACCTTAAATAAATATATATATATATATATATATATATATATATATATATATATATATATATATATATATATATATATATATGTGTGTGTGTGTGTGTATATGTTTTTAATATCATGATAGGGCCCAGCTCACCTTGTTAGGAATTCAGTTCTTCCTGTACACTGGTGGGAACCAGGGAAGGTCCCAAGGTGTTAATTGAATCAAAGAGTATTTGCAGACATTAAGGCTTCAACTCACCAGGGGGCCATTAACATGCTAATGTCGGGACTGTTTGGGCTGGGAGATCAAAGGAGATTGTCCATTAATTCATAGACTGAGAGGCACCGGCAGTTTTAAAATCTTAGTATGAACTTTTGGAAAGCTTCAAATGTGGCCAATTAGAATTGGAGGCATCTGTTAACCAATGAGCAGTAGACTTCAAATGTAGCCAATCAGAATTTGATGCACCTCTGAACCAATGAATATGTTCTATCTGTTGATTGGTGGAGAATGCATATAAAAGAGGGAGAGAGCTAAAGGTTCTGCCCTTTTTGTGCAGCCCCATGATGTCCTTGTAAAGTATCCATGTATCTCTCTCTCTCTGTAGTTTCTTCCTAACTTTTTGTATCCTAGGAGTTGTCTTATAATATTGTATAGCCTGTGTATGTCCATTGTAACCATTTCTGAGTTCGGCCTAGATTATCTTTGCAGCCTAAAGCAACACTGTACTTGTGGCATCACTCAAGATATATGATAAATTCTAATTATTCTAACTTTCTTCTCTGTGTAAATAAATGTAATTGTTTATGTTTTTTCCCTGTTATCGTTCGTTTTTATACTTATATAGACAAAGGTTTAATCACTTATATTTGCATAGTTAATCATTTAAGTGAGGTATAAACATAGCCAACACAAGCTGTGGACCTCTGCAGCTCCTCCAGAGTTACCATGGGACTCTTAGCTGCTTCTCTGATTAATGCTCTCTTGTCCAGTCTGTCAGTTTGGGTGGGCAGCCATGTCTTGGTAGGTTTGCAGTTGTGCCATACTCTTTGCATTTTCGGATGATGAATTTAACAGTGCTCCATGAGATGTTGAAAGCCTGGGATATTTTTTTTATAGGCTAATCCTGCTTTAAACCTCTCCACAACTTTATACCTGACCTGTCTGGTGTGTTCCTTGGCCTTCATGATGTTGTTTGTTCACTAAGGTTCTCCAACAAACCTCTGAGGGCTTCACAGGACAGTTGTATTTATACTGAGATTAAATTACATACAGATGAACTCTATTTATGAATTAGGTGACTTCTGAAGGCAGTTGGTTCCACTAGATTTTAGTTAGGGGTTATCAGAGTAAAGGGGGCTGAATACACATACATGCCACACTTTTCACATATTTATTTGTAAAAAAAATTGGAAACCATTTATCTTTTTCCTTCTACTTCACAATTATGTGCCACATTGTGTTGGCGTTTTTGGTTGTAACATGACAAAATGTAGAAAATGTCAAGGGGTATGAATACTTTTTCAAGGCACTATACATCCCTGTCTCGGTGAATGTGGGGTCTGTGAGGGAGGAATTATCGGAATCTGGAAACTTACCAAGATAACCAGCCCTTTACTTAAATTATTAAGGGGCAGGTAGTTTTTCTGGTTACTCATTCACAAAACACAATTTTCAAATTAAATATACACACACTGTGATCAAGTCCTTTATAAAAAAACCCTCATATGGTGACATCATCCAGCCCTATACTGTAGTTCTATCATGAATCATGATGAACACTTGACAGCCTGACAACACAAAAGCAATGACACACACTAACAATCTTGTCCCTATGGACTCTTACCCTGTTTTCCCGAAAATAACACCTAGCGTGATTGTCAGTAATGGCTGTAATATAAGCCCTACCCCCCAAATAAGCCCTAGTTAAAGTCCTTGTAGGTCTTATTTTCAGGGTAGGGCTTATTTTTGGGGAAACAGGGTAGGGCTTATTTGGGGGGTAGGGCTTATATTGCAGCCATCACTGACAATCACGCTAGGTCTTATTTTCGGGGAAACAGGGTATCACAACTGACAGATACCCATCTGAATGACAGCAAAGGAGTGAAATGTTGACTGCATGCCTGACTACATAGCAGTATTTGTTCAATGACGTCAGCCAGTAATCATAGACCCTTTGTAGCTTCCAGACAGGAAATCCCCCAGCTAGAAGATAAATGTGGCTGGAAATGCATCATGCAAAGATGTAGGTAACCACCAATTGCCTAGCAACCAATGAGGGCCCTGTGTGGGAAGCTGTCACATTTAGTGGCAGCAGCAATTCTGCTGGAGGTCCTGTTCAGTGGGTGGGTGAACAGGCCATTTAATTAATTAATTCAGCAAATGGTGAACAGTCATAGTTTGCAGCAAACCTTGTGTCACAGATAACTTAAACCAGATTCTTACTTTGTATTTGTTTTTCAAAATAATAAAAATGTATTGAAAAGTATCAATTAAAAATACCCACACGGGCAGACAATTAACATATTAAAAACAGTGAAATATCTCTGATGAGAACTGGAAAGATCTCCAGCTCACTTCATTTCTGGCTTCGCCTTGGTCACATAACAAGAAACCATTTCCTGCGTTCCTGTTTAAAGACTGGCTTGCTGGCATCCCTTCTGGCTCATTATCCTGCTTGCTGTTCCTCTACTTGGATCCCTGACTTCTGGCCTGGCTGATTACCCGATCTGGTTACTGAACTCTGGCTTGGCTGATTACCCGATCTGGTTACTGAACTCTGGTTTGGATGACTACCCGATCCGGTTACTGGACTCTGGCTATGCTTTGACTACGCTTACTCTATTTACCTTTTTATTTTTATTAATAAACAAGTGTGATTTTACTGTACTTCTGTCTCGGTCTGGTTCATGGTTTCTGACAGTAGGCAAAGGCCATGAATTCAGAAGATACAGTCAATCCACTTGTTGGTAATATTTTTCCAGATTGGATGAGCAATATCACCACAAAGATCAGTTTGCCATGGTGTTACAAACACTCCTGAGTCACACGGCTCACCTGGAATCCCCTACTGTGGCTGCTCTGGTACAACCTGAGTTGCAGGCTGTCCCTGCTGCTGCGCCAGTCTCTGTGCAAGCACCCGCCTTGAGTATTACCTCTATAAGAGGTATGTCTGGTTCCCCCCCACTTCCCCAGCTATTTGGGGGCGATCCAGTTCAATGCAGAAGGTTTCTCAACCAAGCTGAGATATACTTTGAGATGCTGCCCCAGGCGTTTCCCAAGGACAGAAGCAAAGTAGGGTTCGTGATATCTTTGCTTTCTGAGAGAGCCTTGGCCTGAGCTAACCCTCTATGGGAGACACAAAAACATGTTGTCTTGAGTTACCCTGAGTTTGTGGCCTCCTTTAAAAGGGTATTTGACGTTCCCGCACTCTCCGCTTCTGCTCCCAAGTGCCTCATGTCTATCAAACAGAGTATGAGAACTGTTGCCGACTACGCCATTGAGTTCCGTACTCTGGCAGCAGAGGTTGCTTGGAACAATGAGGCCCTCATGGCTGCTTTTTCTCATGGTCTCTCAGATTCCATCAAGGATGAGATAGCAGTCCGAGATATACCCACTGAGATGGAGAGCTTGATCTCGTTTGCCATCCTCATTGACTCCAGACTCAGAGAAAGACTCTCTTTTAAGGAGCACTTGCGTAAGCCTCCTGTATGTTTGCCTCCGAGCTTTGCAGTCCCACCCGTGCCTCCCTCACCTCCCATGCCTCCTAATACCGAGTTGGTCAGTGAAGATGAACCTATGCACTTGGGCTTCACATGTCTCTCTGCGGATGAGAGAGCTTTTAGGAGGAGGGAGAGATTGTGCCTTTATTGTGGCCAGGCAGGTCACTTTTTGAAGTCTTGTCCTACCCGTCCTGGGAACACCTGAACCTTGAGGTCCTGTCATAGACAGACCTTAGGTGGTGTTGTGTCATCCCCAGTTATCCAGAAGGATAAGCTCCTGGTTTCGGTCACCCTTTCTTGGGCTGAGTCGTCTATCGAGATACAGGCTCTAATCGATTCTGGGGTTGCAGGCCTGTTCATTGATGCTGCCTTTGTATCAAAGCACTCAATTCCACTGCAGCTGCGTGACACTCCACTTGCCATTGAGGCTCTTGACGGGAGACCTCTACAGCCTGCCCATGTGACTCATGAGACAGTTCCATTGTCCATGGCCGTAGGGGCTCTTCACCATGAGATAATCCAATTCCAAGTGATTTCCTCTCCTAAGTTTCCACTGGTTATTGGTTATCCTTGGTTACAGAGGTACAACCCCTCTTTTGATTGGCTCCGTGCTGAGGTTCTCTCTTGGTCACCACAATGCAGTGAAACATGCTTCCGGAAGGTAGCCAAGGTCCTGTGTACCTCTTCACTCTCCTCCTTGCCAGAGGAGTACCGTGATTTTAGATGTCTTTAACCACATGCCGACCGGGCCATAGCCGAAAGACGGCCACAGCGCGGTCGGCTTATCCTGGGAGGGCGTCCATGGACGTCCTCCCAGAATACTGCTCTCGCGCGCCCCCTGGGGCGCACACCCGAGAACTTCCGTGACCGCCGGGTCCAGAGGACCCGGCGCATCACGGATCACGGTGAATGGCCACTAATCGCGGCCGTTTACCATGTGATCGCTCCGTCAAATGACGGAGCGATCACATGTAAACAAACCGGCGTCATGCCGGTTCCTCCCTCCCCTCTGTGTACCGATCGGTACAGAGGGGGAGGAGCGGGGGAGGGATCGGATGGTAGCAGCGTTGTGGGCTGCATCTGTAGTGCCCACAACGCTGCTCTGTGACAAATATAGTCACATCCAGCCATCCATCCCTCCATGCTCAGCCATCCCTCCATACTATAATACCCCACAATACTCTGCACTACTCTGCACTACTCCGCAACACCCCACAATACCCCACAATGCTCTGCAATACTCTGCACTACTCCGCAATAACCCCCAATGCTCTGCAATACCCAACAATGCTCCGCAATACCCCCCAATGCTCTGCAATACTCCACAATGCTCTGCAATACTCTGCACTACTCCGCACTACTCTGCAACACCCCACAATACCCCGCAATACCCCACAATACCCCGCACTACTCTGCAACACCCCACAATACCCCGCAATACCCCATAATACCCCGCAATACCCCACAATACCCCACACTACTCTGCAACACCCCGCAATACCCCACAATACTCCGCAACACCCCACAATACCCCACACTACTCTGCACTACTCTGCAACACCCCACAATACTCTGCAATACCCCACAATACTCCGCAACACCCCACAATACCCCGCAATACCCCACAATACTCCGCAATACCCCACACTACTCTGCAACACCCCACAATACTCCGCAACACCCCGCAATACCCCACAATACTCCGCAATACCCCACACTACTATGCAACACCCCACAATACTCTGCAATACCCCACAATACTCCGCAACACCCCACAATACTCCGCAACACCCCGTAATACCCCACAATACTCCGCAATACCCCACAATACTCTGCACTACTCTGCAACACCCCACAATATCCCACAATACTCCGCAACACCCCACAATACCCTGCAATACCCCACAATACCCCGCAATACCCCGCACTACTCTGCAACACCCCACAATACCCCACAATACCCCACACTACTCTGCACTACTCTGCAACACCCCACAATACTCTGCAATACCCCACAATATCACGCAACACCCCACAATACTCCGCAACACCCCACAATACTCTTCAATACCCTGCAATACCCCGCAATACTCTGCACTACTCTGCAACACCCCGCAATACTCTGCACTACTCCGCAACACCCCGCAATACTCTGCAATACTCTGCAATACTCCGCAACACCCTGCAACACCCTGCAATACTCTGCAACACCCCGCAATACTCTGCAACACCCCACAATACTCTGCAACACCCCGCAATACTCTGTCATACTCTGCAATACCCAGCCATACCCAGTCATACTCGGCGATACCCTGCCATGCGCAGCCATACCCAGCCATACCCAGCCATGCGCAGCCATGCTCAGCCATATTCAGCTGTACTCGGTCTCTGTATGTGGCCAGGCTGTGGAAGTCTCACACATGGGGTATCGCCGTACTCAGGAGTAGGTGAATCTTTTTTTGGGGTGTCATTTTTGGTGTGTACATGCTATGTGTTAGAAATATTGTATAAATGGACAACTTTGTGTTAAAAAAAAATGTGTTTTAACCACTTCCCGCCCGCCGGCCATCATACGACGTCCTTGACTTTGCACGGGGATATCTGAATGATGGGTGCAGCTACAGGCATCATTCAGATATCAGCTTTTTCAGCCGGCGATTCCCTACACCCCTACACCATAGGAATGATCATAGCGGCTGTTCCACTGCTTGATCGTTCTTATGGGAGGCGAGAGGGGACCTCCCCCCCTTCCCGCTGCCCACCGGTGCTTCTACTGTCTCACCGCTACGATCGAAGCCAGGATCGTTTTTTTTTTTTTTTTAATTTCAGGCTTCCCAGCCTAGAGGTGAAATGTGGGGTCTTATTGACCCCATATCTCACTGTAAAGAGGACCTGTCATGCCATATTCCTATTACAAGGGATGTTTACATTCCTTATAATAGGAATAAAAGTGATCAAAAAAATTTTTTTTTGGGAAAAAAGTGTCAAACTAAAATAAATAAAGTAAAATGAACAATAAAAAAAAAAAAAAAATTTTAAAGCGCCCCTGTCCGTGTGCTCGCATGCAGAAGCGAATGCACACGTAAGTCCCGCCCACATATGAAAACGGTGTTCAAACCACACATGTGAGGTATCGCTGCGATTGGTAGAGCAAGAGAAATCATTTTGGCCCTAGACCTCCTCTGTAACTCAAAACATGTAACCAGTAAAAAATGTTAAAGCGTCACCTATGGGGATTTTTAAGTAGCAAAGTTTGGCGCCATTCCACGAGCGTGTGCGATTTTGAAGGGTGACATGTTGGGTATCTATTTACTTGGTGTAACTTCATCTTTCACATTATGCAAAAACATTGGGCCAACTTTACTGTTTTTGTTTTTTTTTAAAGCACAAAACTGTTTTTTTTCCCAAAAAAAAGCGTTCAAAAAATTGCTGCGCAAATACCGTGCAAGATAAAAAGTTGCAACAACCGCCATTGTATTCTCTAGGGTCTTTGCTAAAAAAACATATATAATGTTTTGGGGTTCTATGTAATTTTCTAGCAAATAAATGATGATTTTTACATGTAGGAGAGAAATGTCAGAATTGGCCTGGGTGCTCCAGAACGCCTGATGGTGTTCCGTGCATGTTGGGCCTCTGTATGTGGCCACGCTGTGTAAAAGTCTCACACATGTGGTATCGCCATACTCGGGAGTAATAGCAGAATGTGTTCTGGGGTGTAATTTGTGGTATGCATATGCGGTGTGTGAGAAATAACCTGCTAATATGACATTTTTGTGGAAAAAAAAAAAAAGAAAAAAAAAAATCTTGATTTTGCAAAGAATCGTGGGAAAAAATGACAACTTCAAAAAACTCACCATGCCTCTTACTAAATACCTTGGAATGTCTTCTTTCCAAAAAGGGGTCATTTGGGGGGTATTTGTACTTTTCTGGCATGTTAGGGTCCCAAGAATATAGATAGTCAGTAATTTAGGTATGATCAATTTTCAGATATTGGCACCATAGCTTTTGGACTCTATAACTTTCACAAAGACCAAATAATTTACACTGATTTGTACTTATTTTTACCAAAGATATGTAGCAGTATAAATTGTGGCCAAAATTTACGAAGAAAAATTACTAAACTTGCTAAATTTTATAAACAAAGAAAATTTCATTTTTTTACCGAATTTTCAGTCTTTTTTCTTTTATAGCACAAAAAATAAAAAACCCAACGGTGATTAAATACCACCAAAAGAAAGCTCTATTTGTGTGAAAAAAAGGACAAAAATTTCATATGGGTACAGTGTTGCATGACTGAGTAATTGTCATTCAAAATGTGAGAGCACCGAAAGCTGAAAATTGGTCTGGTTAGGAAGGGGGTTTAAGTGCCCAGTTGTCAAGTGGTTAAGAAAGTTCAAGCCGGTAGTTTGCCTCCACACTGGCCGTATGATTGCGCAATTGACCTTCAACCTGGTGCCACTCCGCCTCGTGGCTGGCTTTACCCTTTGTTGGTCTTGGAGGATAAAGCAATGGAGGAGTATGTTGCAGCCACACTTTCTCAGGGTTTCATCCGCAAATCCTTGTCTCCTGCTGGTGCTGGTTTCTTCTTTGTGAAGAAGAAGAGCGGTGAACTGAGACCTTGTATTGATTATAGAGGTCTCAATTTGATTAAGAATGCCTACCCGATCCCGTTGATTACAGAGTTATTTGACCGCCTCAAGGGAGCAACGGTTTTCACTAAGCTTGGTCTGAGAGGGGCTTACAATCTCGTGAGGATTAAGGAGGGCGACGAGTGGAAAACTGCGTTTCATACCAGAACAGGCCATTATGAGTATCTCGTAATGCCTTTTGGCCTTTGTAACGCCCAGGCAGTTTTCCAGGAATTTATTAATGATGTCCTCTGAGATTTGTTGCAGTTATGTGTGGTGGTTTATCTTGATGATATCCTCATATTTTCCAAGTCCCTGGAGAGCCAGCACATAGATGTCTGTCGTGTGCTTCAGAAATTAAGAGAGAACAATCTCATGTCATTTTCACTGCTGGTTTACAAAATGGACCCAGAAAAACTTTTGGCAGTCCTACAGTGGCCTCGACCCGTGGGGTTACGTCCTCTGCAGCGTTTCCTGGGTTTTGGCAACTATTATCGGAAGTTTATTCATAACTTCTCCTCTCTGGTCAAGCCCATGACCGATATGTCCAGAAAGAATGGTAACCCACAGAGTTGGTCTCCGGAGTCCATTAAGGCCTTTGAAAGTCTCAAGGCTGCCTTTGTTTCTGCTTCTGTGTTGGCACATCCTGATCCTACGTTACTTTTTATCCTTGAGGTTGATGCTTCTGAGACTGATGTTGGCGCCCTTCTTTCTCAACGTCCTACCTCTGAAAGTGCTATGCATCTTTGTGGCTACTTTTCCAAGAAATTGTCACCTAACGAGTGCAATTACGAGATTGGTGACAGAGAGCTGTTGGCAATCATTTTAGCCCTGAAAGAATGGAGACATCGCCTCGAAGCCGGTTCTCATTCTTACTGACCATAAGAATCTCACATTCTTGTCTGAGGCTAAACGCCTCTCTCCCAGAAGGGAGCAATGGGCTCTTTTCTTGTCAAGTTTTACTTACATTGTCTCATTCTTACCCGGTACTAAGAATGTAAGGGCTGACGCCTTGTCACGACAATTGTCCTCCACTTCCAAGTTGGAATCAGTTCTGGTTCTTATGATCCCTCCTGATCGTATTCTGGCTACGGTTCGCACCAGTCTTACTGCTCCTTTGGGTGACAAAATTCTTACTGCTCAGGTCAGTGCTCCTCCTGAGAAACCTTGTGACCGCTGCTTTGTCCCAGAGTATCTTCGTACTGCAGTGCTCCAGACTTACCATTCTCCCAAGGCAGCTGGCCACCCTGGTAAGAACTCGTTTGGGCCATTACCCAACAATTCTGGTGGCCTAGTCTACATGCTGATGTAACTGCCTTCATAGCTGCCTGTTCCGTGTGTGCTCAGAGTAAGACTCCACAACACCTTCCAGTGGGCCTCCTACAACCCAAACCCAATGGAGAGAGGCCCTGGACCCACCTGTCTATGGATTTATTGTGGAGTTGCCCAATTCCCAAGGTTATCCTTATGGTGGTTGACCGTTTTTCAAAGATGTGTCTGTCATTGTATTCCACTTAAGAAGTTGCCCACTTCTAAGGAACTGGCTTCCTTTTTTGAGATCTTTTGCTTACATGGTCTACCCAAGGTGATTGTCTCGGACAGGGGTAGTCAGTTTGTGTCCCGGTTCTGACGAGCCTTTTGTGCACAGCTGGGAATTCAGCTTGCTTTCTCTTCTGTGTATCACCCACAGTCTAATGGGGCCACAGAACGAGCCAATCAGTCCTTGGAGCATTTCTGACCATCACAACAACTGGTCAGACCTATTACCATGGGCAGAGCTTGCTCACAACAGTGCCTTGAATTCTGCTTCCCGATTGTCTCCGTTTATGGCTAATGATGTTTTCCAACCTTCCATGTTGCCTGACTCGTTTGTTCCTCAGAGTATTCCTGCACTAGAGGAGCATCTCCATGGTCTTAGTTCCACTTGAGCACAAGTCCAGGAGGCTTTACGTCATGCTAATGATAGGTACAGACTCCATGCTGACCGCAGATGCCTGCCTGCGCCTTCCTACCAGGTTGGGGACAGGGTCTGGCTGTCATGTCGCAACCTCCAACTTTGTGTTCCCTCACTGAAGTTCGCACCTCGGTTTACTGGGCCTTTCCATATCCTTCGCAGGATTAACCCAGTGGCTTACACGTTGGACCTTCCTCCTAGTATGCCATCTCAAATGTGTTTCATGTCTCCTTAATGAAACCGTTGGTCTGCGACCACTTTACCACCTCGGTGCCATGTCCTCACCCTATACAGGTTGAGAACCATGAGGAGTATGAGGTACAATCCATTGTTTACTCCCGTAGGTTCCATGGGCGCATACAGTACCCGGTGCATTGGAAGGGGTACGGTCCAGAGGAACGCTCCTGGGTCTCATCCTCAGATGTACATGTTCCTGCACTCGTCCGTGATTTCCATAGACGTTTTCCACTCAAGCCCAGTGGTCCTCCAAGGGGGAGGGCTCATTGAGGTGGGGGTACTGTCAGGGCAGGCTCAGCCCTTCCTTCTCTGAGCTGGCTGCTCAGCTGTTGGCTAATTGCCAGCTCTCATCTCTCTCCACAGTTAACCAGCTGTTGTGAATCTGCTTGTCAGTCCCGCCTACTTAAAGATCTCCAGCTCACTTCATTCCTGCCTTCGCCTTGGTCACATCACAAGAAACCATCTCCTGCGTTCCTGTTTAAAGACTGGCTTGCTGGCATCCCTTCTGGCTCCTTATCCTGCTTGCTGTTCCTCTACTTAGATCCCTGATTTCGGGCCTGGCTGATTAGCCGATCTGGTTACTGAACTCTGGCTTGGCTGACTACCTGATACGGTTACCGGACTCTGGTTATGCTTTGACTACGCTTACTCTATTTACTTTTTTATTTTTATTAATAAACAAGTGTGATTTTATTGTACTTCTGTCTCGGTCTGGTTCATGGTTTCTGACAGATATACAATGCAATACTGACATATAATCACACACATAGGTTGGACTTGATGGACTTGTCTATTTTTTTCAACCTCACCTACTATGTAACTATGTAACCCAAGATGAAGGATTGAATATTCTTCCCTTCCCAGTTCGGAACCCTACATGTCTTAATATGATACTATATAGAAAAGATACCAAAAGAAAAAGATATTTTCTACCTCCACCCACACTCGCCCGGGAGACTGCCATTGCGCTTTTGAGGTGTTTGGTTTGTTGGTGTTAGCCCTGTTAGTGAGTATCCTTGCCCAGTCTCTCTTGGGTGACGCATTACAGATGGGGATTAATCTATATATTTACTAAGATGCACTGATTTGTATTACAGGTATTACAGGGGTGTCTCACTATTATGGCAGTGATTTGTGATTCGCTCCATACTCTGCAATCTCAATGTATTTATTTTTGCCTTGTTATATGAAGATAAATTCTTCTCTGTGTTATACTCCTAAGGAAGCGGTTCACCACGAAACATGTAGGGTTCCGAACCTTTGAAGGGACAAAAATTCAATCCTTCATCTTGAGTTGTTACATGCATTTCTTTCCAGTTCTCATGAGAGATAT
Organism: Aquarana catesbeiana; assembly: GCF_042186555.1. NCBI lineage: Eukaryota > Metazoa > Chordata > Amphibia > Anura > Ranidae > Aquarana > Aquarana catesbeiana. The sequence continues at coordinate 130,028,751 of NC_133332.1, read as the reverse complement.
TTCACTGTTTTAATATGTTAATTGTCTGCTCTTGTGGGTATTTTTTATTTATACTTTTCAATAAATTTATATTTTTTATAACAGTTTTGAGCACTGTGAGTCTATACCGTACCATGAAAGTCCAAGGTTGCCTCAAATTTTCTGTCTTTCTTTGAACTAATTGGACAAAGGTACATTATGTTATATATTCCTCTCTAAATCAGTAGTGACAATTTTTTTTTATACTATTGGTGGTATTCAAACTATACTTTATAGAATTACTTTGATGTGGTTGTCAGGTTTCCAGTGATGTTGGATGGAACTGTCAGAGGAGCTCTCTCCTGCTGATGGTATTATTTGATCTTTGGGCCGCAGTACTGGGGCCCACCAGCGGGTGGTTCCTGGCAGTGTGGAGCCGACATCATCTCCTGCGATCAGGCATCACCTAAGCCTGATTGCAGGAGATATGTGTAAATACACACACACTTTGCCTTGGTATCTTCCTTGTGCCCTGACCTGATTCTGTGAGCTCTAAAACCTGATCCTGATCCCATCTCTGAACCTGATCCCGTCTCTGAACCTGATCCCTGTACCTGAACCATGTGCCTTGTACCTGTACCCGTCCCTCCTGTGATCCTGTTACCCTTACCTTTACCTTACAGCCTCATTGGCATCCTCTCCTTGCCCTGTTTGTTCCCTATCCCCAGCTGCTGACCTCCCATTGACGACCCTGGCCTGGCTCCGTTTATGATTCCGGTATTCCCCATTATATGTATATATCTGTCTGTTTATTATTATTATTTGTGGGTTTCTGTTTGAGGTTGGTTGGTTGCACATTGTATTATATTGGAGGTAATTGTGTTTATTCACTTATCTTAACCACCTGACAACTGGGCACTTAAACCCCCCTCCTGACCAGACCAATTTTCAGCTTTCAGTGCTCTCACACTTTGAATGACAATTACTCAGTCATGTAATACTGTACCAAAATAATTTTTTGTCCTTTTATTTCATACAGATAGAGCTTTCTTTTGGTGGCATTTTCTCACCTCTGGGTTTTTTATTTTTTGCGCTATAAATGAAAAAAGACCAAAAATTTTGAAAAAAAACAAATTTTTTCTTAGTCTCTGTGACAAAATTTAGCAAATTATCAATTTTCTTCATAAATTTTGGCCCAAAATTATACTGCTACATATCTTTGGTAAAAATAACTCAAATTAGTGGATATTATTTGGTCTTTGTGAAAGTTAGAGAGTCTACAAACTATGGTACAAATTATAAAAAAATTGATCACACCTGATGTACTGGTGGTCTCATCTCATTTCTTGCGATCCGTACAAGCCAGGAAAGTACAAATACCCCCCAAATGACCCCTTTTTTGAAAGTAGACATTCCAAGGTATTTAGTGACTCGGTTAAATTGATGATAGGCAACTCCTATCCTCATATTGATTAGTGGTTCCAAATTAATAATAACTACTGCAGTAGGGAACAGACACAAAAGATACACTCAGCATCTTTCCAAATAACTGTTCTGCTTTATTATGATGCAATTGAAGGTTTTTATGCACATGATTACGTAGGTATCACATTAATATTACAATTGTACGTTTATGGTAACAAGGGGCGTTACATAGGCAGGCTAATTCTAATCAGGACTCAAAAGAATGTAAACATGTACTGAAAACATTATTAGTGCCGTGTGCACAGTGAGGGCAGTGTGCGATACATACAAAATACAATACAATTATATACAGAACTTACAAATTTCCATTACATTAGTAAGATACATGGTGAGATTTTTGATGTTGTCATTTTTTCCCCACAATTCTGTGCAAAATAAAGTTTTTTTTTCCACAAAATTGTCATAGCAATAGGTTATTTCTCTCACATGGCATGTGTATACCACAAATGACACCCCAAAATACATTCTGCTACTGCTCCTGAGTATTATGATACCACATGTGTGGGACTTTTTCACAGCCTAGCCACATAGAGAGGCCCAACATGCAGGGAGCACCATCAGGTGTTCTAGGAGCATAAATTACACATCTAATGCTCCGTACACACGGTCGGACTTTGTTCGGACATTCTGACAACAAAATCCTAGGATTTTTTCTGACGGATGTTGGCTCAAACTTGTTTTGCGTACACACGGTGGCACAAAGTTGTCAGAATTTCCGATCACCAACCACGCAGTCACATACGCCACGTACGAGACTAGAAAAGGCCAGTTCAGAACCAAGCGCGGAACCCTTTGGGCTCCTTTTGCTAATCTCGTGTTAGTAAAAGTTTGTTGAGAGACGATTCACGCTTTTTCAGACTTGTGGCTTTCAGATCGTTTTCTGCCGTTCAGTTTGTGCTTGTAGGTTTGTATCTGCTCTTCAGTGCATGCAGCAAGTTCCGCGTGACTTTAATTAGTCATTGTATTCTTGTTCGTTCGTTACTGTTTTTCAGGTCGCTCTTCACAGGCCTTGCTGTTCTTCAGTGCGTTCTGTTACTTCGTTCTGAGCAGCCGACCGTTTTCTAGCCATGTTCCGTATACGTACTCCTCGTAGAGTTCGTGCTGTGCGGGGGCTTGGTGTTGGGGTCCTGACCTTGACACAAGTCCAGTCCATGAACAGGGTGGGGAGGAGTTCATGAACGAAGAACTGGTTGCTTCAGCGTGACCAGTTCTGTCATATGCCTTTGCTCCGTGAGATCCATGAGAATAATCCTGATGATTTCAGGAACTTACTCAGGATGACGGACCCCGTGTTTCACCGTCTGTTGGCTTCGCTGACCCCTTATATTAGCAGGCAGGATACCTGCATGAGGCAAACCATCACTCCGGAGCAGAGGTTGGTCGCTACCCTGCGGTACTTGGCAACAGGGAGAAGCCTGCAGGACTTGAAGTTCTCGACAGGCATCTCCACCCAGGCTCTGGGGATCATTATCCCAGAGACCTGTTCTGCCATCATCCAGGTCCTACAGAAGGAGTATATGAAGGTAAGATTTATCCTTTAATATCACATTTTATTGTATTGAATGTTTGCTAATATATTGTATTTCTTTCCTCATTCCCTAATTACCATGATTGTAATATGCTGTGAATGTCCCCTTTGTCCTCATGCATGCAGGATTTTTATGTAATTATTATTTTAGGTCCTTCATACATATTTGCCCTTCAATAACCTCCCCAGCATGGTGTCTCCTGGCCCTATATTCACCTCATGTAGTCACTTAACAATGTATTTTATCAACTCCATAGTAGTGCTTTACCCCAAACATCCCCTAAAATGTTTTGAAATGTTATTTTTTCTTTAAATTCAGGCAGAGTGACAGAGGCTTTTTTTTGTGGTGTCCCCAAATAATTTTTAGTAACCCTCCCTCCCCCAACTGCTAACTCAGCTGATTCCAATTCTCTATCTATCCTCAATCCTCTATCTGCTGCCTTTTCAAAACCCATACACACTATACCTATCTCTTTTGTGGTCAGATTTATGGATGAATTCCCCAAAGCATGTAGTGCAAGTGCCTGCCTGTATACTTTCAAATGGTACTGTTTAAAGTTTTTGTATTCTATTATTATCTTGATAAGTAATAGCAGAATGTCCAAATGTCCTCAAATGTGTACAATGTGTATTTATATCTTGGTATTATGACACGTCTTACCTGTCCAGTGGGCTGCCAATAGTGTAACTAAGGAGGGTCTGTTCCAAGTAATACCCATTATTTAGGCATTCATCTCTCAATGAAGTGAAGAGGGTTACCTGTCCAAGATTTCCACACAACCCATAATGTTAGAAATGGCCCATGAGAGGGGGGGAGGGGGAATATGATAGGTGTACCTTATACTTTGGCGTTGTTAAATTCCCCTTAATAAATGCTATCTGGAGGTTGACCCATAATGTTTGTGCCTAATCTGCTTGCCATGTTTCTGAGCAAAAATAGTAATGTTTTATTTTTTCCCTCAACAGTTTCCTTCCACGCCACAGGAATGGCAGACTGTGGCCTCCCACTTTGCCCAGCGGTGGGACTTTCCTAACTGCGGAGGGGCAATTGATGGGAAACATGTCCACATCGTCCCACCACCCAACTCAGGGTCGTACTATTTCAACTATAAGGGGTTCAATAGTATAGTGATGTTGGCGGTGGTGTCGGCTAATTATGACTTCTTGTATGTGGACGTGGGGAAGAATGGCCGGATGTCCGATGGTGGAGTCATCGCCCAGACGGAGTTCTACAGGCATCTCCAGAATGGCAGCTTGGACTTGCCAGCTCCAGAGGACAATGTGGAAGGACTCCCATTCATGTTCGTTGCTGATGAAGCGTTTGCACTGGGGGACCACCTGATGCGGCCATTCCTGATGAGGACCCTCACCCCGGAACAGAGGGTTTTTAATTACCGGCTGGCCAGAGCCCGAAGAGTGGTGGAGAACACATTTGGAATCCTGGCCAGCCGGTTCCGCCTATTTATAACACCCATCCATATGGCGGAGTATAAACTGAACCATATTATACTGGCGTGCTGTATTCTCCATAACTTTTTAAGGAAACATTCGGCCAACTATGCTGACTCAGTTGGGCCTGAGGCCGGAATGATACATGAAACCACACTGACGGCGCTTGAAAGCGGCCGTCCTGGCTTGCCCTCCCTGAGTGCCCGTGATGTCCGGTTACGCTACCTGGAGTTCTTTGCGGGTAGGGGGGCTATCAATATGCCAGCAAATCTGTGAAGCCTTTTTATAATAAAAAAAAAAAAGAAAATCTTTGTGGACATTTACTGCTTGTGTTTGTTTTAGCTGACCCTGACAGAAATGTGTTGAGTCCAGAAAATATCGTGATTGTGTAACCTTATTATACAAAGCACTGTTGGCTGTTATTTACTAAATGCAAAAACACATTTCACTACAAGTGCAGTTGCAACTGCACTGAAACTGCACTTGTAGTGCCAAGAGGATTTGCCCTTAGTAAATAACCCCCATTTTCTCTGAAAACACCAATGACATCACCCCAAAAGTGTTGTAGCGTTGAGACAATAATCCACACATTCTTGCTTAACAAACTTTTTTATACCTGCACAATCACATGTGCATTTACCAAAGGTTTTTCAAACAAACCAACATGTTTGTTGTATAACAATTTTTGGGGTAGCATTATCAAAAATAGAAATGTCCATTTTAGATAAAACAGGCATGTGTAAAACCAACAAGAAAGACACAAATCTTGAACTTACAAACGTCACATTTTGTAGAACTTGAAGGCAATATCAGACATGAGTATTTAGGAACTGTGTTTGATATTGCGTTCAGATGGGGTGAAGTCACCCCAGGAAAAGCCAAATTTGGAAGATGCACAGCAATTTACCAATGTCAACATGTGCGACCTGCCATCACGGGGGATCAAGGGACATGTTTTGGGGGAGCAAGCCCTTCCTCACCGCTACTTTATTATTGAGGAAGGAGTTGCACCCCCAAAACGCGTCCATTGATCTCCCGTGATGGCAGATAGCACATGTTGACACACTGTGTGCATCCTCCAAATTTGGCTTTGTGAAAAATCACAAAAACATTTTGCACATTGTAGCACACAAAAGAAGAAAGTGATTTGGAGGGGTTTTAAACTCGCACCAAAACATCAATGATGTTTTTATTTTTTGGAATAACATCATTGATGTTTTTCTTGATGTTTTCCAATTGTAAATGATCAGGATCTGGGCACTTTCGGATGTGAAAGAATCTGGATCCACAACATCACGATCACCTAAAAAGAGAGAATCCAAACAAAAACAGGTATCAAAAATATGCCTGCATCCATCTCTTACCTGAGCCTGTGGTCGCAGACACTCACCTGTTGTGGTGACTAGTTCCACCACGTCTTCCTCCTCCTGCTCTTCTTGGGTTGGGGGGATTTCCCCTTCTTCCAGAGGGGGGGGGCTCTGGTCTCCTCGGATGAGGGGTGTCCTCCGGTGTCCTCCGAGTCTTTTCTCCCCTATGTCAAACAAAATGGTATAATTAGCACACAGATATTTGATGGCAGAACTAGAAATGGGAAACATTGCTTGGAAGTGAGGTACAATTGTCAATTTTAGCAGAGTTCCAAAATGTAGCATTTTCAGTGTCCTTTGTCAAGCTGCAATACTTTACCTGTCTTGTACAAGCTTCATAGATGTAGCCCCCCCCCCCATAGTATACACTGGAGCACCTGTGTGGGTCTCCTAATAAAAATGGTGTTCTGGGGTCCCACACTAGTGCTCCAGCGTCCAGATGTGTAAACAGCTGCTGAGTGTCCTCTCCTTACACAGAATCTAGTTTGCATTTCATTCTAGTAACAAAGCCATCTACACAACCCAATTTTTTTAAGACAATTATAGGGCGTAAAAATGGTGGCCAAATGCATATGGCCTAAACAATGGTATTTTTGAGTCGGAAAGAAAAATGTTTGATATGAACGAATAATGTGCCCATGAACATGAAAGTTGCCATTTTAAACTGTACAACAGTTCCTAAAAGCACATGGAGCAGCACGAACGTAATAAACATAAAGAATAGGAACACAGCACAACTACTTACTTTTTTGCAGCACTCTCCGGATCTTTCTGTACTGCTCATGTTCTCGTAATTTGAGGTCCGACCACTGGTTCCTGAGCTGATCTTTCGATCGTCGTACCCCGAAATTCCGGTGCAGACTCCTGACCACTTTCGCCATGATCTTGGCCTTTCTGACATTGGGGTTGGGGTAAGGTCCATACTTCCCGTCATAGTCGGCCTTCTTCAGGATGTCCACCATCTCCAACATCTCCCCAAAGGACATATTTGAGTCCCTAAATCTCCTTCTGGATCGGGACGTGTCCGGATCCGGCCTTTCCTCCTCCTCCTTGTCGTTGCTACAATTAGCACGATCCTGCTGTATCTCTGCCATGTGCTCTTCCCCCACTGCGCCGAACGAAAAGGGGCGGGGAATAGACTAGAAAGAACGTCAGAGGCAGGCGGAGTTACACGCATGCGCAGTGTGTATAAAGTGTAACGCACGTGCGTCTTTCGTACGATCTGTGAGCGGAGGAAGGAGCATCGGAGGCGCCGATCGTGATAATGAAGGTAGGATCTAAACTTAGGCCTATACTGCTTCAAAATGGAAGCCTATATTGTAACAAGATTAGGGGAGTTTGGCCTGACATTAGGGTTTGTCTTGTGTTGTGTCTTGCAGAGAAAATGGATGGGTTCAATGACCATAATTTCCTCCCCCTGTTCATTGACAAATACAGGGAGCTGCCCTGTCTGTGGCAAGTGAGACACCCCCACAATAACCATAAACAAAAGAGGCAGGCAGCGCTGGAGAAACTGCTGGAGTTGGTGAAGCCGGTGGTCCCCACAGCAACCATCCCCTATTTAAAAAACAAAATTGGTGGCCTGAGGAGCACTTATCTTAGGGAGCGCAAGAAGGTCACAGATTCCCAGAGGTCCGGAGCTGCAGCAGATGACATTTATGTCCCCAGGCTGTGGTACTATGAGAGACTGCGATTTCTGTCAGACCACACTGAAGTCAGGGAATCCCTCTCCACTCTTCCTTCCACTCTTCCTTCCACCCCAGCTGAGGCTTCCGATGTCCAACCTGGGCCTTCCAGCCAGGAAGAAGTGGAGGAGCCCAGCTGGAGTCAGGTATAGCATTCTTCTACAGATTTCTGGGCAATAAATAAATGATGTTTACTATAGATGTTATTATTAATCACTAATTGCTGATTGAAAAAAGTGTTTTATATATCAATAGACAGTAGTGGGCACCCAAATTTGGGACAAGAATGAAAACTGCTGGGCTCAGAAGAATAGTCTGTTATATTTGTTAACATTCAATTTGCAACAGTCAGGAGGTGAAAATTGTGTGTGATTGATGAATAAAAAACTAAAACTATGTCCCTTTTTCATACACAGGAAGACCTAAGCCAGGAGGAGGCTGTGGAATTTGGCAGTCAGGAGGAGGCGGGGATTAGTGGCAGCCAGGAGGAGGCGGGGCTAAGTGTCAGCCAAGAGAAGCCTGGGACCAGTCGCAGCCTGACTGAATCTCAGGTTCCTCCCCTCCGCCTTCCATACAAAAGAGCCAGGAAGACGACTCCAAGTCCCGTGCAGGATTCTGCATTCAGGCTGATTCAGGAGGCTTTGGCGTCCCTACGAGCCTTACCCACTCCTGAAGAGGCCTTTGCCTGCATGGCTGCCACCAAACTGCAGGGCATGCAGGAGGGTCAACGCAGGCTCTGTGAGGACCTTATGTATAAAGTCCTATGTAAGGGGGTGAGTGGGGAACTAACACCCAAGACCGACGTGGTTGAGTTGGACCATCCTCCTCCTCCTCCTCTTCCTGCTGCCACAACTCCACCACCAGAGCCACCGCGTGGAAGGAAGCGTGGAAGGAAGACCTGAGAGTGATGACCCTGGGTTCAGTCTGGTCTGACAAAAGATGCAGTCCCTCATATGACCACAGCCTGGGGACACAGATGTCATCTGCTGCTTTCCGGATCTCTGGGACTTCTGGACCAGACTGCCCTCCCTTAGATAAGGACTCACCAATTTTGCTTTGAAATAGTTGATGTGTGCCCTGGGCGTCCAAGGCTTCACCCACTTCTGCTGTTTCTCCAGCATTGCCTCCCTCTTTGTTTAGTTGTGAGCCCTTAATAAAAAATTTTTTGGGAAATTATACTCTCCTGTGTGTGTTTTCATCCAAAAAGGACAGTTTGTTGGTGACGATTCAGGTACATTTCTAACATAAAATGTGAAATTAACAAGGGACAACAACACCAAACACTCTCCTACAGATTAAATAGAACAACATATCAATGGTGTTGTGGGAACTTGTCACAAAAAACACACACAAACATTTTCAGGAGTACAAATCAAAATCCCCCCAAAAAAATAACACCCTTCAAAAAAATACAAACACAAAAAAAGAATCTACATTAAAGCCAAAAAAATAAAAATAAAACACAAAAAAAATATGTTGTCAGATGTGAGAAATCAAAATATATTGAGGGAATCCCGATAAATAGTAACAAAATAAGTTTGTGAGAAGTCTGTGTGAATATGAGCAGCAAAACTACTATATTCTTGTCACATTATAAAGAAGAAGAGATGGCGCTGTATGTGGCACTTTGTGCGTTGGAACAGGTCACACACGGTCGGAATTGACGCGATCGGATTTTGTTGTCGGAAAATTTTATCTCCTGCTCTCCAACTTTGTGTGTTGGAAAATCCGATGGAAAATGTCCGATGGAGCCCACACACGGTCGGAATTTCCGACAACACGCTCCGATCGGACATTTTCCATCGGAAAATCCGACCGTGTGTACGGGGCATAACATGTTGACTACCTATTACACTTTTGAAGGTCCTGGAGCACCAGGACAATGACATGTAGCACTGATGTGGCACTGAAGACAGATGGCACTGATACGTGGCACTGATGGCCCGTGACACTGATGTGGCAATGATGACAGATGGCACTGATACATGGCACTGATGGCACATGACACTGATGTGGCACTGATGACACATGGCCCTGATACATGGCACTGATGACACATGATACTGTTGACAGATTGCACTAATATGTGGCTCTGATGACACATGGCACTGATGACAGATGGAACTGATGACATGTGGCACTGATGACACGTGGCACTAATGAGTGGCACTGATGACAGATGGCACTAATATGTGGCACTGATGACAGATGGCACTAATACGTGACACTGATGACACCTGACACTGATGAAAGATGGCACTAATACGTGGCACTGATGACACGTGGCACTGATGACAGATGGCACTAATACGTGCCACTGATGACAGATGGCACTAATACATGGCGCTGATGACTGATGGTGCACAAACAGGTGTAGCGCTAAAGGTATTGCAAGCTTATGATATTACATATACATAACAAGAGTTTGAAAAGGAAAGAAAAAAGTCTTAATCAATTCTTAGTGCACAAAAACACAGTCTCTGGTTATCTTCAGATGTCACTTTAAATGTGGAAAATTATTCATAATCCAATGGTTGCATGCAACTTCCTAATCACCACGTAGATAACTCATACGAAGAAGTGAGTGTGATGAACCCTCCACACGGAAAAATTGAAGGCTTACCAGAGGGGTTGGACTCATAGGAACATATGCTCAATGAGTCAACCAGGCTTGTATCACCAACAGGTAATAAAAGGAGGGGACTTCCCAACAGGATGACAGCAGAACTCCAAACTTGTCCAGAACCGTAAGAGAACCCTCTTTATAATGGATGGCAACCCGTCCAATGGACCGTCTCAGGGGAATAGCCCATATGAAATAAAAAGGAGCCACATAGCATAATACTGTTTGTAAAACAAATTTATTTAAAATAGGTAAACAACTTACATTTCTGTAGTAAAAAAGCGCTTCATATAAAATTATGGCAGGCAGTGGAGTCTCCCGACGCGTTTCGTCTTACAAGACTTCATCTGGGGTACTCACCCACTGCTGCCATACCCCTTAATATAGATACCGTGGCCCCCTTGATGAGAATCCAGCTCGTATCAACAATTATCCTGAACTTCCGGGTTCGGCCAAAATGGCGGACCCGCGTGCTTTCCAAGCCTCATTATGGTGTATCCATGTGCGTTCCAACATCCTACTTCTATTTACTAAATTTCATACAAATGTCTAATAAATGCAATCTTATGTGTTAACCACTTCTAACTGCCACTGAATGAAAAAGAAACTAACAATAAACAAAGGGAATTCCTCATTGACACTGATACACCACTAAACATTTTACTATCTGTGGTTGTATATAGTTGTCTATTTACATTTGGGCCTCAACATCGTGATTGGACTACCCAGGTACCTCAGGTCCCATGGCCATCGTTATTTGGTTCTGAACGTTTGCGATGTTCAAAAGCTCTGTCATGAACCAAACAGAGGGTCGTTCGGCCTATCTCTACTCTAGAGCCCTTTTTTATTATCTTTATTTCATCTTTTAGTCAAGACAAATACCAAAAAAATTACATAAAATCAGGGCAGTTACAATACCCTGTTAGATTAACTGGAACAATGAAAATGTAACTCAATACCACCCCAGGATCCACAAAATTCCACTATTAAAAATCTAGGATTTTGGTATATAATATAATTTGTTTATGGTATTCCTCCAATATATAACTCTTTTTCCCACTTACTTCATTCCTATTCTTTTAATAATATACAGTAGATATAGCATTGATGACAAAAAGGTAGTCAAGAGTAAATATCTTATTACATTCCTTTCCAGGATCGGTATACATGCTGCTATTATTTAACCCTTAACATTTTTATTTATTTATTTTTTTAATTAATTTCATATGTTCTGCAAATTGCCCAAGCCTTTCAAGTACAGCTACTGTATTATCCAAGGTAGATACAAACGTGGTTCAAAAGCAAATCATCTAAATAAAAATAAATGTTACCTGATTCGAAACCCACCAATATACCTGGATATTGTTTTCTATCAACAGTGCAAGGAGATTTCACTGCAAATTTAAAAATCAAAGTTGAACCTAGGAGCCCATTGTTTTACCCCTTCAAGATCTCAAACCATCTTATAGATGTGTCAATTACTTATAAGACTTGAACTGAAGGTCTAATACAAGATTCCTATACATCACAAATCGTTTGCATTGAACCAAATTTAGTCAATGTCTCCAGAATATGATCCCTTTGACTACAATCAAAAGCCTTCTTGGCAAAAACACTATTTTAACACAATAAAAATTACTTGTTTTGCATCAACTATATGTTTCAAGGTGCGTATATTGAAAATTGATATGTTAATGCATTTAGGTAAAAATTCCTGTTATAAATGCCCTGTTAATGTATAATATTACAAAACTACTAAATCAAGTCTCACAATGCTAATAGGATTCATTCTGGCAGCAAGACTAGCTGAACAGTACACACAAAATATCTAGATAAGGCCGAACTGTACACACACTAAGTGAATGCTTTTCTCTCAAAGGTTTAGCATGAACTAATACAAACTATTGATTTCATCCTGTGGGCTTTATTACAGGCAAATCCCTGAAGTCCCAGTGAAAGGCTCAATAAGGCTAAGACTTATCTTTCACCCTGTTTGAATACTGATTTGTAAGTTTAGCTTCTATGAAAATCAGGACAGAAAGACACTCTTGGGAATACTGATATTTTCAGAAAAAGCTTAATGAGCAACTCCAGGGAACAAGTAAAATTGGTGACCTGTTAATGTTATCTAGGAAAAATATCTAGGAAACATGACAGCTAGGCTTAAAGCAGTTATTACATATGACCTTTTATTGTGATTAAAACGTACATAGAAAGAAATGATTGATAAGAAATATTTACAGAGTAATTGGCTGTACGCTCAGATCCTGTGGCAAGAATGGCCTTGTAACTCATGGACATGCAGACTTATCAGCATAGTTTAACACAGACAGTTCTACATAAAATCTGAACATATATAAAAGACAATATGACTTCAAAATGACTGGACTACTTTTCAAATCACATTAAATACATATATATTCATATCACTTACAATTAAAACGTTTGAATGAATAGTAGCCCAGACTGTGATTCCAAGAGGAAAACAAATCAAACATAGAGATTCTTTGTGCAGCCATGCAACACTGTACCCAAATAAAATTGATGTCCTTTTTTTCTTTCTTTTTTTCTCCCACAAATAGAGCTTTCTTTTGTGGTATTTGATCAACCCTGTGGTTTTTATTCTTTGCGCTAGAATGACTGACAATTAAAAAAAAAAAAACAATATTTTTACTTCCTGCTCTAAAACACATCCCATAAAAAATGTAAAAAAAAATCTAATTTATTTATCAATTTAGGCCAATATGTATTCTGCTACATATTTTTGATAACAAAAATCCCAATAAGCATATATTGATTGGTTTGCGCACAAGTTACAGCATCTACAAACTACGGGATATTTTTATTTAATTATTTTGTTACTAGTAATGGCATTGATCAGTGACTTATACAGAGACTGCTATATTGCAGTGGACAAATCGGACACCTAACTGACACTTTTGACACTTTTTTGGGGACCAGTGACACTAATATAGTGATCTGTGCTAAAAATATGCACGGTCACTGTACTAATGAGACTGGCAGGGAAGGGGTTACCATCAGGGGCAATCAAAGAGTTAAATGTGTTCCTAGGGAGTGCTTACTAACTGTGGGGGAGGTGCTTTTACTATTTTAAGACATGGATCAGTGTTTCTACTTCACAGAAACACAGGATCCATGTCCTCTCTACTCACAGAATGACAGTCTGCCTTGTTTACATAGGCAGATTGTCAATCTGATAGAGTACCGATCGATCAGCGGGTCCCGGCGGACATCGGGTCCGTGGGACCCACTGATCAGCTCCTGTAAAATCCCAGCGGAAGTGAGCTGGCAGCAGTGCGCACTCGCACCCAATACTGAAAGCGCAGAATCACGCATATATGCATGATTCTGCACAGAGTGGCCACCCTGTAGCAGTAAATCTGCTATGGGGCAGTAATGAAGGGGTTAATTTATACATTTTGGTAGTATATGGTGTGGATCCAGGTGTCTTTTCCTTCAAGTTTTGTAAACTGTACATAAAATAGACGCTGTATTGTGTCACCAAACATTTCCTTACATATAAATGTTGCTTAACAATCTATAAGTGACTTGGCTTTAGTTTATGAGATCCTTCTAAACTGTTAGGATCTGGAATTGGGGAGAAAACACATACATAAGTTTAAATAAAGTCAAAAATGCTGCGCTTATGTCTCCATATACACAAAAAAAAGGAGTGACCATCTATTTCACATGAAATTAAATATAATTAAAAAATGGCAATGAAAAAATTGAAAATAAAAATAAAGATAAGGATAGGGAATGTCCCATAAGTCCAAGTAATCCAATCCAATAACCTGATCAATAGTGGATCGAGAGTGTAGCACGAATTGTTGGATATGGTGTGCTATAATCCAAACCTCCACCCAGTGACAGGGTAGGGTATAATGATATCATCTGTCTCTCAATGGACAGCAGATCACCATAGGCAGTTGTAGTACACTCTTTATGTAAAGTTTGTCCTCATGGCAATATGTAAGGGATAAAACAGAAAACCCCTAATAGTGTACCCTGTATAAAACATTATTTATTTAAATAAAAACATTGCATTCACATGTCATCCAATATAAAAGCACTTTTTCTCAGTATAAAACTCAGATGGATACAATAGAATAGCTTCCCAATCACTTTCAGCAACAATGTAGTGATGTCACAGCAGGCTCAGCCCTATGTGTTTTAAAAATCAAAAAGCCAGTCAACTGATGGGAGTTTGAGAAAATCCAAAAGCATTACAAAACATATCGACTATATAATAATCAAACAATAAAAATATTTTTAACATCATAACAAAAATTCAACAGCAATAAATTCTTTACCCAGAAAAACCCCTGCCAATCTAAACCAAGTATACATGAAGTACAAGGCATGAATGTTGATTTGAAGAAATGGTTATGCATTTTTGATAAATGCATTCACGTCCCAATAGACATTCATGCCATATGGTGTATAGGATCTCAAATTAAAGATCCATTTTGTTTCCAGTCTGGATATTTAACAACAATGTTGATTCCTCTCCAGGGAAGGGACAATGTATCTATTGCCAAAAAAGTGGTACCTGATAGATCTTTATTGTGTACCCTGGCAAAGTGGAGAGAAACACTGTGATTTTTGAATGCCCTTTTGATATTCCATACACGTTCCCCTAAATGGGTGCTGAATGCCCACATAGTCCTGCCTACGTACCAAAGGCCACAACTACATTGTAGAAGTTCACTACATTTACGGAAGAGCAAGTGATGAAGAGCTTAATCGTATGTGTTTTATGAGTGACAGTTGAAATAAAGGAATTAACCTTTCTTTCTTTGCACTGGTTGGTTTGACAAATAGAGCATCTTCTACAGGGAAATTATCCAGTCAAATTGTGAAAGAAATAGAGGGATTTGGGGGGATCCAAGATACTAGAGGCTATTCAGGCTTTCAAGGAGGGCACACCCCTGTATACAATCTGTGGATATGGGGGGAGCTGAGGATCGATTACTCTATTATTTAACAGAATGTTCCAGTGTCTTGAAATTATCTTTTTGATTGCATAATATTTTGAGGAAAAAGCCATGGTGAAGGCCCAAAAGAATTTGTCTCTTTCCCTTGAAGGAAGATGCTCCATCAGAAGAGGATCTCCATCAAGGTTTTTTTTATCATTTTTACTTTTCCTACATACCATAAGGTAACTTGGAGACTATTGGGTTGACCCCTTGAAAGGTATCTAGATAACTGAGGCCTGGTGGGTGGGTATCAGTTTTGGTAAATTAAGGCTCCCTAGAGGAGGTCACTGAGCTTTTGAAACTTTAGTCTCTGGCAGACATTTTTGGGAAGCTTTGCAACCTTTAAAAAAAAAAAAGCATGTTCAATGGCTTCCTCCGCTTCTGCAGCTACAGTTAAGTCTGTCTCAAGCGGCATTAAAACGGGGGGTGTCAAAATTCTGGTGTGTGAGCAGCTTCTCCTCACTGCTCCGGTCTGCATACAGATCCTGGAAGTATCCTGACCAGCTTTGGAACTTCCCTTTTGCCCGGTGACTTCTCCTGAGGCTGAAGAGGACTAATGGTACCCTGAATATGGTGAAAAATGGCCTGAGCATGCTTCCAACGCCCGCCGAATGGCTCGCTCAGTTTGCCCATGCGGCCTGTCAAGATGGCCCAGAGAACTCTCAAGAGGCCCCTCGATCCTCTATTGATCCTGAACCGGCCTGGGCAAAAGAAGAGGCAGACTGGCTGGATTCCAGGAATCTGTGGCGGCTCTGATTCCCTCTCCTGCTGCTGAATCCGCGGTGGAGGACTCTGGGGTACAGGTAGGTGAACCGACCCTGTCACAAATTATGTCGACCATAAAGCAGTGCCAGGCCTCCCTATCCATGAAGATAGATACACTGTGGGTGGACTTTTCCTTACTAAAGGATGATGTGCACAAGATCAGGCACCGAGGTACTAATGCATAACAGCATATTGGTGCAGTTGATTATTTGATTTATTTGAACCCTATGCTAGTGACTGTCTGTGAAGGGGTGGTGGACAACAAGGTGCAGGAAGCCAAACTGGGTGATATTAAAGACAGGCTCCGTCAGAAAAACCTTTGCTTTTTGGTCATCCCAGAGGACTCAGAGGGCAAGCGCCCTGAAGAATGTCTGCTCCTGTGGCTGAAGCAAACTTTCAGGTGAAGATAGCTTCTCTTAACTATTTGTTATGGAACTGGCCCACCAAGTCCCTTTAAGGGCCTCACCACCTGGCCAATACCCCCGACCATTGTTGGCCCAATTTCTATATTTTAGAGATGAAGAAGTTATCCTGCAATGCGCCTGGAATATGCCAGGCATACTTTTCAACAATAATCCTATCACTATCTTCCCTGACTTTTTGGCGGCTACTCAGAAGCAACGTGCAGCCTTTCAGAGTGTGAAGCAGAGATTGAGAGAGCGCAGTCTTCCATATAGCATGCTGTATCCTGTGAGACTCCGGGTGGTTCACAGGAGAAAGGCAAGTCTTCACATCACCTAGGGAGGCTAATCACTGAGTGGAATCTCTGGGAGGCACTGAAGGATCTCTGTGTTGTGGTGGAATACTGATTCTACCCCTGGTCATGGACCTGGGCACTCCTATACTTACTCCAAATGTCCTTTACTTTTGTGGCTATGATCTCAGTAGATGACAAGATATTATAGTTTGGCCATATGCTGAAAAACTGGAGTTTATTTTTTTCTTTTGCTGACCCTTTTCTCCATCTCTGGCTGGAAGAAAAGAAAGTTCACCCCTAGGGTGTAATATTTCAGAGTTTGTTTTGGGAATAGGCCTGTAGTAGGTTCTGGACTACCGACAGGGTGGAGGGTTGTTGGGAATATTATCCTAGGTTTTGGATCATTATTTTGTGACCGGTTGCTTATTTTTTATGTTTTAATGTTTGGTTTTGCATATGCCTACTCTGAGGATATCTATGCCCTTCCTTGGGACTTATCTGACTTACAAGTACATTACCTAGTTTTGTCTGCTGTAATTATGCCCCCCTCCTCTTTTGGAGCCCTCCTACACTGGGTCCTATGGGTCCCTTCCCATTCTGCAAGTCTATGTTAAATATTACTATGTCAATGCAAAAACTTAATCTCATTCCACAAGGACCATGATTACTGTGAGTCTTATAGACCGATCTTATTAATCAATATAGATGCAAACGTTTTAGCTAAACTTCTAGCAAGACAATTGAATAAGGTAATAGCCTCTATCATTAACTCAGATCAGATGGGTTTTATTCCAGGAAGATCAACAGCTATTAAAGTGGTGTTCCGGCCGAAATTATACTTTTTAAATAAAAATACCCCTATAATACACAAGCTTAATGTATTCTAGTAAAGTTAGTCTGTAAACTAAGGTCTGTTTTGTTAGTTTATAGTAGTAGTTTGTTATTTTATAAACTTACAGCAGGCCGTGGCCATCTTCAGTGTGGGCATCTGAAGCCAGACTGTATTTCTTCCTGGATCTCATCCTTGCAGATCTTGCACATGCTCAGTGCAGCACAAGCAGTGTAATAGGTTTCAGGTCAGGTTTCCATAGCAACGGCAGAGGAAGTTGCCCCTTCCCAGAAGGCATTGCAAACAGGAAATGATGCAATGGGCCACGGCCAGGGAGGAGGAAGTGAAAAATGAATACAGCAGATATACAGTGGGTGCTGAGAAAAAAAATTAAAAAATATCCAATTCGTTTACAGTGCGCAGTTTAGTGAGGGATCCTGAAGAGTTGTAAAAGTGGGTGGAACTCCACTTTAACATCCGCCGCTTATTTACAGTTCTACAAGCCGCCAGCCCTAATCCTGATAAACTAATTGTGGGAGGCGCATGCACGTGGCTGACTAGGCAGGACATGGCTGCTTAGTGCTCCGCAAAAACCGGGACCCGACAGCCTCATAACGCTGAGTTATGACTGACTTCCGTCTCCCCGCGGTAACCTCTTCATCACTGAGACCCCTGGGCACATTTTAATAGGATGTACAGCGGGAAAAAAAAAACAAACTTAAACCGGCAAAGAGCCAAGAAGCGCATCTACAATGGTGGTGGTGCCATCCTCTAGCTCTGTACTGTCAGATGTACTGTCACAGACAAAGCTTTCTTCTCCCTCTAAATGAAGTGAGTCAGATTTTGTCTTTGATATGACTCCAATCATTATATAAAATACCCCCCCCCCCCGGCTCTGACCTTCTTAGCCAATTTGAGCGGGTATTACAAAAAGCCTTACAAAACACCTCAGACACAATTACTGAAAAGCTCACGTGGGAGATTTGTGAGGTGGGCCACTGCACATCTGTTTTAGAACAGAAGATGGATGAACTGGATGTTATCTCCACTAATCACAACGATGAATTGGAAGCCCTTAGGGAGGAAAATTCTTTCCTCTATGCCCGTCTTGAGGACTTTGAGCACAGAGCCAGGAGATCTAATCTCCATGTTTGTGGCATACCTGAGGCTATAGAAGACCTCTAATCTACCATCCTGGCACTCTTTCAGGAACTTGCCCCATCGATTCCCATAGAATGCCTAGAAATGGACAGGATTCATAGAACCCTGGCTCCCTGAAAGTATGATGGGCCCCCAAGGAACTTTGTAATAAAATTGCACTACTACTGTACCAAGGAGCAATTAATGGAAGCAGCCCGTAATAAGAACTCATTGACTTTCCAAGGATATCGCTACCAAATCTTCCAAGACCTCTCACAACAGACTCTCTTGAAACAAAAAGCGATGAAACCACACCTGCAGATTCTTCAACACCATCACATTTCATATCATTGGAGTTTCCCCTTTGCCATCCACTTTTCCCACAAAGGTTCTTCCTATACCTGCAAATCTGTGGATGACCTTCATGCAGCGATACAAAATCTTAACCTGTCCGCACCAGAAAATACTCCTGAGGGATCCAAACGTCGAGCGACATCCAGCTCCCCCAAGAATCCACAGGACACTCCTGATCTTCAAGGTCATTCCAGCACCCACAAAAGGAGCCATTTTTCTCATCACCTCTGGAGCCAGTAGACCAGATGGACTGATATTTTTCTTATGTGATAAAGGCTTACCCCTTTTGATACCATATACTTTTTGATTCTGTGTGTAATGACAGACATTGCATTCTGTCTCAAATAAGGGTTTGTAAATATGAGGTTACCACAATCACACCACTCTACACATGTTAATCTATTTCATCTGACAGAAATATTATATCCCTCCACTTTTCCCTGAGCCTATGGACCAGAGTATTTTCCCTCTGCTCGATAGGCGCAGGAAAGTAGGGATCCACAGACATGTGCACCTGCTAACTTCACCCAAAACCCAACTTACAACCTCCTGCAGTGAGTTTGATTGCACCTCCTTCCCCCATTATAATCCAAGTTATCCCTTCCCTCTGATAACAATCGCTTACCACAAAACTTATGCCATCAACTCACCTGCAGGACGCTCACTCCATCACCCTAATTTAGTGACACCTTGTTCTTTTCTTTACCTAGCACCTTGCCAGTTTTTTTCATTTTACTGACCATGGTAATGCTAGTGACTCGTTTTTTCTACAGTTTATATAGATTTAAAAATGGCTGTAGTAGTCCCGGAGACAGCCTACTGCACCTCAAATTTGATGCTCGAGTACCCGACGTTGTTAATTGGATACTCTTTGGACCTTAGGTATCCATTGGCTAGGGACTTTTCACTACCCCCTGGATACTCGCTCCACGTAGGAGCCACCCTTCATTTTTTACAACCAAAGCTTCTCATACTTCTTCCTAGTATCAGAAACTACTTACATTCCCAAGTTCCTACCTGACACTACCCATAGTCCTCTTCGCTCTCATAGTCCTACCCCCCACCCTCCTGCTTCTCCAGATAATAATCCTTAAAAGACTAACTACAGGACTCCCTAACCCTATATACACTACAAAGTGATGTTTTTTACCGCTTCAGCCCCATAAGATTTTACCCCCTTCCTGACTAGAGCACTTTTTGCGATTCGGCACTGAGACACTTTAACTGACATGTGCGCGGCCGTGCAATGTTACACCAAACAAAAGTGACGTCCTTTTTTTCCCCACAAATAGAGCTTTCTTTTGGTGTATTTAATCACCTCTGTGTTTTTTATTTTTTGCGCTACAAACAAAAAAGGAGTGACAATTTTGAAAAAAAAGCAATATTTTTTACTTTTTGCTATAATAAATATCCCCCCCAAAAAAAGTTTTTTCCTCAGTTTAGGCTGATATATATTATTCTACATATTTTTGGTAAAAAAAATCGCAATAAGGGTATATTGATTGGTTTGCGCAAAAGTTGCAACGTCTACAAAATAGAGGATAGTTTTATAGCATTTTTATTATTATTTTTTTTTTATTAGTAATTGTGGCAATCTGCGATTTTTATCATGACTGCGACATTAGGGCGGACACATCAGACACTTCTGACACTATTTTGGGTCCATTGCCATTTATACATCGATCAGTGCTGTAAAAATGCACTGATTACTGTGTAAATGACACTGGCAGGGAAGGGGTTAAACACTAGGGTGGCAATCAAGGGGTTAAGTGTGTCCTAGGGAGTGATTCTAACTGTGGGGGATGGGCAACACATGACATGACAGCAATCACTGCTCTCGATGACAGGGAGCAGTAGATCTCTGTCATGTCAGTAGGTAGAATGGGGAAATGCCTTGTTTACATCTCCCCATTCTGCGGCTCCGTGACATGATCATGGGACACCTGCTGACATCGAGTCCACGGGACCCACGGGCACGGTCACGCTGTACGTGGCAGGAGTGCATCTGCTAGCCCCGCCAATTAAAGGGGATGTACAGGTATGCCCATTTGCCCACCGCTGCCATTGTGCCAACATATATTAGCCTGCAGCGGTCGACAAGTGGTTAAATATTCTGACACTTAATGCACAGGGACTCAACTCCCCTCCAAAACAAACCAAAGCTTTCCATTCCTTCTCCACACTTTCGGTGCATGTGGTATTCCTTCAGGAAACGCATTTTTCCTTACAAACCTTCCCTAAATTTTTTAGCTGCCAGTACCTCCAGGTTTATAAAGCCTCGGCCTCCACCAAACAGAGAGGGGTTTTAATTGCTTTCCACCACACAACACCATTCACTCTCCATAAAGAAATCAAAGATCCCGAGGGGCGATATCTATTACTTACTGGTCTCTTACTAGACAACAAAATTACTATTGTTTCATACTATGCACCCAATAAAAACCCACTGTCATTCCTCTCCCACTTGTTCTCCATTGTGGAATCTCAAACATTGTACTCTTATGATTTGTGGTAACTCTAATCAAGTAATATATCCAATCTTGGATAAATCCCCGACTCCCATAAATGTAGAACGTCTCCTATCAACAGCTCCTCAATCAACACTCCCTCCTTGATTCATGGCATGAACACAACCCTACAAGGAGGCAATACACACACTACTCTCATCCTCACAAACAATTCTCTCGTATAGACCACCTCCTTGTAAGCATTAGTACCTCATCCCTTATACTCGATTCTTTAATCATACCATGTTCCTAGTCAAACCATAATGCTGTCATGATGACTTTCTCCTCACTAGTCCCACGACCTAAGCTCCGAACTTGGTGTACCAATAACAGTCTACTTACTGATCCAAAATATAGATAAAATATTGAAAACGCTATATAGGACTATCTTACAAACAATACCTCCACAGATACGGACCCCCTGACACTATGGGAAGCCTTTAAACCATCCACCAGAGGAGTTTGCATCAGCCAAGCATCATACCTACATAAACTAAAGAGACAATTACATAAACAACTAGACAAAGTCTTCTATAAAGCTTCAGAGAATTTTCTAAATTTGCCTTCTCCGTCAAATAAACAAATCTATAATAAAGCACAATTAGAACATGATCTATTTCTGATGGACTCAGCTGAAAAGATTCTCTGAAAATCCTCACACTTTCTATGCAAATAAGCCCACCAATTTCTTGGCCTTAACCCCATGTAAAGTGAACTATACCCCCAAACCAATTCGATTTCAACTATCCAAAGACACCTATTCCAATAACCCTCAAAAAATTCTTCATGAATTCCGCAGAAGACTAGCTGACCTGTATT
This sequence comes from Aquarana catesbeiana, assembly GCF_042186555.1. Classification (NCBI taxonomy): domain Eukaryota; kingdom Metazoa; phylum Chordata; class Amphibia; order Anura; family Ranidae; genus Aquarana; species Aquarana catesbeiana. The sequence continues at coordinate 130,006,545 of NC_133332.1, read as the reverse complement.
GGAAAACTCACCATTTTGACCAAACACACTTTGATGCCCTTCTATCCTTTATTCAACTCCCCTCCCTCTTCTTTGCTAAAAAAAAAAAACCCTTGATAGACCTATTTCGGATTTAGAAGTCCGCACAGCAATAAAAAGGTTAAAACCACACAAACACCCAGACCATGATGGCTTTTCAGCAACCTATTATAAACATTTTGCTACCCTGCTATCCCCTCTTATGGTTGAAGCCTTCAACTCCCTCCTCTAAAACCAATCCTTTCGTAATGAATCACTTTTAGAATCAATCTCCATGATTCCTAAACCAAATACTGATGACACATCCTGGTCCAACTACAGTCCAATTTCCATACTCAATTTAGACATCAAAATATTAGCTAAAATTATTTCTAACTGACTCAACCCAATTATAGGATCCCTGATTCATAACGATCAGACTGGGTTTATCCCTTCCAGGCAAGCGGGGCAACAACATCCGTCGTGCTACCCCTTTAGCCCATACAGTACAAACCCGCCGCATCCCTGCCTGCTTCCTCTCCATTGACATACAAAAAGCATTTGATTCTCTTTCTTGGCCTTATCTTAACTCCATCTTATGCCGTGGGTATTTGGAACACATTTCGTTGGATCTCTTCCCTGTATCAAAACCCAAAAGCATATTTTTCCTACTCTGGATACTGTTCTGACCCCTTCGTCATTGAATGAGGAACTAGACAGGGGTGCCCCCTTTCCCCTCTTCTCTTTGCTTTGACAATTCAACCTCTGGCCCAACTTATACGCTCCATTACTAACATTAAAGTTCTTGAACTATGTGGTCATCAACATAAATGATGTCTATTGACACTCTAACCAAATTTGGATTAATATCCGGATTAATATCCAGACTAAAAATAAATTCTCATAAATCTACAGCCTTAAACATTTTGATACCACCTGACTTACAGACACGATTGCAGGAATCCCTCTCATTTACTTAATCGACAACACAACTTACCTATCTAGGAATCATATTTACGGTGAATCCAGCAAATCTATATACAGCAAATTACCCACCCATGCTAACTCGACTCACAACCCTAATGAAAAACTGGTCTTCCCTGCTATTAGCATGGATGGGTAGAATCACAGTGATCAAGATGTCTATACTACCCAAGATCCTATATCTTTTTACAGTGCTCCCAATACAGGTCCCAGCATATTTTCTACGAATCCTACATTGAATAGCTTCCCAATTAATTTGGGGAAAACTTAAACCCCGTTTTCCACAACCCACCCTGTATACACCCCGCATCCATGGTGGGTTCAGTGTTCCCAACTTCTCTAAATAGTATTATGCCGCCCAACTAGCACAACTACCCAAATACCACGCCATGTAAGAATTTTGCCTTCAGGTTGCAATCAAATAGGTTGAATGTGACCCTCTTTCCACAGCAAATCTTTTATGGCTTACACCAGTGCAACGCCAAACAATTACGAACCCTATCACAAAACATAGCCTCTCAATTTGGGATAGGCTAAGAACTCATTTCAGTCTTCAATCTCAACACAATCCTCTCCTTTCCTTCCTCAACAACCCTTCCTTCTACCCAGTTTGGACATCTCCATCCTCCTTTGCAGCATGGACAAATGTAGAACTAATACGTGCCTATCATTTTTACAAATCCGTTACTATTACACCTTTTCCTACACTTCATGAAATGCATGATCTACCACATAATGAAACATTTAGATACCTACAAATAGAACACTTTCTGTCCCAAAATGCTTCCCCGGATTCATCTACCCCAAGCTTCACAACCTTCTAACATGCTTGCAAATCCGACCCTCACAGGTGTGGACTCATCTCAGATTTTTATGCCCAGCTATTATCACACACAACCTCTCCCCCCCATCTTACACCACCAAATGGGAAATTGATCTTAACCTCCAACCAGATACATTAAATTGGGCTCAAATCTGGCAGGCTACTAATTCGGCCACACCAAATATAGCCGGCTTAGAGACCAACTACAATGTACTTACGAGATGGTACCTGGTCCCTGCTAGGATATCAAAATTCCTCCCCCAGGTAGGCATCTTCACATCTGGTGGGATTGTCCCATAGCCCATGCCTTTTGGTCGGAAGTATTCAACATTCTCTCCACCATGTTCAAAATCACTTTACTGCCTGATCCAACGGTAGCGATCCTAAATAATAAACCACAAACCTTAACTCATTGCCAATTTAAACTCCTACTCTTAGTGACCACAGCAGCAAAACTAACCATTGCTAAAGTCTGGAAATCAACCATTTTATGTATAGTTTCAGACAAACATCGAGTAACACAGGCAATGATTCACACTAAAACTGAGACAATTCTTCTAGCTAAATTATCCAAGTTCGAAGCGTTATGGCTTCCTTGGATCGAACACTACCTACCACCTGGTCTTGATTGCTCACTTCTTTAATCCTGAATATACATACCACCCCTCATACCACCATTCATGCACCACACTAGCATTGCTGCACCACTGATCCCCTCTGGAGACACCTTTCTTCCTCCATCTTTTATATAAACCCACCTTTTCTCTAACTTTATGCTTTTTTTATAGCCTTTCGGTTCCCCTGTGTTTTAGAACCTGAGACAACGGGTCATTTACACATAATTCAACAATATATTTACAATGGAGACACTCCATTATTGTCCCCTTTCCCAGGTACAGCCAAACCACATGGATGGATTTAAAAAATTCTTCCCCTACTATCCCATGAATATCCATCCGTTCTATTTATAGGACACCTTGTCTCATCCATGAGTTTTGAAATAATTTTACATGATCTAGGTTTTAAATCTTCTCAATTTGTCTTATACAATTGTCTCATTAAGAGACATATTTCTTATATTATACTTTGAACTGTATGATTAAATGAACATATATATTTTTTTACAGCTATTGAGAAGCCTTGTTTTCCTATACTTGTACATCTTGTTTTTTTACAAATACTTAGTCTGATAACTTGTACTGTATTATTCTCAATAAAATATTTGAAAAGGATAAACTAATTGTGGTATCCTTAGACATGCATAAGGCCTTCAACTTTAATAAATTACCTTATCTATTGGCGGTCCTTGGGGTTTAGACCTAAATTTAGTGCCTGGGTCAGGCTGCTATACTACAAGCCTGTGGCTCGCTTGCGGGTTAATAATATAATAACTGACACCTTTGAGATTAACTGGGGCAATAGCCAGGGATGCCCTTTGTCGCTCCTGTTGTTTGTCCTTGCTATTGAGCTGTTGGGGGCATTACTAAGGGCAAACTCTGATGTAAGGGGATGCTGGATATGGTATGCTCTTATATTTATCAGCTGTGGATGAGTCTTTGGTGACAGCATTGGCTATTATATATCAGTTTGGTGACTACTCTGGATAAATTGGAATAAATCTTTGTTTTTTCCTTTTGACCCTTTGAATATTCCTGTGTTGCCCCAAAGTGTTCCCCTATGGGTGGTTGCTAGATTTTGATATCTGGGAGTGGAAATCCAGCTTCCTTTGAAGATGTATATGGCCAATAATCTCCTCCTACTAATTTATGGGCTGAAAACTAACTTGCAAATGTAGTCCAAGTTGCCCTTGAATCTCTTAGGTCGAAACAACAGATTTAAAATTATATATCTTCCCAGATTTCTTTATATATACATTCCCCAATCTATATTCCTAAGAAAGTTTTTACTGAAATTGATGTGTTACTCTCCTCCTTCCTATGGGGACCTAAACCCCCCAGGATTTCACTTGCCACACTACAACTGCTCATTCAAGATGGAGGTCTGGCTTTACCAAATCTCCAATGCTATTACTTGGTGGCATAATTAACTTATATCCACTGGTGGTTCTTTCCAAATTCGGACGTTGCCTCAGAGGCTACACATGCAGCCCTTGTGCATTCCTATGAGGGGCTGATCAAAGTGCTATATAGAAATGGCCGTTATCCTACAGGGAAATGACATACTTAAACTCTGTTATAAAATATTCCTTTTTTTTTTTCCAATAGCAAGATGGATGGCACCTCTCTAGAAAACTCCCCTAATGCTTCCTTATGGCGCAATCCGAAGTTGTCCGAAATATTTAAGATATGGGGGGACTCGGTGGGCAACTTATGGAATTAAATATGCTTATCAAATATTTGATCATACTTTTAAAACATTTAGGACCCTACAGGTGGAATTTCAGATCCCTAATACGCTATTTTTTTACTATCTTTAACTATGCCATGCGGTGGCTACGCAGTTCGGCTTGGTGGAGGTTTTGCTTCACCCATCCAAATTAGAACAAATGCTCTTGGAGGATGATCACTCAAAACTAATCTCCAGATACTATCTACTGCTGTTAACTCCCTCCTCCACTAGGATGGAAAGAGTGTCCAGGCAGTGGAGGAATGATATTCCATCCTTGACTGAGGAGACCTGGCAGGATCTTTTAAAGTCACAGTTCTCTGCAGTCATATGAGCTAGAGACAAATCAACGCATTTCAACTACCTCCATAGAATTTATTATACCCCCCTCCCGATTATACAAAATAGGTAGGAGGGAACCTCCAGGACTGCCCATGGTGCCATGCTGCTACTGGTGACTATTTTCATATGATTTGGGCCTGGCCTGGAATTAAAGTTTTTTGGTCCTTTGTTCTCAGGTTCTTGGAGGAAAAATTGTCTCCTCCTAACATTTGCTCCCCTGCGAGATGTCTTCTGGGTGATTTCACCTATGAGGACTTGAGCAGCTCTAACAAAACCCTGTTACAGTTAGTGCTCTTCTATGCTAAAAAAAACATGGCAATTAAATGGAAAGATCCCTCCCTCTCTTTCATTTTGGATTCACATGATTAATAAGAAAAAAGTGTAATATTTGCGCTAGTAATTGAATAATACGTGAAACATCAAGCTGTCAATCATCAAAAAAATATATATCAATATATATATTGATATATATAATTCAAACAAATAAAGGGATAGCAGCAATAATATCCCTCTTTCTTGTAAGTATATGTCTATACCAATAATTTTTTTTTAAGGATGCCTGCGCAATGAGTTGTTTCCTCCTTTTTCATGTGTGACACAATGAGCTGGAGTGTGGATTACTAGCCCAGCTGGAAGGTAATGAGATGTGGTTTTTTCATCCATACCGAGAGCCTGGATTTGCTAAGGAAGTGTCATCCCATAGATCTTTGCTTGCAATGAAAAAGCTGCAAAAAGGCTATGTTAGACCTGTAAGAGGGTAAGATTTGGTAAGAGGAATCCTCTTTTGTGTGTAGTGGAGCACAGTGTATTTAATAGGATCACAAATGTATTCAGGAAGAATCACCTCTGAATGGTTGTTGGCAATCTATACCTGATCACACTATCTTGTGTATGGGACTTTTTTTCATTTATTTATTTTTAAACCATGGACTCACGTTTGGTTTAATTATCTCTCTCTGTTTGTTTGTGAAAAAAAACTTTGTATAACTGATGCTATACATGATAAATAAGGCCTTGCCATTATATAGGCTAACATATACGCCAAGAGGTTGTCCCAAAAAGTTTGAAAAAGTTTGGAGTGGGTGGCTCACTATGATTCCTGGAGATATTGAGTTATAGATATTACTGTAAAAAAATGCATCCTGAAGGCACAGGAGGTTTCATATACAGTATATTGAACTGGGTGTCCCTTGTATAGTCAGGTATTTATGGTATTAGTTGGGCATTGGTTACTGTTTTGTTTGTTGAAGTTTTGTTTTACCCTGATTACCATGGACACACCAATTGTCATTCATATATTGCTCAGGTATTTACAATGCAATGTTTAATGTATGTTCTTTTACTCAGTATTTTTATACCTTGGTATATTGTATTAAGCAGTGCATTGTTACAAGGATACAGAAAAGTTGATGTTGTTCATATTCTATCGCAAGAGTATGTTAATAAAATTTACCCTTTAAAAAAATAACCTACGGCAGGATTGCCAATGTGAATAGCTTTGAGCCTTTTGATACGTTCAGCAGATTGATACCCCTGATAAGCAGATCTTTTTCTCCTGTAGTGACATCTAGTTCACTGATGGTGACTTTCAGGGTGAATTTTCGACCTCTGAAGTTTTCAGGTTTGTCATCAAACTTAGTGAGACCAGTCTCGGTTAGCTCTTTGTGGAGCATGTATTACCAAACTGTAATGTGTCTGTGTTTTCCGACCTTGGATGCAGAGCTGCATGTAGAACAAAGTTAGTTACATTTCCTGGTGTACTGAGACTGAGTGAGCTTGTTAGGTATGGTGGTGGGGAAGTTTTCATACCTGAAACTGGCTTAGAGTTGATTGCCATGTTGGGTTGCAAGCTGTGGAGCATGTTCTTGGTAGGAGGTAATTGACAAGCCTCATAAGGGGTATTGTCTATTAGCAGTGTAACAGTTTACAGTCTGCTGAGGTACTGGTGTACTGAGGGATGAGTAGGCAAATTGTCTTGAGAGGTGGTAGGCACAATGTACTTGGTTGAGTTATACAGCTGCTGTGGCTGCAGGCTGAAGTTTTGGGAGAGAGTGTGCAGAATATGATGCATATGATGCAACTGAGTGTCTGCTGCTTTTACGTCCTCCACTTTTGCTAGCAGCTTGCTCTAAAATCTTTAGCCTTCCGTGGCGGTGGGGCGTTCACATTGTTTCTGAAAAGCTTACATCTCTGCTCTCATGCGTTCTGCTTTTACTTTCAACTGGGCTTCCATCTGTGCTTTCTTGCTTGTAGTTTCTGCCTCCACCTCTGCTTTCCTGTATGCAGTTTTGGCTTCCACATCTGCTTTCTTGCATGCAGTTTGTGATTCCATTTCTGTTTAAAGTGAAACAATAAAAATGAAATATTTCATTTAAATATTTTAAATTTAAAATATTTTCATTTCCTTTAAATATTATGCCGGGGGGGGGGGGGGGCTTAGTGTGCCTGTAAAGTAGCACATTTTTCCCATGTTTAGAAAAGTACTGCAGCACAATGACATTTCTAAAGGAAAAAATGGCATTTCAGATTGCTCACGGCTGTAATGTATTCTCAGATCCCCGCAATATACATAAAAAATCATTTAAAAAAATGGCGTGGGCCCCTCCCACCCAGTCCATACCAGGCCCTTAGGGTCTGGTATGGATATTAAGGTGAACTCCACACCCAAATTTGTTTAAAAAATGACATGGGGGTCCCCCCAAAATCCATACCAGACTCAAAGGGCCTGGTATGGATGGGGGGAACCCATGCCGTTTTTTTCTTAATTCCGTCATAGGGCTCCCCTTAACCACTTCAATACACTACATTATATATTGTACACTGCACTATATATTCTGCACTGTATTACATATACTACACTGAGGGCACTATACACTCTGAACTGCAGTATATATATTATATGTACTTCACTATATACTCTGAATTGCAGTATATATACTATACGGACTGCCCTATACACTTAGCTGAAAAATTGGGCCTTAGGTGTTGGTGGTGGCAGAACATGGTAACCCCTCACAGTTACTCTTCGCGGGGCACAGGAACAGTCCCTGCTGTTAAATATTTCAAAAACTGTAATTACATGCCCCTGTTAAACAGGAGCAGAGACATTGGGCATAGGTGTTGGTGGTGCCAGAATACCGTAACCCCTCACAGTTACTCTTGTTGGGTGCAGGAATGGTCCCTGCTGTTAAATATTATTTCAGAGGCTGCTTGCCCTCTTTTAGTGGTCAGTGAGCATCTGCCTCTCCTTGGAGGCCTTCCGGACATGATGGGTATTTTTTTTTAACACAGCACTACACTGTAATATACTATGTACACTGCCTTAGGTGTATTTGAAATTGTACACACTGTATTATATACTGTGTATACCGCCTGTACTGTAGTAGAAACTGTACACCGCCGAATGCACTGTATATATAGGATACGCTGAATGCAGAGTATATATATAAATATAGTCTGACTATATATATATATATATATATATATATATCTCAAATACACTGCCACTAACTAACCTGCCTGCCTAATCTAGCTCAATCTCTCTATCTCCATCCACTAAAACACACTATGCGGGCGCTGTGCCTTATATAGTGTTGGGCGTGGGCTTAGTCCCCCTAAGCCATGATTGGACAAAGGCACCCTGCCTTTGGCCAATTATGGCTCTCACTGAGGAGCGTGCTGTGATTGGCGAAAGCATGCAGGTCAGGTGTATGCTTTGGCCAATCATCATACAGCAATGCACTGCGGTCTTGCGGTGCATTATGGGGCACTCAAATTTGCTGCGAATGACCCATAAAATTTGCTGTTCAGTGAACCAGCAAACACCTGATGTTCGAGTCGAACTGACATTCGGCTTGAACTCTAAGCTCATCCTTATTCTGTGGCTTCTGTTTCCATCTCTGCTTTCTTTTGGGCAAAGGCTTCCTGATTTTAGAGGCTTTAGCATTGGCACATGTTCTAATAAGTTGTTGGCTGAGAGTGGAAGATCTTGATTGTAGAGACCTGGCAGATCTGGAGGAGTGTCTTGTAGATGCAGAGCAATGAGATTTAGATTCATGAAGTTTATATGATTCTCACTTCTGCCTTTGTCCTTATTTGTAGTACTAAACCATCTCTCTCTAGATTAAGTTCTTCAAATCCTTTTAATTCTTCCTTTGACTCGTCAATGTTGTACCACTTTAAGAGGTTAGTATATTTAAAGCACGGTATTTTATAACTTTCATAGGCAGCAATGAATTGTTTGAGAGTGCCTTAGTGCAGTATGAGAATATACTGTATACAGTATGCAAACAACTTTTTGTGCCATAACCAGCAGTTCTTCTTTGTCAGACTCATAATTCTCATAATTCTGTTGAACCCTCCAACTTTCACAGTTGGTTTAACCAAGCATTAACCTTGTCTGCTTAGTTCCTGATCTAGAAGGAACTCTGGTTCTTGTTTTGGTTTCAGCTTCCACATGCAGTGGCCATTCTAGGAGCAATATATAGGGGGAGCACATAAGATACCACAGTAAAAACTAGGGGGGGGGGGCACTAATAACTTTCACCACAAAAAGCCCCACTTACAACAGAGTCTGCACAGCACTCTTTACATCAGAGTCCACAAAGCCCCCTTACATCAGCGTCTGCAGAGCCCCCTTACATCACAGTCCAAAGATCCCCTCTTACATCAGAGTTCGCACAGTGCCCCTTACATCAGTTTCCACAGAGCCCCCCTTACATCAGAGTCCACACAGAGCCCCTTACATCAGTTTCCACAGAGCCTCCCCCATAGAACAGAGTCCGCACAGCGCCCCTTACATCAAAGTACACACAGCGCCCCTTACATCAGAGTTTACACAGTCCCCCTTACATAAGAGTCTGCAGAGCCCCCCTCACATCAAAGTCCACACAGCGCCCATTACATTTGAGTCTGCAGAGCCCCCTTACATCAGAGTCCACACAGCACCCCTTACATCAGAGTCCGAAGAGCCCCCCTTACATCAGGGTCTGCACAATGCCCCTTACTGTACATAAGAGTTTGCCCATCGCTAATGTTCACGCCAATTACACTATTTAAATTGCAGCAGTGCTATCAGCTATCTGCAGCTATTACCTGTGTTCCTGCATCTGTTCCTGTATTGACTCCTGTTATTGACCAAGACCTTACTTGAATGCTTCCTGCCCTGACCTTGGCCCGTCTCTGGATTTGCTATGTCTCCTGTTTACCTGCCTGATTTAATGTTGCCAACCTCTGCTTGTATCCTGATGATTCTCTATGCCTGTATTTGACCGTCTTTTGCCGACCTGGCTTGTCTGACCTTGCATCCAGTTATTCTCAAGCTCTGCTATGCATGCTACCTGGTTCCTGCTGGTTTCTTCACCTGCTGAGTGTTACCCTAGACATGTGCAGGATGAAAAAATGTGTTTAGTTTAGTTTAGTTTCGGTTCGTTATTTAACTAAATTTGTTTAGTTAAATTAGTTGCATTCATTACATTCGTTTTCGGGATTCGTTTAGTTTCGTATTCGAATTCGAAAAAATTCGACCGCATTCGAAAAAACTATCAAATTGGAAAAAAATTCTACCGAATTCGAAAAAAACTATCAAATTCGAAAAAATTCTAATGCATTCGAAAAAAACTATCAAATTCGAAAAAATTCTACCGCATTCGAAAAAAAACTATTAAATTCGAAAAAATTATACCGCATTCGAAAAAAAACTATCAAATTCGAAAAAATTATACCGCATTCGAAAAAAATTTGACAGAATTTGAAAAAGTAAACTATATATAACCATTTTGCGAAATTCGAATTTCATATAGAATGAAATCGAATTCCATTAGAAAAGATTCAAATAGAATAGAAAATAAGAATAGCATGCAAAAACAATAGAACAGAATAGAAAAAAAATATAATATATTCTATTCTAATCTTTTCTATTCAAATTCGAATTCATTCTGTACCAAATTCCAATTCCGGAAGATGTTTTATATATATTTTTCTATTGTTTTTTCTATTCTAGTCTTTTCTATTAGAATTTGATTTCATTCTAGTGGTCTAGTGGGTAGCACTCTCACCTAGCGGTAAGAATCCCAACCACGACACTACCTGCCTGGAGTTTGCATGTTCTCCCTGTGCCTGCGTGGGTTTCCTCCGGGTACTCTGGTTTCCTCCCACACTCCAAAGACATGCTGGTAGGTTAATTGGATCCTGTCTAAATTGTCCCTAGAATGTATGAATGTGAGTTAGATTGTAAGCCCCTTGAGGGTAGGGACTGATGTGAATGTACAATAAATATGTAAAGCGCTGTGTAAATTGACGGCGCTATATAAGTACCTGAAATAAATTAAAAAAAATAAAAAATATATAACCATTTTCTGAAATTCGAATTTCGTATAGAATGAATTTGCATTCAAATAGAAAAGATTAGAAAAAAATTGAAAATAATAGAAAAGAATAGCATAGAAAAACCATAGACCAGCATAGAAAAAAATAATATATATACATACATATATATATATAAAACTATCTTCCGAAATTCGAATTTCGTATAAAATGAATTTGAATTTGAATAGAAAAGATTAGAATAGAGTAGAAAAGAATAGACTAGAAAAACAATAGAACAGAATAGAATAAAACATAATATATTATATATATATATATATATATATATATATATATAAATTTCATATAGACTGAAATCAAATTTGAATAGAAAAGATTAGAATAGAATAGAAAGTAATAGAAACGAATAGCATAGAAAACAATAGAACAGAATAGAAAAAAATATAATATATATATATAGATTGAAGTGTAGAGGAGAACCACACACAGCTTTCAATCTTGTGTCAGCAAACAGGTCCTCCCACCGACTTGTATATATAAAAATAAAGTTCAGATGTGTTCTGACTGATCTAAGGAAGGGTGCGAACAAATCAGCCTGAAACGTAATCTTTGTCTGAACAAATGATTGTAATGATTCTGTTTGAAATGACTCTACTTGCTTTGTAATCTTTTTCTAAAGATTTAATGGAATAAAGCAACAAATTTTTAAGTGCAGCAATCTTTGGAACTATGTGTATATGTATATATTTATTATTCTATTGTTTTTCTAGTCTATTCTTTTCTATTCCTTACTTATATTCTAATTCGATTTTCGAAATTAGAATTTCTGAAAATGGTTATTTATATATATATATAAAACCATTTTCCGAAATTCAAATTTCGTATAGAATGATTTAGAATTTGAATAGAAAAGATTAGAATAGAATAGAAAATAATAAAAAAGAATAGAATAGAAAAACAATAGAACAGAATAGAATACAATATATGTTTTTCTAGTTTATTCTTTTCTGTTATTTTCTTTTCTATTCTAATCTTTTCTATTCAAATTCAAATTCATTCTATACGAAATTCGATTTTCAGAAGCCATGTTCCGAAATTCAAATTTCGTATAGAATGAATTCGAATTTAAATAGAAAAGACTATTAAAGAATAGAAAATAATAGAAAAGAAAAGCATAGAAAAACAATAAAACAGAATAAAAAAAAAATATTATATATATGTATTCTATTGCTTTATGATTTTATATTCTATTTTATTGTATTTTTTAGAAAATTGATTTCTATTGTTTTCAAATTCGATTCAAATTTGTTTTCTAATTTGATTATGTTTTTGAGTTCGATTCGAATATGTTTTCGACTTCGATTCGAATATGTTTTCGAATTCGAATATGTTTTCGACTTCGATTCGAATATGTTTTCGAATTCGAATATGTTTTCGAATTCGATTCGAATTTGTTTCGAATATGTTCACTTTTTTTCGGATTCGTTTAAAATCATCACTTTTGTTATTTCGATAATTCGGATGCATCCAAATTTCCGAATAATGAAAAATTTGTCCGAATTTCGATTCGGAACGAAACGTAATGCACATGCCTAGTTACCAGTCCTGATTCACCAGCCATCTGCTAACTGCCCATCAAGCATTTGCTGCCTGCTGCTGATGGGATATCTTACAGGCACTTGTACTTCGCCGCGCTCTCATGGCCACTTTAATAACATTAGTGATCTCGGAGACAGGGCTGTATGAAAAGCCTCCCGCTACATGTCAGGCTCTGCCACAAGGTATGTGACAGGAACCCTAATTTAAGGGGGGCTCTGATGCAAGAGAAAATGCTGTGGACTGTGGTCTAAAGGGGAACTCTGATGTAAGGGGGTTTCTGCTCACCAAAGCCTCCCTTAAATCAGAGTCCCTCTCACATTAGAGTACATTAGAGTACTCACTGGAAGGATGGAGAGAGAATGGAGGGAAGGAGGTGGGAGACTTCTCACAGCGGATGGATGAATCAGCAGGTGTTTGGAGGGCAGGCACAGGAAGAGAGAGCGGGAGGAGGAGCAGAACCAGCTGTGTGTGGAGGAGGGAACTGTCAGTGATGTCTCTGGGCTGTGAGCACTGGAGGTCTGACAGCTCTCTGCATGCTGGGTGACATGGCTGGGAGAAAGGGCTTGGGGGGACACACAGCAGCTCTGTAGAAAGGAAACAGCCCAGCAGCCTAATTTAGTGGGGGGGACATGGAGGGTGACCTGGGGGGCAATTGCTCCCCTTCTTGCCCCCTGTAGCGACGCCACTGTCCACATGTAATATTTTGTTATGGCATTGTGCTGACAATGAAAGAGTTCACTGCCAGACTTTCATAAATTAATTAGTTGCAGAAATCAGAATTGCATGTAGTAATACAGGCAGCTACTACTTTATACATGTACAGTATTCAGTAATGTACAAATGCCTTATATAACAGTCCCATTAGAAAACACTGGGATTATTTCTCTCTTGTAGGCTGCAGGCAGCTGTGATTAACTTTCAGGCATGTACCGACTTGTATGACAATGGCTGTACTGTCCTAACTTGCTGTATACCCAGAGTTTATATCACATCACACAGTATATTGCAGAGTTATTATGGATTTTTTGACTGAGGCTAAACAATACTTTGACTGTTCTGCTTCCATGATCTAAGCATTGCAAGTGTGATCTCTATAATAGATCCACTTGTGCTGAGATTAATGTACAGTCTCACTAGTAGAAATGGGCTGAACGACCCCTTGTTCGGTTTGCACCAGAACTTTCGCAACATCGCAAAAGTTTGGAGTCGAACAACAAACCCCATAAAAGTCTATGGGACCCGAACTTGGAAAATCAAAAGTACCCATTTGGAAGGCCTTAATGCAAGTTATTGGGCATACAAAGGGTATGGGGTCTGGGTACTGCCCTGGAGGACATGTATCAATGCAAAAAAAGTTTTTAAAAAAAAAATGTTTTAAATGAGCAGTGATTTAACCACTTCAGCCCCGATTTTTTTGGTAAAAAATCTCAATAAGCGTATATTGATTGGTTTATGCAAAAGTTATCACATTTACAAAATAGGGGAAATATTTAGGGACTTTTTTGATTGTTTTTACTGGCAATGGCGGCAATCTGTGATTTTTAGCGGGACTGCAACATTGCGGTGGACACATCTGACCCTAAGTGACACTTTTTGGTGACCAGTGACACCAATACAGTGATCAGTGCTATAAAAATGCACTGATCACTGTATAAATGGCACTGGCAGGGAAGGGGTTAACACTAGGGGGCGATCAAGGGGTTAAGTGTTCCCTAGGGAGGTGTTTCTAACTGTATGGGGAATGGACTGACTGGGAGAACAGAGAGATCGCCGTTTCTAATCACTAGGAACAGCAGATCCCTCTCTCCTCCCCTGTCAGAACGGGGATCTGTTTGTTTACATTGACAGATCCCCATTCTGGCTCTCTTTCCCTTGATCACGGCTGGCCGGTGGACATCAAGTCCGTCGGAGCTGCGGGTAAGCTCCCGCAGCACACGGCGGGTGGGCGCGCGCGTGCCTGCAAAAGTTAATGCACGAACCGCCGTACCGGTATGGCGATTCGTGCAGGGGAGCCAACCTGCCGCAGTATAACTACAGCGGCTGGTTGGGAAGTGGTTAATGATGCTTAAAGTGAAACAATAACCTTTTAATATAGTGCCTGGGGGGTCTGCCTGTAAAGTGGCAAATCTGTATCGTGTATCAGTAACCTACTGCAGCAACAATGACATATATCAAGAAAAAAAATGACATTTCCCCCCAAGCTTTCTTTATTTTGTAAACAACAACTTAGGGAGCCAGTCTGTATGATGAGGCCACAATTTAGTGCACTCGGAACAAAATTAGAGTTTTTTTGGATAAATCCTGGTGTCTGTTTCGCAGACTTTGGATAGAAGTAAAAAATGCAGAAAAATTGGGCTTTGGGTGTTGGTGTTGCCTTCACACTGTAACCCTATAGAGGTACTCTTGATGAAAGCAAGAAATCGCCTTGCTGTAAAAAAATGAAATTATATGCACCTGTCAAACAGGTGTGGCAAAAATGGTCCTTGATAGGGATGAGCTGAACACCCCCTGGTTCGGTTCGCACCAGAACTTGCAAACAGGCAAAAAAATTGTGCGAACACTGTTAAAGTCTATGGGACACGAACATGAAAAATCAAAAGTGCTCATTTTAAAGGCTTATATGCATGTTATTGCCATAAAAAGTGTTTGGGGGCCCTGGTCCTGTCCCAGGGGACATGTATCAATGCAAAAAAGTTTTAAAAACAGCCATTTTTTCAGGAGCAGTGATTTTAATAATGCTTAAAGTGAAACAATAAAAATGAAATATTCCTTTAAATATCGTGCCTGGGGATCTGCCTGAAAAGTATTGGATCTTTCCCATGTTTATAACAGTACCACAGCAAAATGAAATTTCTAAAGGAAAAAAATGTAATTTAAAACTGCTCGTGGCTGCAATGCATTGTCGGATCCTGGCATTATAGATAAAAATGATTAAAAAAAAACGGCATGGGCCCCCCCAGTCCATTACAGGCCCTTTGGGTTTGGTATGAATATTAAGGGGAACCCTGCACCAAAATTAAAAAAAAAAATTGCATGGGGGTCCCCCAAAAATCCATACCAGGCCCTTCAGGTCTAGTATGAGTATTAAGGGGAACCCTGCACCAATTTTTTTGAGAGAGCTCCCCCCCTCCTGAACTATACCAGGCCACATGTCCTCAACATGGGGAGGGTGTTTTGGGGTCCCCCCAAAACACCCTGTCCCCATGTTGATAGAGACAAGGGCCTTTTCCCCACAACCCTTGCCCAGTGGCTGTGGGGGTCTGCTCTGTTGTGGAAAATGTTATATTAATGTATTGTCATAAGTCTCCCAGTGTGTGTTCAATCACAGCCCGCTCTAATAGCTGACTGGGGCAGACCAACGCTGGTTGAGATCCGTTTGGTAGTGAAAAGCTCTTTGGGGATGTAGAGAAATGTTTGCGGAGTGGGGACATGTCCGCCAGCTAAGGGCCCCTGTGCGATGCACAGAACGATCGTCTGGTGGGGGTGTGTTCGCTCTGCAAAGACATTGTCAGTTTAACGAGTGTGCTCTCGTGTTGCCCCTGTGTGCCTGATCAACACATTTGTGGCCCAATGAGTGTACGCCTGCCGATAATCTCTCGTCCACAAAGACAGTAGAATAATCCAGGTATACATTGTTCTCTGGAACAATGTATAATAGGGATTTCTATCAACGGAAATACCGGAGTCTTTTGGGTTCTGGTTGGAGACAGGGTTAATGTTTGAAAGCCATGTGGCTTCTAAAAACATACAGGCACCCTGTCTTTGCTCAGACACACCCATAAGACTCCTCTAGTCATTGTTCATTGGTTGTTGCATTTTCCTGTGTTAAATCCTTATATGGTCATTCACATCCTGTGAGGTCATATCCTGTGTCCATTTCTTGTGAGGTCACAAGCTTTGTAAGAGGTGTTTGGCTGTTGGAAGCCCAACCCTCAAGCTTTGGGACTTGCTATTGATATGCTAATAAAGTGGCTTACTCAGACAGCTGAGACAGGCTGGCTGCAGTGTGTTTTTGGAACTGGAAGCATGAGGTTGTGATTCTATTTGTAAGCATGAGGCACACACCAGAGGATGAGCTGGACCAGAGGAGAGACATATGATCAAAAGGTGAGATGGTATTATATCATTAGACAAAATTGTTATTATGATTAGAAACAGGAGATTTGGCTGTGTGCTCTGTGTGCAGCCAAATTTCGCTAACAGCTCTTAACAAGGGGACCCCCATATTCGGTCCCCCCATGTGATTGGGTATTGGGTACATTGTACTCCTACACATTCACCAAAAAAAGTGTCAAAAAAGTAAAAATGACAGTAGACAGTTTGGGACAAGTCCTTTCTTTAAAATAAAAAATATCCTGCAATGTCCATTCATCTTCAATCACAACGCCGACAACCCGAGAAAAAAAGCCAGGAAAAACTCCACCTCAATGGGAGGCTTCCGCCGACTGCAGCCTTTTTGTGCTGACAGCTCTTATACAGCTGAGGGCGGGGCCACCCGGTGACGTAAGCAGGGGACCTCGTTTGGGTCACCCAGGGTCACCCTTTTATGTCACCGGGTGGCCCCGACCTCAGCTATATTAACAGCTATCAATGCAAAAAGCCTGCAGTCGTGGAGATGCCTCCCATCAAGGTGGAGTTTTTCCTTTTTTTTTCTAGGTCCATCAGTGCTGTGATAGAAAATGAATGAATATCACAGGACATTTTTTTCTTTAAATAAAGGACTTGTCCCAAACTGTCTCCTGTCATTTTTACTTTGACACTTTTTTGGTGAATGCATAGGGGTACAATGTACCCGATACCCATTCACATGGGGGGTGGAATCTGGGGGGCCCCTTGTTAAAGGGGGCTTCCAGATTTCGATAAGCCCCCTGCCCACAGACCCCCACAATGACCGGGCAAGGGTTGTGGGGAATAGGCCCTTGTCCCCATCAACATGGGGGCAAGGTGTTTTGGGGGACCTCACCATCTTGAGGGCATGTGGCCTGGTACGGTTCAGAGGGGGGCTCTCTCGTCCCCCATTTTCCTGTGACCTGCCAGGTTGCTTGCTAGGATAAGGGTCTGGTATGGATTTTGGAGGGACCGCCACGCCATTTTTTTATATTTTGGCACAGGGTTCCCCTTAATATCTATACCAGACCCAAAGGGCCTGGTAATAGACTGGGGGGAACTCATGACTTTTTTCAATGATTTTTATCTATGTTGCTGGGATCTGACAATATGACACGTGTCAACTTTCCCTGTCGAAGGGTGGACAAGAGCTTTGTGCCATTATCGTACACCACCATTCCTGGATCAAGCTGGTGTGGTGTGAACCACCTCTTGGTCTGCCCCTGCAGAGCTGAAAGAATCTCTGCTTCAGTGTGGCTCCTGTCCCCTAGACAGACCAGCTGAAGCACTGCATGGCATCTTTTAGCCTGACTCATTGAATAGCCCCTTGAATGCTTAGGGGGTACTGGTGGTTCATAGGACAATTCAGCAGAGGAAGGCATGGAGGAGGAGGGAGAAGAGGGGGTGGAGCAGACAAATCTCACATCATCACTACCAGCTGTATGGAGACATGGTGGCAAAACAAGCTCCAGCACTGAGCCCTGCCCTGCATCTTTCCTAGTTGCTGGCAGAGTTACCCAGTGCTATAAATGAAATATAGTGTCCATGACCATGCTTGCTGGACCACTTGTCAGCAGTAAGGTGGACCTTGTGGCTGACTGCCTTGCTCAACAGTGCCACAACATTGCCTTCCATGTGATGGTAAAGAGCCGGAAGGGCCTTACGTGCAAAGAAATAGCGACTGGGAACCTGCCATTGTGGTTCAGTACATTCTGCAAAATCACGTAAGGGGGCATAATCCACCAGATGGAAAGGCAGGAGTCCAGCTTGGACACGCTGGAATTTAGACACTGGGTATGTATGTTTTCGCTACAGCAGCTGGGGCAGAGAAATGTGCATGCTATACTCTACAGCTGGCAGTGTGCTGCTGCTGGCAGACATGCTGCAAGGACCTGTGACACCGTTTGCTATACCATTTCAAGTCAGTGGAGGCTACTGAGAGGTCATGAGATATAGCGGGGATAGACCTAAAAAGTAAGGAATGAGGAGGAGAAGGATTGCCCCCCTTCTGTGTGGATTTCAGGTGCTCTTGCCAATGGGCTGAGTGGTGAGAGGTTAAATGCCTTGTCAATCATGTGGTACCCAAATGGCTGGTGTTTTTGCTATGCTTGATCTGATTGAGGCAAAGTTTGCAAATTGCAACAGTGTGATTGGCTGCACATGTGCTAAAAAAGGCCCAGACAGCTGGGCTGTGGGAATTGGGCCGGGAGATAACAGCTCCACAATTTGATGGAATAGGGTAGCTGCTCTCTACTCTTACATGATGGGTGACTCTGGAGTACATCCTGCCTCATTGGGGTTTTGCCTCACCCTCACTGTTTTCCTCTGCTCTATCCAGCACCCAAGTTGCGTCAATGACCTCATCATCATCATCCCCTCCATCTTCAGCATCACTGGAGCCAACTTGGCAACACACTGTGGTTGGGGAAACATGACTGACAATTTAATGTTTATCAGTGTTCTCCCCTGTCTGTAGGCTCATGTTCTTACCTTCCTCAACCTCAGAGTCAAAACCAACTGTAATGAGCCCCTGCTCGCTCGGTTCCACTCTCCCGACACTCCTCTGCTGCTATAGAATCAGAGTGCAGATTGCAACGTCTGATGGTTCAGTCATCCTCTGCTCCGGGATTTGAACTACAGCTATGTGCTGTTCGAATCCAGTTGTGATAGCTCAGAACAAACACCAGGCAGGCTGTATGTAAGTTCAAACAGGGATCTCTTTTATTGAAAGGAATGCAGGCTCTTTTATACAGTAAAAGAGGAGGTGCATACCTCCTGCTCATATTACTCTGAACATACACCTGTGACCAGAAACCTAATAAACATGGACTAATTAACTAATCCCTTTAGACAGCCTAGATGACTCAGTCATGACCTTTAGGTCAGACTGGCCATCTTGTAGCTCAGAAAACCCAATCAACATTATCACAAATCAACACAGAACTCTTCTTCACACAATAGCAGAGTTAATTAAGACAAACAACAATGGGGATCTAATGACTCTTAGATCCCATACTAGACTTATTTAGAATAAACACATTCTAGCAGGCAACAGACAGACAGGTGGCTGGAATTGACATCAGCATCTCCTAACAGTATTTGTCCCAGCATTATGAATCAGCCACTATTTCTAATATGGCCAATCCAGGGTCCCCAGAGTCTGTGTGTCCTGGGGAACCAGGACCCGAATCCACAGTAATACCACCTCAAGGGTCCCCAGGCATACAGCTCACAAAGAGCACCATTCCCCCAAATGCCAGGGCCCATAATCGGTCAGCAAGAGGCTTGCATTCAGTCCCCTCCAAAAGCCTCTATCCCGGGTGAGTCTGTCACATTTCTCCCCCATCAAAGGTTGACTAACAAGGTCCCAGACCTCCACCTGGTCTGGACATGTGTTAGTCAGGCAGAGTGAACTCTCAAAGTCTGTCCACATGATCTCCTTGCTTGGCTGCAAGGAATAGTTGACCTCAGTAGGTGTGGGGCAGAGGTCATTGACTCTCTGTCTGGCTGTCAGCACTTCAGCTGAGTGGTGTTTACCATTCCATGGCTTGGCCTGTTGCTGGACAGAGGGGCCCACTGTCCCAATTCCCTGAAGCTGAGAAGAAACTGTTGGTGCGAGGCAGAGGCCAGCAGCGCTCTGCCCTGTTGCCGGTGCTGGGCAGAGGTTGGTAGCACTCTGCCCTGTTGCCAGCACTTCTGATGGGGACTTCACACCCTCTGTTCTGGCTAACCGTTGGGGCAGGAGGCTGGATTCCTCCACTCCCAAACTGTGCAGCTGCCATTGGGGAGGTGAGCCGGCTGCTTCCTGTTCCATTCCTTCATCTGGCTGCTGGGACGACATGTCTGTGGTACTGTCTCCCAGATGCACGGATCTTTGCTGGGGAGGAAAGACCGCTTCCTCCACCCTGGCCAACTGTTGGGGAGGGACGAAGAACACCTCTCCCTTCTCCCTCTGTATCTGCTGCTGGGAAGTGATTGCCACCTTCTCACCCTGAGCCTCTGAAACTGCTACAGGTGTGGGGAAGAGGTCTTGGTCCCTCTGTCTGGTGACCAGCACTTCAGCTGGGGAAGTTCCTTGTAACTCCACAGATACTGCTGTTGGTGCTGGGCAGAGCACAGTGAAGTTTGGCCCTAATAACAGCTCTTCTTCTGCTGGAGGCTCACCAGGTTGTTCTTCCTCAGTAGAAAAGTCTATCAAATCCCCTGTCTCTGCAACTGGTGTCTGGGGATAAAGGTTCACCATCTCCTCTCTGTGGAACCCAGAAGATGCTATCAGTGCTGGGCAGAGGTTAGCAGAGCTCTGCCCTGTTGTCAGACCTTCAGCTTTGGGGATAGCAATCTCCAGATTTTCCACTGCCGATTCTCTGGCATTCTGCTGGACAGGCACATTCCTCCATCCAAGATCATGCAATGCAGAAACAGGTTCATCAAGGTCAGTCAGCACTTGCTCCATCCGCCATAAGACCTCGACGTCCATAGCTGCGGGGGCAGGTTGGCAAAGCACACTGTTACTCTGCCACATTGTAGACTCTTCAGCCAGGATTTCAGAGTTGTCAACTGGTATTTCCTGATAGTCCCAGGCAAAGGGAGCCCCACCCTGCTGCTGAGCAGAGTCTAGCAGCTGTCTGTGAGTGATCTCCAGCTCCCATTCCTGAACGGCCAGAAACTCCAAATCTTCCTGTGCCCAGTGCACTTCCAAGACATTCAGTTTTCGCTCTCTGTGCTCCATTATTTCCTCCAAACACCACTCCCGATCACTCCCAAAGTCAGGGTCCCTGGACAGCCTCCAGTACAACAATCCCAGGCCATCGTAGTCAAAGCCTTCCGTGGGGCTGTCATCCGCTGTCCACGGGCACACTTGGGCTACATACCACTGGAGGGCTCTGTAGCTCTCGTCCAACTGCATTTCTGCCCAGATCAGCCTGCTTAACTCAGCTGTCCACTCCTGGTTCGGCTGTTCCCCCAATAACAGCATTCGCACTTCATACTGTGACCAGTACCTTACATGGATGGAGGGGAGAACTTTTCCCTGGTTTCGCTGCTCACGGGCTAGTGCTTCTCTCCAGAGTTCGCAGCGGATAGAATCAAACCATCCCAGCAGGACCTGCTCTGATACTGGTCCTCTATGCTGTATCTGCATCTCTCGCAACCTCCTTCTGAATTCCTCTTCCATGGTGGCTGGTATCTGTACCTCTCCTCTCCTGCTATCTGGACCTTGGATCCAGGTGATGGTTTGGATGTGTTCACGGCAAGGAAGCACGATCCCACCGGTCCCTCCCATCTCTCAAGTAAGTCTTTCAGTGTGGCTCTCCTGCAGGCTGGTTTGGCGTGTCCCAGTAACTGGAGAGCAAATCCCTCGGCTGCCAACCAATGTAACGAGCCCCTGCTCACTCGGTTCCACTCTCCCGACACTCCTCTGCTGCTAAAGAATCAGAGTACAGATCGCAACGTCTGATGGTTCAGTCATCCGATGTTCTGGGATTTGAACTACAGCTATGTGCCGTTCGAATCCAGTTGTGATAGCTAAGAACAAACACCAGGCAGGCTGTATGTAGGTTCAAACAGGGATCTCTTTTATTGAAAGGAATACAGGC
This sequence comes from Aquarana catesbeiana, assembly GCF_042186555.1. Classification (NCBI taxonomy): domain Eukaryota; kingdom Metazoa; phylum Chordata; class Amphibia; order Anura; family Ranidae; genus Aquarana; species Aquarana catesbeiana. The sequence continues at coordinate 129,984,429 of NC_133332.1, read as the reverse complement.
TCTTTTATACAGTAAAAGAGGAGGTGCATACCTCCTGCTCATATTACTCTGAACATACACCTGTGACCAGAAACCTAATTAACATGGGCTAATTAACTAATCCCTTTAGACAGCCTAGATGACTCAGTCATGACCTTTAGGTCAGACTGACCGTCTTGTAGCTCAGAAAACCCAATCAACATTATCACAAATCAACACAGAACTCTTCTTCACACAATAGCAGAGTTAATTAACACAAACAATTGGGATCTAATGACTCTTAGATCCCATACTAGACTTATTTACAATAAACACATTCTAGCAGGCAACAGACAGACAGGTGGCTGGAATTGACATCAGTATCTCCTAACAGTATTTGTCCCAGCATTATGAATCAGCCACTATTTCTAATATGGCAAATCCAGGGTCCCCAGAGTCTGTGTGTCCTGGGGGACCAGGACCCGAATTCACAGTAATACCACCTCAAGGGTCCCCAGGCATACAGCTCACAAAGAGCACCGTTCCCCCAAATGCCAGGGCCATAATTGGTTGGCAAGAGGCTTGCATTCAGTCCCCTCCAAAAGCTTCTATCCCGGGTGAGTCTGTCACACCAACATCAGAATCAAGTGCCTGTGCATTATCAAGGAGAAAATGGCTGATGCTGTGTTTAAGGAGGCAGAATAAGCCTCTCTGGCAGCTGAGGTGGACTGTGCACTAGTCTCTGCTTGGCTGATAGAGGATGAGGAGGAGGATGAGGATGGTTTAGTAAGCTAGGCCACCACCTCCTCTGCATGCTCTGGCTGGATAGCATGAGCAACATCACTAAACAGAGAAAATAATGCTCTGCCTGAGAGCGGACCACATCCACCTTTGTCTGTGGACACAGACACTGCTGGCCCCCTCACAGTGGCATGGGAACATCTGCCTCTGCTTGTTGGCCTCCCAGACATGATAAGGGGGCTTATTACCGAAATGTTATAGAGACAGGAAAATGTGTAGTTGGGTGCACTTTATTCAATGGAAAGTGTTGTTTGGTGCACTTTAACTTGAGGACTGCCGCTGAAAGATAACATGCAGCAAACAAAAAAAGGGTGCGTATAGCACTATATACAACACTACATGTTAAGTAATGTGGTGTAAAACACTGCACTACACAGACACACTCCACTAACACACTACAATATACTGCATTAAAACTGCACTGATGCACTTCAATATACTGCAGTAAAACTGCACTGACGCACTACAATATAATTCTGAAAAAGTGCACTGATGCACTACAATATACTGCAGTAAATGTGCACTGACACGCTACAATATGCTGCAGTAAAAGTGAACTGACACACTACAATATAATGCTATAAAAGTGCACTGACGCACTACAATATACTATAGTAAAAGTGCACTGATGCACTACAATATACTACAGTAAAAGTGCACTGACGCACTACAATATACTGCAGTAAAAGTGAACTGAAAGAGTAAAGATATTCCCATGCTACCAAAGAAAATAAATAGCTAAGTGCTCCACACACCCAAATGGTCAGTCCATAGCCACAAGAAAAAAATGGATAAAGTGAATGGTGCTGTGCTGTTAATAGTAATAAACAAGTGTGATATAACAGCAATATATAACAAACAAAGAATGGCAAAAATGTGGATAAAGTGCTGCGTGCTTGAAATAAAAATATGAAACGTGATAAATTCCAATATAAATATAAATCAAGGAGAGAATTCCGCAATGTAAATAAAGTGCTATGTGCTAAAAGTGACAATAAAAAATGCATAGCGTCACATCCCCTTATGAAGTCACATGGGTATGACGCTACGTGTTGGGACAGACATGCACCAGTGATGTCAGTATGCAAGCTCGCCGCTCGTGGTGAATAGCTTTTACCCATTGTTTGTGATGTGAGTACCACAGCTGTTTTTAGAAAAAAAATATTTGTTTTTTACATATCTGGAACCCCCTTTTTTCCCCTCCATATCACATACGGACCTACTTGGGGAGGGATATCATTGCCTCCTACTGCCACCAAAGAAGTTTTTTGTAGTAAGGATCTATTAGGGTAAAGAAGCCCCTGAGATGATTACCATCATATGTCATCTATAAGAAGCCCACATAGAGACTTACTTCACCATCCAGGATCTACATTGTTATCTGCATATGCTGTTACCTCACAGCTGTAAGGTAAGGGGTCACCCTGCACTGAGGTGTTTTGCATAGAAGAGGAAAAGTCACCATATATACTGCTTTCATTTGCACAGAGTGTTAGGGAATCCAGCACTTGTTCTCACTCCCCCTCCATCATGCATTCATTGATTTAGGACATTTGTCTACATAATTTGGACTATATCATGTTTTATATTGTCACTTTTATCACGTAGTATTTATTTACGTTGAGGAATCCTCTGCTTGATTTATATTTCATCTATGCCCAAAGACAAACTGAATTATTATTTTACAAGAGTTATATTGATGATTTGTTCTTGGTTTGGAATGGTTCTCAACAATCATTGATTGAATACATGAATCATCTTAACACCAATGCAAACAATATTAAATTAGATTATCACTCCAGTTCTAACCGGGTTAGTTACCTTGATGTGACGGTTTTCAGACAGGATAATAGTATTGGTCACCAAAGTGTATTTTAAATCTTCAGACAGAAATAGCTAATAGTCTATTCATAGTGGCCATCACCCTGTATGGTTACGTAACATCCCTAAAGGACAGTTCACATGGGTAAGGAGGAATTGTACCTTTGACACCGATTATCAGGAACAAGTAAAGATCTTGAAAAAAAGGTTTGTTGAAAAAGGTTATAAAAATGATGATTTGGAGTCCACCATTCAACAGGTGGGTTAATGTTCTCAAGCTATGTGTTTTCAGAATAAAGAAAAAAAAAACAAAACTAAGGATCCTAAACAAGAGTGGGGTTTCATTAGTAATTTCAATTCTCAATTTAGAGAAGGAAGGAAATATTTAAAAAACATTGGGGTATTCTAAGTATGAATAAGGCACTCGCTCAATCTACAGGAAATCACCATATTTTGGTGACAGCATTGTTATAAGGTGGGACAATTAAATGGATGTGAGCTGGCACACTGGCTTAACACACATGGCGTTCGTCCAACCCTATATTAGTTTATAGAAAAGGAGAGATAAGTGGGACTTTAAGTGAGGCCCACCATGTCAGAATAGAGACAAATTCAATACATAAATGAAATTACAATACATGATTTATTGTTGTAAACTAAAAATTCATACCAGATTCTTGAGAAAAAAACATTGTATCAAATAAATAGGTAGTCACATGAGTTACACTAAAATATGATGCTCATAGCATGCAATACAATCAATGAATAGATATGAAAAATATACATGGAAAGATAAAAAATATATGATGAAACCAGGTATGTCTTGACATCTAGTGGCACTCAGCGCGTTTCTTGGCATTTCAGCCATTCATCAGGAGTGTAATGATGTAATATACTAGAAAGGGAAATTAATATTTTTTGTTAAAGATACCCTCTAAGAAAGGGGGAGTAAAAGTATATGTGTTCCAACAAAATGGGGACAAATGGATAAATTAATAACTTACTGCACGGCCTCAAAGCTGGGCCCGGTGTCTGCATAGGAGAGTGGTGATACCGGGTATAGTATCTCCCTGGGGTTGAGACGGGGAGACCACCCAAGGACTGAGTAGAGCACCCAGAGGACAGCAGGGTGGTCATAGCATGATCCAGTGTGGTATGTGTGCACATAACGTGCATAGTGTCCTGTAGGGAATATGGGATAAATAAATAAATTGGTAGGTGAAGATGTGAAATGTGAAAATATCTTTTAGTGTTCCTGCATCGAGACTACATGAGTAGGTGAGTATAAAGTTAAACCCAAATAAAAACATAACAAAAAGTGATGACAAAGCTCCCAGTAATGTCAGTAGGGGAATAGATTAGCCCCAGTGTGGACCTATGAATGGTATGTGTAAGCTGGCTCGGATCTGGGTGTGCTTCCATGTGATTGAATCAAGCAGATGAACCACCAGTTGTCCCAGGTGACTATATATTCCCTGTCCAGGGCAGGGCCCCTTCAATGTCATGCTCGATTGGCCAAGAAGAACGAGGGAGGAGAGGAGAGAGAACCCACCTCTGCACGGCCAAGCCATTAGCAGTGTGTCCTCGCCCACCTCGTCTGCGGCCAAGGATGGAAAGGAACGTCAACAACGTCAGTGATGCCTCGTGCGTGGCATCAATGCATGATGTCGATGCGTTGGAGGCTGGTCCCCTCCCCCACCAGCGGGTGAGGGGGAGGGACGGACTGCCGCACATCGCTACCCCAGAGACAGAAAAGCACCCTTCCCTCATGAAACCTATGCTGGGCCAGACGCGGGATTTAGACGTAATTTAGGGAGATATTTAAGTAAAGAAAAACATGATGGGGTCCAGTGATAATAAGGGAAAATAATAATAATGCAGATTACTGGAGACTAATATAACTAGGTATATCAAGGGATATTCAAGAGATAAATTGTATTAGGTGTGACAGGTCACCAGAGCAGGTGTTTTCCACCCAAGTTTAGTCAGACAATGAAAGGATGTGATCTGGCACACTAGCTTAACACACATGGTGTGCCTCTATCCCTATATTAGTTGAAGATAGAAAAGGAGGGATAAGTGGGACTTTAAGAGAGGCCCGCCATGTCAGAACAGAGACAAATTGAATAGATAAATGAAATTACAATACATGATTATTGTTGTAAACTAAAAATTCATACCAGATTCTTGACTGTAAATAAAGTGTTAGACCCCCCAAAGAAACACGTATGTTTTGGGATAGCAATGTTTTTTATGCTTGTCGTAGATGTAAAGCATGTAGACAGGTAAACACACATTTGGGGGGATTGACCACTTTTAGATCAACCTCCAATGGACTTGAGTTTGCAATAAAAGAGTTTATATATCTTGTAACTCTACCCATGTCATATACATTTTACAATGTCCTTGTGGATTAATGTACATTGGGAGAACTAAAAGAATCCTGTCTAAATGTGTTTCCGAACACATACACAACATTTTGATTTGGTTTCAAAGACCATAGCTTTTCCCTACATTTTAGGCGTAAACATAATAGAGACCCTTCAGGTCTCTTATTTTGGGGGATAGACAAACTAAGTCCCTCTTGGAGGGGCTCCAATATGGTAAGAGAGATATCCAAGAGTGAAACAAGATGGATTGATCTTGTTGATACTCTCCAGTCCAAATGGTTAAAAGTTGAGTTGGACCTGAACTGTTTCATCAGTGATTACTGATCTGGCAGTTCAGGCCCACTCTCATCTCTGTTGTACTAACACATTATGCGGTTTCAATGGTATGGTGCTGATATTTTTTTTACACATAAAAAAACATTCTCTATATATATGCTTTCTGCACTGTTTGTGCATAACAATCCATATAGTGCTATTCCCGTAATGAATACATTCACCCTTGAGAAACAATGACAGCATTTTGCTATTATGTGCATGAGTGCTTGTGGACACAATTAGTGATGTTGAAAGAGTTCCCGTCCCAGTCTGGATACACCGATAATTTCAGTTTTCCCGGGTAAGGTATCACAGAAGATCAGTGGCGTGGGTAGCTGTATGGTCATGCCCTGACGCGCATTTCCTCAATGCTTTCGTCAGAGGGCGTGACCACACAGCACATCTCCCAGCTTTTATACATGTATTAACGACCGGTAATTGACCCTTTCATGCTCGTATCTTTACTCATGACACCACACGGCCATTCACCGTCCTTATGCCAATAACAAAGCAATAAGTGTCTATTATCATAAGTATTAAAAATTACCTGACTTTAAAATACACCTCCAATACCAATTTCCATCTACAACAGATGGATTGGTGTTTGAATCATGGTTGAGAGTGCACAGGTGTTGCTTCGGGTCGCAGCAAGGAATTGCTGTGAAATTGCAGAGAAATTGCGCAACTTTGGGGACACAGTAGTGGAAACATAGCCTAAAGAATTGGGTTTTATGTTTTTCTATGTTTTTTAGTGGTATTATGTGTGACATTTTATTATTGTTTAAACAAACATGATTGGTCCATCCATTGATTAATGAGGACAGAATGTAATTAATAGTATCATATGGGCTAGTGCAATATTGGAATATCTAAACATGTATTTTTATGAACTTTTATGTTTTAATAGTGGATTGCATTTACTGAATTTTAATATGTGATTGCCTAATGTATGGAGTTAGTGTAAAATAATGAATGCATTTATTTGCAGACTAATTTATTTTTTTGGCTTAAGGATATTCATTTTGGTATTAAACTTACTGGATTGATATTATCCTGATATCGATTGAATACTCGTGGGGGTATTCAAATACAATAAACTCAAATATAGTTCTGATTATTGCACTCATTTCCATACTGAGAGCAGCTGGCTCCACACATTGAACGATCAATCACTCTTACGATCAGCCTAGGTTTTTTATCACTCACCGGGTAAACATGATTCAAACACCAATCCATCCATTGTAGATGGAAATTGGTATTGGAGGTGTATTTTAAAGTCGGGTAATTTTTAATACTTATGATAATAGACACTTATTGCTTTGTTATTGGCATAAGGACGGTGAATGGCTGTGTGGTGTCATCAGTAAAGATACGAGCATGAAAGGCTCAATTACCGGTCGTTAATACATGTATAAAAGCTGGGAGCTGTGCTGTGTGGTCACGCCCTCTGACAAAAGCATTGAGGAAACGCGTGTCAGGGCATGACCATACAGCTACCCACGCCGCTGATCTTCTGTGATACCTTACCCGGGAATACCGCTCTCAGCGGTAATAAGGTATATCGGGACTCAACGATCTATGATACATGCTTATATTATTTTAATACATTGTAATTGTACATCTATATGGGATCACTTTGTTTTTTTAAATAAAAGTATTTTAATTTACTGGATTACGCTATGGGCACTTCTATTTCTTCGCTCGTTATGAGCTTCATTTAGATGGAAGTATGCAGAGTGCGCTGATAGCTATCCAAATATCCATTCATGGATCCAGTCCTATTTGAGTGAACTAAGTCCATCGGTATTAAACCAGTGAAAGGCACGCTGTTAACCCATCACCTTCTGGTAAGTGAATTACCTATAGGGGATTCCCATAAAAGCAACGTGGTGAAGGATTTATCTGGGATTTTGATCAGCAGAGAGTTGGTGTTCAACATTCTTTATAAATGGATCAGCTACCACCCCACACCCTGCTGTACACAATTAAGACACAAGTGGAACTTTTCATCTTTATTTATATTTTATTTCACATATGAACTTCTTAAGCGCTGCTAATGTTTAAAAGACTTTTTTTTTTTAACATATTTTTTGATACAGTTTACATTTTTATAGTAGCAGCTATATATATTTTTATTTATCTTTTCTTTTTTTTGCATGAGCGCTGAGGGAGAAATACTTTGTTTCTGTTTATTTATCATTGTTTGTGAAGGTGTTTATTTATATCACCTGGAAGCGCTGCTTCAACCTACGAATTACATATATGAACTTCTTGGGCTGCTTTCTTTCAGTAATAGTTTATTATAGCAGCAGCTCATTTATTTTATTCATTGCTTTGTTTTAAAGTGTCATTTGTCCAAAAGCACTGTATCTGCTAACTGTGTTTGCTTTTAATTGATATTTGATTTATATTGGAATTTATCACATTTCATATTGTCATTTCAAGCACGCAGCACTTTATCCACATTTTTTCCATTCTTTGTTTGTTATATATTGCTGTTATATCACATTTGTATATTACCATTAACAGTGCAGCACCATTCACTTTATCCAGTAAAAGTGAACGGACGCATTTCAATATAATGCTGTAATAGTGCACTGACGTACTACAATATACTGCAGTAAATGTGCACTGACACACTACAATATAATGCCATAAAAGTGCACTGAAGCACTACAATATAATGCAGTAAAAGTGCACTGTCACACTACAATATAATGTAGTAAAAGTGCACTGACGCACTTCAATATACTGCAGTAAAACTGCACTGACACATTTCAATATACTGTGGTAAAACTGCCCTGACACAATACACTGACACACTTCAATACACTGCAGTAAAATTGCCCTGACTCACTCCACTGGCACTAAAGTAAATAAGGAAGGTTGCACTACACTGATAATGCACTATCACTATATTCACACTACAGTAACACTCTGCACTCACAATGGAATCACAATAGCACACTAACTCACTTGTAGCAGTGAACAAGAGCCCTGTTCTATCTATCTTCACTCCAACATCCAATGTTCGGGCCAAACTTGTGCTCGGCCCAAACCGTTCACCCAATACTACTCAGTTGCTTGGCAGACAGCGACTTGATCCATTTGACATCTGGCAGATAGTAAAAGGTTTTAATCCCAAACTTGTGCAGATCATAACAGATGAGGTCAGATAAGTAAAAAAGTGATAGTGTGTCTAGCTGCAGCAGAATACAGTACATGTGGTAAATGGAGGCTAAAGCATGAAGAAGAAGGGTGGGATTAACCACATAGACCAGGGGTAGGCAACCTTAGTACTCCAGCTGTGGTGAAACTACAAATCCTATCATGTCTCTAGGAGTCATGCCTGTGATTGTCAGGTTCTTGCAATGTTTCAAAACATCTGCAGGGCTGAGGTTGCCTACCCCTAACATAGAGCATCCCCTGGCTACGCTGTCACACTTTGAATGACAATTGCACGGCCATGCAATACTGTACCCATAAGAAATGTTTATCATTTTTTTCACACAAATAGAGCTTTCTTTTGGTGGTATTTAATCACCATTTTTTTTTTTTTTGCTAAATAAACACAAATCAAGACCTTAAATGTTGAAAAATGTTTTTCATTGTTTCTGTTATAAAATGTTGCAAATAATGAATCTTTCTGCATAAATTTAGGTCAAAATGTAATATGCTACATTTCTTTGGTGAAAATAACCCAAATCAGTGTTTATTATGTAGTCTGTAGGAAAGTTTTAGAGTCCACAAACTACAGTATATACAGTATATCTGAAAATCTTGAGGTACTGACACCCTCATTTCTTGACGCCCGAAAATGCCAGGACAGTACAAATGCCCCCAAATAACCATTTTTTTGGAAATTTAGACAGTCCAATGTATTTAATAAGTGACATTGAGAGTTTTTTGACGATGTAATTTTTTGTCACAAATATTTGGAAAATAAAGTAATTTTAAAAATATATATTTTTTAAA